>NC_136959.1:5321953-5376953 GCF_032717465.1 Coenobita brevimanus
GTGGAACTGGATCATCTAGCTCTGATGATTTTGATGTGGCTAAAAATGCTAAACTTGTCCCTCCTTTTAATGAATCTGATTTAACAAAGTATTTTCAGTTGTTTGAGAGGGGAGCTACAGGTTTTAATTGGCCCAAAGAGTATTGGCCAGTACTCCTTCAAACTGTTCTCACCGGTAAAGCTCAAGTAACTTATGCATCTTTGCCTCAGGATCAATCTGATAATTATGATGTCGTTAAGAGCTTGATTCTTAAGGCCTATGAGCTTGTTCCTGAAGCCTATAGAGTAAAATTTAGGACAACTTATAAGCAAGATAAGCAATCCCATGTTGAGTATGCAAAAATCAAAGAAGATCTGTTAGAGCAGTGGTTAAATTCTAAGAATGTGGATTCTGATTTTGGTAAATTTAAGCAGATGATTTTGCTGGAGGACTTCAAGAGGTGTGTTAATAAAGATGTAAGCCTATATCTTGATGAGAAAAGAATAGATAAATTGTCTGATGCCGCAGTTTTAGCTGATGAATATGTTCTCACTCACGAGATATTCTAGAGAAAAAAGAAAAGCTGAGAGTAAGTACGTTGCCTCTACTCAGAGTACAGGTAACAGGAAAGAGAATAAAGATGATGTTTCTCAGGAAGTAAATACCAGCTTCACCTCTAGATTTCAGAAAAGTAAATGTACTTATTGTAGTAAGCTTGATCATACTACGGAGAAATGTTTCAGGAGACAGCGTGATGTGAACAAAAAGGAGTCTTTAAATATTCAGTCAATTGGTCTAGTGTCCACCCTTGAGAGTTCCCAGAATTCTTTAACTGAGTTAACTGAACCTGCTTTGAGGGGTAACTTAAATTCTCATGATGGAGCTCCTCTTTTGAGCAGTAACGTGGGTGACACTCACAAGAGTTCATGTGCTAATTTCCTGTCTGATGGTTTTGTCAGTCCTCTGGACAGTAATGACAGGAAATCAGTTAAAATATATCGTGATACAGGTGCTTGCCAATCCCTTATGCTGACCAGTGTTCTAGGCTCAAATGTTAATTCCTCTGATGAAACTGTAATCTTACAAGGTGTAGGGAATAATTACTTCTCTGTTCCTCTGTGCAGAGTGAATTTAGAGTCTGGTTTTGTTAATGGTTCCGTTATGGTTGGGTTGGTTGAGACACTCCCAATGTCAGGTGTAACTTTCTTACTTGGAAATTATATTGGTGGAAGTCAAGTGTGTCCAGCTCCTCAGTTGTCTAGTGAGCCAGTGGCTGCTGCCCAGGATTGTGATGTCCCTGATGTGTTCCCTGCATGTGCTGTCACTAGAGCTAAGTCTAAAGTTACTGATGACTTAGAGGATAATGATGATGATGATGTTATCCTAGCTGACACTTTTCTCGCTAATTTGGACCATTCACCAGATGAGGCAGTACCCCGTAGTGTTGATAATTTGTCTCGTCAAGAGTTGGTTGAGTTGCAGGTTGCTAACCCTGAGTTGAAAGGTCTAGCTAACTCTGCTTGCAGTGAGGAAGAGTCAGCCGGTGCTTCTACTTGTTATTATATAAAGTCAGGAGTACTTATGAGGAAGTGGAGACCCCCAGCAGCATCAGCCGACTGTGAATGGGAGGTTGTACATCAAGTTGTCATCCCTCGTGTTTGTAGGCAGGATATCATTAGAGTGGCTCATGATTCCAGTTTGGCAGGACACCTTGGAGTGAGGAAGACTGTGGCACGCATTTTGAAACACTTCAACTGGCCAGGTATCTTCAGGGATGTTTCCTGGTACTGTAAGTCTTGTCACACCTGTCAAGTTGTGGGGAAGTGTAATCAGACCGAAAAGGTTGCACCTCTAGTTCACATTCCTCCTTTTGAGGCGCCTTTCACCCGTGTGTTGGTGGATATTGTGGGCCCTCTTCCTAAGACTTCTTCAGGATTTTCTTATGTGTTGACCCTGACTGATATGGCTACTCGTTATCCTGAAGCCATTCCACTTAGAAATATCTCAGCAAAGAACGTGGTTAAGGAAATGCTAGGGTTCTTCACAAAGTTTGGTCTGCCCAAGGAGGTACAGTCAGACCGGGGAAGTAATTTCATGTCAAAGGTTTTCAAGCAGTCTCTGAAAGAGTTGGGCATCACCCAGATCACGTCTTCAGCTTACCATCCCCAGACCCAAGGAGCATTTGAGAGATATCATCAAACACTCAAATCGATGCTCAAGAAATACTGTTTGGAACATCAGAAAGACTGGGATAAAGGTCTTCCATTCATTGTGTTTGCTGCAAGAGAATCTCCAAATGAATCACTGGGCTTCTCACCTTTTGAACTACTGTTTGGCCATGAAGTAAGAGGACCCCTTAAGCTACTCAAGGAATGCTGGCTGTCGGAGGAAGATGACATCAACCTGCTGGAGTATGTGATGAAGTTCAAAGAACGGCTGTCCACTGCTTTACAGCTGGTGAGAGAGAATTTAGGAGCTGCTTAGGAGAAGATGAAAACTTGGTATGATAAGAAGTCCAGGTTACGCCACTTTCAGCCAGGAGATCAGGTTTTGATTCTGCTACCTGTGCATGGGCAACCTCTTCAAGCCAAGTTTAGTGGTCCTTATTTCCTGGAGAAGAAACTCAGTGATGTCAACTATGTCATCGCCACACCAGATCGCAGAAAGAACAAGCAACTTTGTCACATCAACATGCTAAAGTTATATCACAGGCGGGACGAAAATAATCCAGTCTGCACTGTAGCTGTTCCACCCGAGTCTGCAAGTGAAGCTCTCCCATGCAGTATGAGCCTGAGTGATAGTTTGGGGAAGAATCCTGATATCATGAATGATCTCCAGACTAAGCTTTCTCATCTACCTCCCGAGGAAAGGCAGGAGTTTTCGGCATTACTGCAGGAGTACCCGCAAGTGTTCCGTGCCACTCCAGGAAGAACCACTGTGTTGATGCATGATGTCGATGTTGGAGACGCAAAGCTAATTAAATTGCCTCCTTACCGTGTGAACCCAGTGAAAGTTCCTCTCATCCAGAAGGAGCTTGGCTACCTGTTGGACCACAAGATGATTGAGCCCTGTCAGAGCGAGTGGAGTTCTCCTGTCACTCTAGTCCCTAAGCCAGGTGGGTCACAGCGGCTTTGCATCGACTACAGACGTGTTAATCAGATAACCAAAACAGACACTTACCCTCTCCCTCGCGTGGAAGATTGCATAGACAAGATCGGAAAGGCTTGGTACATAAGTAAGTTTGATTTGTTAAAGGGATACTGGCAAGTACCTATGACTGAACGTGCTAGGGAGATCTCATGTTTTGTAACACCAGGAAAGAGCTACAAAGATTTTTGGGAATGGTAGGTTATTACAGGAGATTTGTTCTTTTCTATTCTTGTATCACCACTTACTGACCTACTGAAAAAGGGAGTTAAATTTGTCTGGACCGATAACTGTGAATCCTCTTTCAACAAACTTAAAGCTATCCTATTAAGTCAGCCAGTGCTCGCTACTCCAAATTTTGCTAAGCCCTTTAAGATGGCTGTTGATGCAAGTGATACAGGAGCTGGGGCTGTTTTGCTGCAAGAGGATGAGCAGGGTATTGAACACCCTGTATCTTATTACAGTAAGAAGTTCACTCCACCTCAAAAGAACTACTCAACTATTGAGAAAGAGCTTTTGGCCTTGATTTTGGGTTTACAGCATTTTTCATTTTATTTGTGTTCTGGTTTTGACCCCATAGTCATTTATACCGATCATAACCCACTGAAATTCCTTAGTAAGTTTAAGATAAAAATCAGAGATTGACAAGATGGAGTCTACTTCTTCAGGAGTATTCATTAGACATACAACATGTCAAGGGGAAAGAAAATGTTATTGCAGATTGCTTATCTAGACTTTAGACAGATTGTTTTATAAGTAATAAGAAATTTCCTTTGTAAATTTCTTTTTCTTTGTGGGGAGGTGTTACATAGCCTATGATTTCATCATCCTTTGTGTAATTTTAACGCACAGTATGCTGCATGTTTGATCACGAGCGTGTTCTGCCTCAGTCCCCCCTTCTACCGTTATAGTAGAGTAAGTCGTCCTTTCTGTTGTTCAGAGCAGGATTGTCAGCTCTTTGTCCCCTATGGCTTCATTTGCGCGTCCTTCTTACAAGTTGTATCAAGCTCTGCTGGCCCCTATATAATGAGCTCAGTCTCTGCATTATGGCCACTTAGATCTACTCCTCATTTTGTTCACATCTCTGTCCTCCCCTGTTCAGTTGTTATTATTGTGAGTGCTCAGGAAGTCTCCAACCATCTAGCAGCTGTGTGTAATTTGAGTATAACTGTTGTTGCATTTTTTCTTGTACTGTGTAGCATAAAGTTAATTCTTAAGCCTAGTAAAGTTTTTGTAATTCATGTAAGGTTCTTATTGTCAGCCATCATTAATAATATTTTGTATCTGCAATAATATATCTGGCATTCACTGAGTATTATCTGGTATCTCATTTAACAGGGCTGACTTAGATAAATTTACTCATGCTAATTTCGTGTTAATAGAGGCTATTGCAGTTAACCAAATATTTAACCTGTTTTTTGCCATTACATTATCCTTATGAGTCCTGAATGTTTTGTTGTTAGTTTGAGCATTAAACTTTAACTTGTAATTTTACCTAACTCTTTTGTTTTGAACCTGGAACTTTACGGGACAGTAGTGATTTTTAGTATTCTCACTTAAAATGTACATTATCTTTCTCTGTTCCGTAACAATATATATATATATATATATATATATATATATATATATATATATATATATATATATATATATATATATATATATATATATATATATATATTGTGAACCACAACTGCATGAAAAGTAAAGTCACAGGAATGTGGAGCAGGCTGAAGGGGGCACTGTCAAATGAACCCCTCTCCCACTCCCCGCCCCCAAAACCCCCCAAAAAAAAGTATGTGACAAATGAAAAGAACACGCAAAAGCAAGAGTTAAAGTTGAACTGAACGGAACAAAGGCAGACGTACTGAAAAAGACTGGAAGGATCAAGATACGGGAGGAAATTGAATACAGGTAGACGAACCTGGAGACAAAAAGGCATGGAATATATTTTTACCAGTAAAATCAATATTAGTAGATCCACAGAAGCAGCAGAAGAGGAAGATTCGACAAGATTTTCTACAGTCTGTCAGCTCATGAATCTTTTCACTGTCATGCTCCTCCTCAGTCTCCCTGAAATGCAGTGAATGGCAAAGGTCATGGTGTCAGCAGAGATATTTCAGTGGTGCCTTCTAGGAAAGGGTGCAGTAAATGTGAGGGATGAATTGTTAAGAGGAGCGGGTAAGCCGCATCCTGCATCCTGACCTTTGGAAGTGATAAGGGTTTTGTTCTCAAGGTCGAAACCTTTATTTTTGCCCTCTCCACAACTCTTCCACAAAGTTTGGTCTAAATCGATAACACTGTTCAAGTTGACCTTGTCTCTTGGCCTTGACCTTACATGAATTGCTTTCGAAAATACAGGATTCATTCTTTGGCTGGCTCTCAACTCTATTTGAGTTTAATAAAGCCAAGAAAATGAGGCGAAGTTTAGCCCTGCCCTATCACCTTTACCTTCAACAAAGTGTTCTGAAAAATAAATAGCTGCATTCTTGTATTACCCTCAACCCTTCCCCAAGTTTGGCCTGCACTGGATGAACACTTTCCAGGTTCATTTCGCCAGATCAAGGTTCGGTCTAGCTCAGTGGCCTTAGCATTTAACCTACTGTGCTGAATATATATATATATATATATATATATATATATATATATATATATATATATATATATATATATATATATATATATATATATATATGTGTGTGTGTGTGTGTGTGTGTGTCACCTCCCACCAGGTATGGATAAAATCGGTTTGAGATTTTTTGCTGTTACACTGAGAATTACACACACACACACACACACACACACACACACCGTTCAAAATATAACGTCCGCTCTCCTTCCGTGAGCAAGGGAGAAAATGAGGAAGGACACAAGCAGAGGAGAAAAAAGAAGATAAAAAGGAAGAGGAGGGGAATGAGCGGAACATACAGAGAGAAAAAAGAAGAGGAGGAAAATGAAGGAGTAACGCGGATTTCATGAAAAGCAATTAAAGATAAGAGAGTATTGAGGAAAATGAGATGGATGTAAGTATGTAATGAAATTAAAAAAAAAAAAAAACGAAACTGCTGTGAAAAAGAAAAAAATGTCAGACAGGTAGCAGCAATAAAGATAACAGGATGACTGAATGTAGAATGACACCTCTCTCTCTCTCTCTCTCTCTCTCTCTCTCTCTCTCTTGTTTATTCAGTCCTTAAAGAGACGGAATTCGTCCCTAGACAATGACCTTGAAATATACTTGACCCTCAGTGAAAGCATGTCACACACACACACACACACACACACACACACACACACACACACACACACACACACATTATCATGTGTTACACTTCTCGCGGAGCAAGAGCGTTGCTTTTATACATAGCATATATATATATATATATATATATATATATATATATATATATATATATATATATATATATATATATATATATATTGTAACGGAACAGAGAAAGAGAATGTACACTTTAAGTGATAATACTAAGGGTCACTACTGTCCCGTAAAGTTCCAGGTTCAAAACAAAAGAGTTAGGTAAAATTACAAGTTAAAGTTTAATGCTCAAACTAACAACAAAACATTCAGGACTCATAAGGATAATGTAATGGCAAAAAACAGGTTAAATATATGGTTAACTGCAATAGCCTCTATTAACATGAAATTAGCAAGAGTAAATTTACCTAAGTCAGCCCTGATAAAATGAAAATACCCTGGGTAATGCTCAGTTAATGCAAGATAAATTATTACAGATACAAAATAGTATTAAAACTGGCTGACAAAATGAATCCTACATAAATTACAAAAAAAACTCACAAGGCCTACAAATCAACACCCCATGCTACACAGTACAAGGAAAAATGCAACAACAGCTATACTCAAATTACACACAGCTGCTAGATGGTTGGAGACTTCCTGAGAAACTCACAACAATAATAACTGTACAGGGGAGGACAGAGATGTGAACAAAATGAGGAGTAGATCTAAGTGGCAATTAATGTAGAGACTGAGCTCATTATATAGGGGCCAGCAGAGCTTGATACAACTTGTAAGAAGGACGCGCAAATGAAGCCACAGGGGACAAAGAGCCGACAATCCTGCTCTGAACAACAGAAAGGACGACTTACTCTACTATAACGGTAGAAGGGGGGGACTAAGGCAGAACACGCTCGTGATCAAACATGCAGCATACTGTGCGTTAAAATTACACAAAGGATGATGAAATCATAGGCTATGTAACACCTCCCCACAAAGAAAAAGAAATTTACAAAGGAAATTTCTTATTACTCTAAAACAATCTGTCTAAAGTCTAGATAAGCAATCTGCAATAACATTTTCTTTCCTAGTGTTACAAAACATGAGATCTCCCTAGCACGTTCAGTTATAGGTACTTGCCAGTATCCCTTTAACAAATCAAACTTGCTTATGTACCTAGCCTTTCCGATCTTGTCTATGCAATCTTCCTCACGAGGGAGAGGGTAAGTGTCTGTTTTGGTTATCTGATTAACACGTCTGTAGTCAATGCAAAGCCGCTGTGACTCACCTGGCTTAGGGACTAGAGTGACAGGAGAACTCCACTCGCTCTGACAGGGCTCAATCATCTTGTGGTCCAACAGGTAGCCAAGCTCCTTCTGGATGAGAGGAACTTTCACTGGGTTCACACGGTAAGGAGGCAGTTTAATTGGCTTTGCGTCTCCAACATCGACATCATGCATCAACACAGTGGTTCTTCCTGGAGTAGCACGGAACACTTCCGGGTACTCCTGCAGTAATGCCGAAAACTCCCGCCGTTCCTCGGGAGGTAGATGAGAAAGCTTAGTCTGGAGATCATTCATGATATCAGGATTCTTCCCCAAAGTATCACTCAGGCTCATACTGCATGGGAGAGCTTCACTTGCAGACTCGGGTGGAACAGCTACAGTGCAGACTGGATTATTTTCGTCCCGCCTGTGATATAACTTTAGCATGTTGATGTGACAAAGTTGCTTGTTCTTTCTATGATCTGGTGTGGCGATGACATAGTTGACATCACTGAGTTTCTTCTCCACGAAATAAGGACCACTAAATTTGGCTTGAAGAGGTTGCCCATGAACCGGTACCAGAATCAAAACCTGATCTTCTGTCTGAAAGTGGCGTAACCTGGACTTCTTATCATACCAAGTCTTCATCTTCTCCTGAGCAGCTCCTAAATTCTCTCTCACCAGCTGTAAAGCAGTGGACAGCCGTTCTTTGAACTTCATCACATACTCCAGCAGGTTGACGTCATCTTCCTCCGACAGCCAGCATTCCTTGAGTAACTTAAGGGATCCTCTTACTTCATGGCCAAACAGTAGTTCAAAAGGTGAGAAGCCCAGTGATTCATTTGGAGATTCTCTTGCAGCAAATACAACGAATGGAAGACCTTTATCCCAGTCCTTCTGATGTTCCAAACAGTATTTCTTGAGCATCGATTTGAGTGTTTGATGATATCTCTCCAACGCTCCTTGGGTCTGGGGATGGTAAGCTGAAGACGTGATCTGGGTGATGCCCAACTCTTTCAGAGACTGCTTGAAAACGTTTGACATGAAATTACTTCCCCGGTCTGACTGTACCTCCTTGGGCAGATCAAACTTTGTGAAGAACCCTAGCATTTCCTTAACTACGTTCTTTGCTGAGATATTTCTAAGTGGAATGGCTTCAGGATAACGAGTAGCCATATCAATCAGGGTCAACACATAAGAAAATCCTGAAGAAGTCTTACGAAGAGGGCCCACAATATCCACCAACACACGGGTGAAAGGCGCCTCAAAAGGAGGAATGTGAACTAGAGGTGCAACCTTTTCGGTCTGATTACACTTCCCCACAACTTGACAGGTGTGACAAGACTTACAATACCAGGAAACATCCCTGAAGATACCTGGCCAGCAGAAGTGTTTCAAAATGCGTGCCACAGTCTTCCTCATTCCAAGGTGTCCTGCCAAACTGGAATCATGAGCCACTCTAATGATATCCTGCCTACAAACACGAGGGATGACAACTTGATGTACAACCTCCCATTCACAGTCGGCTGATGCTGTTGGGGGTCTCCACTTCCTCATAAGTACTCCTGACTTTATATAATAACAAGTAGAAGCACCGGCTGACTCTTCCTCACTGCAAGCAGAGTTAGCTAGACCTTTCAACTCAGGGTCAGCAACCTGCAACTCAACCAACTCTTGACGAGACAAATTATCAACACTACGGGGTACTGCCTCATCTGGTGAGTGGTCCAAATTAGCAAGAAAAGTGTCAGCTAGGATAACATCATCATCATCATTATCCTCTAAATCACCAGTAACTTTAGACTTAGCCCTAGTGACAGCACATGCAGGGAACACATCAGGGACATCACAATCCTGGGACGCAGCCACTGGCTCACTAGACAACTGAGGAGCTGGACACACTTGACTTCCACCAATATCATTTCCAAGTAAGAAAGTTACACCTGACATTGGGAGTGTCTCAACCAACCTAACCATAAAGGAACCATTAGCAAAACCAGACTCTAAATTCACTCTGCACAGAGGGACAGAGAAGTAATTATTCCCTACACCTTGTAAGATTACAGTTTCATCAGAGGAATTAACATTAGAGCCTAGAACACTGGTCAGCATAAGGGATTGGCTAGCACCTGTATCACGATATATTTTAACTGATTTCCTGTCATTATTGTCCAGAGGACTGACAAAACCATCAGACAGGAAATTAGCACTTGAACTCTTGAGAGTGTCACCCACGTTAC
Source organism: Coenobita brevimanus (assembly GCF_032717465.1). Lineage (NCBI taxonomy): Eukaryota > Metazoa > Arthropoda > Malacostraca > Decapoda > Coenobitidae > Coenobita > Coenobita brevimanus. Next base: position 5,331,838 of record NC_136959.1, read on the forward strand.
TGCTCAAAAGAGGAGCTCCATCATGAGAATTTAAGTTACCCCTCAAAGCAGGTTCAGTTAACTCGGTTAAAGAATTCTGGGAACTCTCAAGAGTGGACACTAGACCAATTGACTGAATATTTAAAGACTCCTTTTTGTTCACATCACGCTGTCTCCTGAAACATTTCTCCGTAGTATGACCAAGCTTACTACAATAAGTACATTTACTTTTCTGAAATCTAGAGGTGAAGCTGGTATTTACTTCCTGAGAAACATCATCTTTATTCTCTTTCCTGTTACCTGTTCTCTGAGTAGAGGCAACGTACTTACTCTCAGCTTTCCCTTTTTCTTTAGAATATCTCTTGTGAGTGAGAAAATATTCATCAGCTAAAACTGCAGCATCAGACAAATTATCTATTCTTTTCTCATCAAGATGTAGGCTTACATCTTTATAAATACACCTCTTGAAGTCCTCCAGCAAAATCATCTGCTTAAATTTACCAAAATCAGAATCCACATTCTTAGAATTTAACCACTGCTCTAACAGATCTTCTTTGATTTTTGCATACTCAGCATGGGATTGCTTATCTTGCTTGTAAGTTGTCCTAAATTTTACTCTATAAGCTTCAGGAACAAGCTCATAGGCCTTAAAAATCAAGCTCTTAACTACATCATAATTATCAGATTGATCCTGAGGCAAAGATGCATAAGTTACTTGAGCTTTACCGATGAGAACAGTTTGAAGGAGTACTGGTCAATACTTTTTGGGCCAATTAAAACCTGTAGCTACCCTCTCAAACAACTGAAAATACTTTGTTAAATCAGATTCATTAAAAGGAGGGACAAGTTTAACATTTTTAGCCACATCAAAATCATCAGAGCTAGATGATCCAGTTCCACCTTGTTTCATGCGATACTCATGGTCTGCCTGAATCCTAGCAAGTTCAACTTGTGCGTGAAACACAGCCTCCTTAACATCAGCCTCCTTAGCACGTGCTTGAAATTCAGCTTCCTTCACACGAGCCTCCTGCAGGGCTAGCTGTAACTTAGCTAATTCAATCTGCGTTTGCTCATTTGGAGGAGTTACATTAAACAAGCTTTCATTAATCATGTCAACAATTTGATCTTTAGAATGATGAGAGCGAACAGCAATTCCCAATTGTTGAGCAACAAGCTTAAGTTCATTCTTTGTTCTGTTTTCTACATCACACACTGTTTGCACATCTGACAAAAAATCTTTGGCTTCATCAAGCGTAGTAATAGTAGACATCATGAATAAATCACAGTCACAAAATATCGAGCAATATCCTTATGATAATATCCTGAATATCCTGATAAAGGGTCGCCAAATTTATGTTACGGAACAGAGAAAGATAATGTACACTTTAAGTGAGAATACTAAGAGTCACTACTGTCCCGTAAAGTTCCAGGTTCAAAACAAAAGAGTTAGGTAAAATTACAAGTTAAAGTTTAATGCTCAAACTAACAACAAAACATTCAGGACTCATAAGGATAATGTAATGGCAAAAAACAGGTTAAATATATGGTTAACTGCAATAGCCTCTATTAACATGAAATTAGCAAGAGTAAATTTACCTAAGTCAGCCCTGATAAAATGAAAATACACTGGGTAATGCTCAGTTAATGCAAGATAAATTATTACAGACACAAAATAGTATTAAAACTGGCTGACAAAATGAATCCTACATAAATTACAAAAAAAACTCACAAGGCCTACAAATCAACACCCCATGCTACACAGTACAAGGAAAAAATGCAACAACAGCTATACTCAAATTACACACAGCTGCTAGATGGTTGGAGACTTCCTGAGAAACTCACAACAATAATAACTGTACAGGGGAGGACAGAGATGTGAACAAAATGAGGAGTAGATCTAAGTGGCAATTAATGTAGAGACTGAGCTCGTTATATAGGGGCCAGCAGAGCTTGATACAACTTGTAAGAAGGACGCGCAAATGAAGCCACAGGGGACAAAGAGCCGACAATCCTGCTCTGAACAACAGAAAGGACGACTTTCTCTACTATAACGGTAGAAGGGGGGGACTGAGGCAGAACACGCTCGTGATCAAACATGCAGCATACTGTGCGTTAAAATTACACAAAGGATGATGAAATCATAGGCTATGTTTCAATATATATATATATATATATATATATATATATATATATATATATATATATATATATATATATATATATATATATATATATATATATATATATATATTTATGTGTGTGTGTGTGTGTGTGTGTGTGTGTGTTTGTTTTAATACTATAACTCAGGCAGTTTTTATTCAGGCTCAGTCAAACATGTCTGAAGGGTTGATGGATAAACATTGAATATAGGAACTGTTTTTTGTAATAATAGGTGTAACGTCAAACGTTAATCTCACAAAATTAACTAAAAGTTGTGTATTCTGTTTCCAAACTAGGGGTTAAGGATTTAGAGTAGGGCAAGATTGAATCGATTAATTTTTAAGACTCGGTCAAAGGTCAGTGTCACAGAACAAGGTCAAAGCTGGGCCCGTGTGACTGTTTGCTAATAAAATAATGCAGTTTTGATCTGAATTAGCTAAACACGGTGGAAAGGCTGTGGTTCAAACAAGGAGTTAATCTGTCGTTTATGAGAACACTATGCCAAAGGTCATGTTCAAAAGACAAGGTTAACAGAAAAAGTTCTGTCCGATTTAGACGTTTCGTGACCAGTTTGAGGACAAGGCAAGAATATAATGATTCTGTTTTGGGAACAATTAATTAAAGCTCAAGATCACGTCGAGCTTTGATTTGGCTTGAACCAAAGTGAAAGGAAGGGTTAAGGGTCAGAAAAGAATGAAAGGATTCAGCCAAAGTTTAAAGTCACAGAACAATGTCAAAGTTACACCCATGTGTTTGTGTGTGAACAAAATATTCAACACAGTTTTGATCTGATCAGGATCAAAGTTAGCGGATGAGCTGAGGAATACCCAAGCTGTTCAACCATTTCTTTCATGAATAATAGGTCAATGATCAATGGCACATTTCATTCCGATGTGAACTAAACTTTATGGGAGAGTTCATGTTATAATATGGATAAGGAGATTCTATTTTGAGCATCATTCAAGGGTCAAGGTCAGAAGGAAATGTCAAAGGAACTGAGCAAAGTGATCTTAGTTTTTTATTTCACTTGAGCCAAAGTTGGTGCAAATGTTAAAGGTTTGGCAAGAATGAAGTAATCTGAGTTTGTGAGGAATCTGTTGAAAAAGAAGGCAACATGGCAAAGTCAAATATACGGTCCTTTGACTAGTTGGTTGGCGCGGGTGTTTCAGGCTCTGAGTACGGTACTCCTTATTTCTTGTGTAACTTTGCATTTCCTCTTGCGCATTCTCTATTACAGGGTTAAACATTAGTAAGAAACCAAGTTCAGATGTCCCTCAATCCATCTGCGGATCGAAAGTTGACACCACACACTCGTATGTCATCACTCAGTTTCTAGTACCCACCGTCTATATTGCTCTATGCCATGGATGCCTCGTTCAGTATTTTTTTTTTTTATGCGAGGAAGAAGGAACCAAAGGCTAGGAGCCCGTAAAACAATTCCTTCCAAGAAAAAAACAAAACAAAAAGAATACAAAAGGGAGCCAAATTTAAGATCCTTTCATATCGAGATGCCTGGACACACTGCGTTTGAAAGACTGGAGATCATAGGAAGTAGGAAATACAGACAGAGGGGGAAAGTTCCAGAGTTGACCTGTTGCATAAATGAAGGACTGAGAGTAACGGTTAACTCTTGGATTAGAGAGCTGGACAGAAAAGGGATGAGAGTTTGTTACTAGACTGGTGCTACGCGATCGTTGTGGAGGTCGAGGGATGCAAGCGGACAGTTCAGAGGACCAGTGACCATTGAAGTAACAATAGAAAAGAGGTAAAGAGGGAACAGGGCGGTGAAGAGACGGAGGTTGAAGGGGGTCAGTAAGTGGAGGAGAGTAAATGAGACGAAAAGCCTTTGACTCCACCTTATTGAGAAGAACTGTATGTGGGGAGCCTCCCCACACATGAAAGTTGTACTTACACAGGGGCGAATTAAACCCGTGTATAAAATCAACAACTGTGCAGGGGTAAAGAAGGTACGAAGTCGGCTTAGTACACCCAGTTTCATTGACGCAGATTTTACAAGCTATGTAATATGATTTTTCCAAGATAAATCCCGACTGAATGAAACAACAAGCATGTTCAAGGATGATGCAGGATTGAGCTGGATATTATTAAACATTAGTGGGTACTCCTGTGGAAGACTTTGTAGGGTTGACAGGTGTAAAAACTGAGTCTTTGAAGTATTAAAAACAAGATTATTTTTACCCCAGTGAGAGATCCGAGCCAAGTCAGACATTAGGTGTGCCACAGCCTCATCCCTTGTTTGCTGAAGTAACTGCTGAGATGGACGTTGCAGGAACCGAATGGAAAGGTGAATGGTGGAATCATCAGCATACACGTGGATAGGGTTGTATGTACAGCTTAGATCACTGATGAATAAAAGGAAGAGAGTTGGTGATAGGACAGAGCCCAGAGGAACACCACTGTTGATACATCTAGGAGAAGAACGATGACCGTCTACAACAGCGGCTATAGAACGACCAGAAAGGAATCTATAGATGAAGGCACAGATAGAAGACTAGAAACTGTAAGAGGGCAGTTTGGAAATTAAGATTTATGCCAAACTCGATCGAAAGCCTTTCAGATGTCAAGTGGAATGGCAAAGCTTTCACCAAAGTCCCGAAAGGAGGATGAGCAGGAGTAGACTGTAGCACCAGTCGAGCAGGGCAGTACTCCCGAGGTGGATGGAAAGCTGATGACAGGGAGTGCTGCAGCTCCCGTTTCATCATCCCTCAGGACTAGTTCCTGACCATTCCCCTTTGCTGAACTTTTTCAGTGTCTCAATTACACAGAGAGTAGGCCAGCATGTTCTCCAGTACAAATTTCTCAATCTACACCAAACTACATGCACAGTATACACTACACTTCCTATTCAAAATTCAACAAAAATGGTGTCTCTTCATCAAGCCTCGGAGTCCCCAGGAGGGGGGACCATAAATGCCCCCACCATCTGCCCCTCTCCCGGTGACGACTCGAGGTGCCTGGAATCACTGTCTGACTCTCTTCTTCTTCATTTCTGCAACATTCGCGGCCTTTCCTCTAACTTTCGCTCTGTTGAGCACCACCTCTCCTCCTCTAAACCTCACCTTCTTTTTCTAACGGAGACTCAGCTGTCTGAGGCAACTGACAGCAAACCCTTTTCTGTATCCTCCTACTTTCTCTATACTCATTTCAAAGCCAAAGGTGGCTGTTGTGTATATATACGCAATGACTTATCTTGCTCTCGTGTTCCTGAACTCGATTTTTCTGAATTCTCTACACTCTGGCTTCGGCTTTCCTGTCATTCTCTGACTAAATATATCTATGCTGTTTACTTATCCCCTAATTCTACTGACTATCAAAAATTCTTCGACTATCTTACTTCTATGATGGAACACATTCTATCCATTTCTCCCTTCTCTGAAATCTCCATTCTTGGAGATTTCAATGTTCACCACCACCTTTGGCTCTCCTCTCCTTTCACGGATCCACCTAGTGAACAAGACTACATCTTTTCTATCCTTAATGACCTAGAGCAGCTTGTACAGCACCCTACCCGTATCCCTGACCGCCTTGGAGAGAGCTCCAACATACTTGACCTCTTACAACTAATCCTTCTGCTTACTCTGTTAATCTTTTTTCTCCGTTGGGCTCCTCTGATAACAACCTTATTACCTTAACCTGTCCTATCACTCCGGTATGGCCTGTGGACCCTCCAGGGAAACGTCGTCTGTGGCATTTTGGAGCCGCGGACTGGGAGGCCCTCAGGCAGTACTTTTTTGATTTTCCCTGGAATGATTATTGCTTCCATGGCCGGGAGCCATCTGAGTGTGCCTTGCGCATTACGGAGGTTATTCTCTCGCGCATGGAAGCATACATTCCTTTCTCATATCCTTTGACTAACGCAAGAAAGCCTTGGTTTAATCACGCTTGTTCTAATGCTGTCCGCAACAAGGAGAGGGCCTACAAAAGGTACCGGAGCCAACCCATCCCTGAATCACATCATCTTTACGATTCTTCGCTTTACTAAAAATAATTTCATCCATACTAAATGCTCTCAACTCTCCAACTCGAATTCTTCCCACTCCTTCTGGCACCTTGCCAAAAATCTTTCTAACAACTTTACCTCATCATCCTTCCCTCCTCTTTTCTACTCTGATGGTTCTGTAGCTATTTCTTCTACTGATAAAGCAGATCTCTTCGCACAGACTTTCTCCTCCAATTCCACCTTAGACGATTCCGGTGCTATTCCTCCATCACTTCCCCCCTCTGACTTCCTCATGGCTGACATTAAAATTTCTTCAGTTGATGTATTTTCTGCCATCACTGGCCTCAGTACTAACAAGGCATATGGGCCTGATGGGGTCCCTCCTGTTGTTCTCAAGAACTGTGCTTTTGTGCTTACACCCTGCCTAGGCAAACTCTTTCTCCTTTGTCTGTCAACTTGTACCTTTCCTTCTTGCGGGAAGTTTGCTCTCATTCAGCTAGTTCCAACGAAGGGTGACCACTCCCAACCCTCCAGCTATCGTCCAATTGCTTTAACGTCCTGTATTTCAAAAGTTTTCGAGTCAATTCTTAATAGAAAAATTTTAAGGCATCTTTCCTATCACAACCTTCTTTCCGATCATCAGTATGGGTTCCGTCAGGGACGCTCCACTGGCGATCTTCTCACCTACCTTTCAGACCACTGGTCATCCTCCTTTCGGGACTTTGGCGAAAGCTTTGCCATTGCACTTGACATCTCAAAGGCTTTCGATCGAGTCTGGCATAAATCTTTAATTTCCAAACTGCCCTCCTACGGTTTCTATCCTTCTATCTGTGCCTTCATCGCTAGCTTCCTTTCTGGTCGTTCTATAGCCGCTGTTGTAGACGGCCATCGTTCTTCTCCTGGATCTATCAACAGTGGTGTTCCTCAGGGCTCTGTCCTATCACCAACTCTCTTCCTTTTATTCATCAATGATCTTCTAAGCCGTACATCTAACCCTATCCACTCATACGCTGATGACTCCACCCTCCACCTTTCCGTTCGGTTCCCACAACGCCCATCTTAACAGTTACTTCAACAAACAAGGGATGAGGCTATGGCACACCTAATGTCTGACTTGGCTCGTATCTCTGACTTGGGTAAAAATAATATGGTTGTTTTCATGCATCTAAGACTCAGTTCTTATACCTATCAACCCGACAACATCTTCCACAGGTATACCCACTAATGTTTAATAATATTCAGCTTAATCCTGCATCATCCTTGAACATGCTTGGGGTTTCATTTACTCGGGACTTATCTTGGAAAGATCATATTACATCTCTTGGAAAATCTGCTTCCAAGAGATTGGGTGTTCTAAGCTGACTCCACTCTTTCTTTACCCCTGCACAATTGTTGACTCTATACAGGGGTTTTATCCGCCCCTGTGTGGAGTACAACTCTCATATGTGGGAAGCTCCCCACATACAGCTCTTCTCTATAGGGTGGAGTCAAAGGCTTTTTGTCTCATTAACTCTCCTCCTCTTACTGACTCCCTTCAACCTCTGTCTCTTCGCCGCACTGTTGCATCTTTATCTCTTTTCTATCGCTACTTTAATGGTCAATGCTCCTCTGAACTGTCTGCTCGCATTCCTCCACCTCTACGACGGGCACGTAGCACCCGTCTGGCAGCAAACTCTCATCCCTTTTCTGTCCAACTCTCTAATGCAAGAGTTAACTGTTACTCCCAGTCTTTCATTTATGCAACAGGTCAGCTCTGGAACTGTCTCCCTCTGTCTGTATTTCCTGCTGCCTATGATCTCCAGTCTTTCAAACGCAGTGTGTCCAGGCATCTCAAAATGATAGGATCTTGAATTTGGCTCTCTATTGTATTTTGTTTTTCTCTTGGAGAGAACTGTTACTGCGGGCTCATGGCCTTTGGTTCCTTCTTCCTCGCATAAAAAAAAAAAAAAAAGGTGACAAGATCATCAGTGGAGCGTCCCTGATGGAATTTACAGTATACTGACGATCAGAAAGAAGGTTGTAATAGGAAAGATGCTTTAAAATTTTTGTTAAGAATAGACTCAAAAACTTTTGAGACATAGGATATTAAAGCAATTGGACGATAGTTAGAGGGTTGGGAATGGTCACACTTCTTTGGGACTGGCTGAATGAAAGCAAACTTCCAGCAAGATGGAAAGGCACAAGCTAAGAGACAAAGGCGAAAGAGTTTGCCTAGGCAGGGTGTAAGCACACTAGCGCAGTGCTTGAGGACAACAGGAGGGACTCCATCAGGCCCATATGCCTTGTTAGTATTGAGGCCAGTGATGGCAGAAAATACATCAGCTGAAGAAATTTTAATGTCAGCCATGAGGAAGTCAGAGGGGGGAAGTGATTGAGAAACAACACCGGAATCGTCTAATGTGGAACTGGAGGAGAAAGTCTGAGTGAAGAGATCTGCTTTATCAGTAGAAGAAATAGCTACAGAGCCATCAGAGTAGAAAAGAGATGGGAAGGATGATGAGGTAAAGTTGTTAGAAAGGTTTTTGGCAAGGTGCAAGAAGGAGCGGGAAGAGTTTGAGTTGGAGAGCTGAGAGCATTTAGTACGGATGAAATTATTTTTAGCAGAGCGAATAACAAACTTAGCACGATTCTGGGCAGAAACATAAAAAAGATGTGATTTAGGGGTGGGTTGGCTCTGTTACCTTTTATAGGCCCTCTCCTTGTTGCGGACAGCATTAGAACAAACGTGACTAAAGCAAGGGTTTCTTGCATTAGTCAAACGATATGAGAAAGGAATGTATGCTTCCATGCCCGAGAGAATAATCTCTGTAATGGGCAAGGCACATTCAGATGGCTCCCGGCCATGGAAGCAATAATCATCCCAGGGAAAATCAAAGAAGTATTGCCTGAGGGCCTCCGAATCCGCAGCTCCAAAGAGCAATATATGCAAGGGTAAATTTATAACCAATCAGTGCTTAAAGGACAGCAGTGAGAATAGTACCAATGAAACTCAGATCTTCACATTCTTACCAGCAATAGACCGAGATGTGATCGTACACTCTGTTGTATTTAACTGAGGGGACACTGTCAGGGATCTTTATGTCACGTTTCAATAACTAATTTTTCCAAGTAAGCAGAAAACTGATTTGGATGATGTGTGAGAAATTTCTGATGAGAAGAAGAGGAAAGAGGCAATGCAAAAGTAGTGAAGGGATAAGGTGAGAACTTGTGAGGGGAAAATTTATGAGAAAGAAGCAAAGTTAAATGACCAGGAATTTAGTGGACGGGAAAATGACGGAATACATGAAAGAGGGAATTATGTTCAGAGAGAGAGTCGTTACTAAATTCAGACTGTTTAGAGTTTCTGTGTTGAGGCTAACGTTCACATAAATTACTTAATGCAAATTGGTATGGAATTGCTCATACCCTGTCAACAACTTACTAAAAGATCCGACTCCCCAAAATGGTTCGACTGCAATTCTGCCAAAGCAGCGACCCAAATTTCTTTAGCATATAGCTCTTAATTCATGTTAAAAGCAACCTGCCTAATCTTTCACTCAATTTAAAATTGCCACAGACCACACAAAAGGAGAAATAAGTCTAGCCAAATAAATCTTTTTTCACAACCAGGCATCCAGATTATTACCGCAAATAGCCTAATTCTAAAAACAATATAAAGTAGTATTCTGGCCAACTCTCAGTTCTTTCAATAGTAACTTTAATAAGTCATCACCCATTCTCCCACAGAAATCTTCAGACGGAAACACTGTAAATGACCCTTTTGGAAAAACCAACATTCATACCAGTATGTTTGCCAGAAGTTCTGCTTTAGAGGAAGTCTGTCAGAACGTCCCTGTACTAGAACTTGACTCTCCCGAAATTGTTACCTTGAAGATATAGACTAGATACGTAAAATCTACCTTAGACAAGTTACCAACCAACAAAGCTTCAGATCCAGATGGAGTTCCTCCAATAATTCTGAAAAAAATGTTCCCCAGAATTTGTTCCTGTTCCAACTAAATTCCTTAGACTATGCATACGTACTTGGGGAGGCGGTGACCGAATCGGTAGAAATGTGGCCTGCAGTCCTAATGGACCCAGGTTCGAATCCTTGCTGGGGCAGGGAACAGTTAAAGGATTAGAAGTTCACGAAGCAGACTTTACTGACCTACAAGATGACCGATCGACATGTGAAAATACCCCCACTAATACCAGTATACTAGTCCTGTATGAGACAGCCCTAGCATGTATTCAATATGGACTGTTGGTGTTACCGCCGAAGTGGTGACATGTGAAAGTATATGACATGTAGGAGGACCACTGGGCCGTGGTTACAGACTGTGAAACCAATGTCCAGAGGCGGACACATAAAAAAAAAAAAAAAATCATTCCCTAATTCTTGGGAAAAAAGCCACTATCCACCCATTTCCGAAGAAAGGAATGTCCTCTGATCCCAATGACTACAGACCAATAGCTATCACATCTTCTCTTGGTAAAGTATTTGAGTTTGAAATCAGTAAGCAGATTGTTACACATCTTGATTCCAACTTAAGTGGTGACAGAAAGTATGGTTTTAGTCACGAAATATCCACCGTTGATATACTTGTACTCGGTCTCATTACACACATAATCTATCAATGAACTGACCAACATGGAGAAATCCACACAATAGCCCTTGACATTTCTAATGCTTTTGGCACTGTTCCCTGCTAGCCAGACTCCATTGCTACGGCCTATCATCTTTTGTCCCACCGATTTCTTCATATCTCAGCGGCAGAGATAAGAGTAAAGTGAGATCATACAGTATATTTTCCAGTTTCGGTTATTGTCGATGTGCCACAAGGATCAGTCCAGGCTCCAGCCCTGTTCCTCATTCATATTAATGATCTCTTGGCTGTCACCCATAATCCCATGTATACAAATGCAGATAACGCTTCATAGTTCCTTTCCAAATAGCCAGACATTCACAGAGTTTGATATCTCTAACTCCTAACTCAATACAGCAATCTCAATAAATCAAGTCCAATCTAAAATCGCAGGAGACGGTGTCTCATTTAATGCTGGGAAAATCAAATACATCTTATTTACCAATTGACAGATATTGCCTGATTCCCATATTACCAGTGCAACAATATTTAGATCACTAAAAGAATTTAAAGTCTTGATATTTCACTTAACAAAAACCTCAGTTGGATCTTTCACGTTAAATCACTTGCTAAGACCGCCTCAAGGAACTTGGATTGTTGTACATAATTCGTAGCTTCTTCACCGAGGAAATTTACGAGTCATGTGCGCTCTCAGCTTGAATATTGCTCACCCTTATGGAGTGGATGTGGAGAGGTTGCACTAAAACCACTGTAAAAAATTCGGAACCAGGTGATAAGAATAATTAAGAGCCCAGCAGTTACAAATGAACTACCTCCCCTACAAGTAAGACGGAATGTTGCCTCCCTTACATTACTTTACAGATACTGTGCTTTTACAGCAAATACTCAGACGAAGTCGCACCCATTGTGCCACTTCACGCCTAACCCCCCGCGCTACAAGGACATCTGGTAGCGCTCATGACTTGAGTGTCACACTACCATATTGTCGCACTTCTACCGATCAGAATTCCTCTATTCCCCGAACTGCTTCTCTGTGGTCGCTTCCCAAGAGTTGCTTCTTCCCAAGCTTCAACCTGCGGCCGTTAAGTCCAACTTTTACAGATTTTTAATGAATGGAGGACATCTGAAATCTGGTGTATGGAAGTTTATTTTTAAATTTCTTTTCCTTCCTTTTTTCATTATCTGTAAAATAAAGTGAAGTCAAACAACAGAGACATTACATAAATTTGACTGTTGGTTGAACATCTGAAAAGATATACGTGTTATGTCATGGAAAACGATCTCATGTTAGGGAGAGACAAGGAGGGACTCTTCTGACACACCACATAAATGCTAACATCTTCCTTAGACCCAGTGTGTTCATATGTGGTTTGCTGGTAAAGGTATACCTTTACTTTGCATTACTTCAATTTAATAACTTTTTCTACAGCTGCTAGACTAGGGGAGAGAGAGAGAGAGAGAGAGAGAGAGAGAGAGAGAGATGGGGGAAGGGAGAGGGTGGATTCCCCTAAGCCTGACTCAAGACCCTCACAATTGCAGAGGCTTCGGAAAGTTGGATTCGACAGTCATGACATACGAACTTTAGTTATTAACATGAGCTCTGAATAATGAACTAAAACGCGCCCAGCATGGAGAGGTGAAGTTGGGAGATAAAGTGCGTGTGGCGGGAGAGGAACGAGTAAGTCTGGGGCGTGGATGAGGATGGTGATGAGGAAGGGGACATGGATGAAGATGAAATAAGGGAAAGATGTACTTAAAAAAAAAAAAAAAAGTGAAGATTAAAAGAAGTAAGTGAGAAAGAAAAGAGGAAACGAGAGAGAGAGAGAGAGAGAGAGAGAGAGATTAATGTTATTATTATTATTATTATTATTTTGATAATAAAAATAAAACATAGGCAACGTACGCTGTTGCAACCCTCCATCTGACCAAGCACATATCCCCCACCTCCCTGCACATCTAAACAAGCGCATAACGGCCCCCCCCTCCCCCCCCGTTCAGCATAACACAGACATTAAATATTTAAAATTTCAATAGTTTGTCAATGGTAATAATGAAGTTATGAGTAGATCTGATGAAACTGACTCGTGCTTTTTTCATTTACGCTGCCATTTTTAATGATTACATAATAGTCATGAAACTTAATACATAATTAGATATTGCTATAATCATGTATCATGTAGTGTACAATTTCTGCCTCCTAGGCGTAATAGTTGCAAAGTCTTAATGGAAAAATGCATTAAAATAAGTTTTATGCATTTTTGCAGTTTCATAACATTATATAATCTCATGGCATTCTAACTACCAAAAGGCACTAGGAGGCATATTAACACCTATTCCTGGAGAGTTTGAAGCCTGTACCTGTATTACTTTCTGAGTCCTGGCCCGGAAACAAAACAAAAAAAAATGCTTTTTTTTTTTTTTACTTTCTCATTAAAAAAAAAAAAAAAATTACTGAAGACAGCATTCTACCTGTCAAAAGGCACCAGTTCACTCTAAGACACATAGCAATGTGAAATTTTATGACTATAGTGAATACCTTTTGAGTTCTGGCCTCGAAATGAAATTTCTACTCCCGGCCAGCTGCTCTGCCGCCCAGCTCTACGGAAAGACGCCTATTGATCCTAATGGTAACAACGTCCTTCTCTGACTTGTCAGGTGAAGGGAAACAACTTAGAAACCATGTAATCAGTCAATACTAAAAGTAACCCGGTCCCTTCAGATTCCTTGTGCAGGTCACCTTGAAATCTCTGAGAAAACTTTTTTTTTTTTTTTTTCCCCTACTTTTTTCAGTATTTTCAAAAAACCTACGTAAGACACAGCATTCTACCCATGAAAAAGCACCAGTTCACTGTATGACACATAACTGTGCTGTGTGAATTTTCGTGACTATAGCGAATAATTTCTGAGTTCTGACCCGGAAATGAAGTCCCAACGCCCTGCCAGCCATCCTGCTGCCCTGCCGCCCAGCTCTATTGACGGTCACCTATCGATCCCATCATTAACAACACCCTTCTCTGATTCTGTCACATGGAGGGTAAAAATCACAGTACTGGTACACGACACGTCGAAGCTGTGACAGAACAATGAAAACTGTTGTGCCACAAATTTTAGGTCAGCACGAAACTGGTCAACAAAGCTTATCCACCTGCCGTGCAATTATATTGCCAACACATTCCATCTAAACAATAAACAGACATTAAAGTGCACTGTCCCCACAAAAACACGCCACCACAAAGGAATGTATTTATTATGAATTCCTAATCAGTTACGGCTCCTTTTTCTGTATCAATCCAGGATGAAGAAAAATATTAACAAAATAGTTTATGAGTGTACAGTTATTCAAATGGCAAATATAGGCCCCCTCGTCCCCCCAAGAGGGTTGCCAATATTAGCTTTCTAGCAATATCAAGTCTAATGGCTTAGTCTATGTCAACCCACACTCTAACATAAAACATAAGGAGACAGTTTTTCCTTATTTCACGCATTTGACAAAAAACGCTGAAATTCCAATAATGCTTCGCCAACACAGATGAGAGCATTTGATGACGAATTGTTGTACATTTCCCAACGTGCCACAACGGAGGTGATGACAGAGCCATGCACAGGCTGACAAATGTGATGCCAGTTCCACACACAACACTTTTATAATTGCTTTGCTTTTGTGTGTGTGTGTGTGTGTGTGTGTGTGTCAGTTATTATCCTGTGCGGTCAGTGTATCGGCGTATGTAAATGTAATGATGTTTTTCCTTATTTATCTACCTTCACTTGTCCCGCCTAATTCACTGCATCCATCTGCTTACCTGTAGGACCGTTGCGTGTATTTCAGGTGTGTGTGTATCCTCTTTGCCCGTGTGCTGTCTGTCTCTTGAAACCTTAATTAAATAAAATGATATATTAATGCAGATGTGCTTGAGTGTTAAGAGAAATAGTCTGAGATGGTTTGGCCATGTATAGAGGATGGAGAATGAGAGAGTAACTAGAACAGTGAGTATGAGTGAGGGGGAGAGAGGCAAGGAGATGGAGGGAATTAGCGGAGATTTATTGCTATTGAATGGTGTGACTTGGAGGGAATGCAGCCAAATGGTGGAGGATTGAGCGACATGGAGGCGATTAGTTTGTACCGACCCCTCACGGGATTGCGACGTCTGGCTATAGATAAAGAGATAAATATGTCCCGGCTCACTTTGCTCTTCATACCTTCCTCTACACCGATCTCTGCAAGTAATGTTTCCTAAAATGTCAGTTCGTCTGGACCCCCCACGATCCTGTCTTTTCAACTCTCCCTTCCCCAAACCTCCTTTCACTCCACACCATGCCCCCGACACTCTGTTTTCAGCTCATTCCACTCCTTCTTCCCTTTCCTGCATCCCAGCCCCAGTTTTCAGACTTTTCTGCAAACACAATTCGGCTGACAAGTTTCTTTCATCATTCGCACCTTCGCTTTCATTCTCCCTTCCATCCCCCTCCCCATCATTTCCTTCATTCACTTTAACCAACCGCTCTCCACATCCATTTTTTTTTATACGTTCACCTCTCCCTTCCTCTCATACGTCTTTCCAAAACCGCCAACCCATTTCCTCCCTTCATGCCCTTTTTTGTCATTCCGTCTCCCCACCTGCAGTACACGTTCCTGCATGTATCAAATTCCTTGCACCCGTAGCCATAAATGCCGCCCTTTTGCCTCCCTATATTAAATTTCTTCTTCAGGCTGTCTGAGATCCACTGCTAGACTGAAGTTCATCCTGGGAGAGAGAATGTTAGTCAGAATCAAGCTTTTCCATGCTGGCCAAGTACGAATCAGCAAGAGGGGTAGTTGTCGGAAATGTTGTGTACGACAAAACCAGAGATGTACTGACTGTGTGTGTGTGTGTGTGTGTGTGTGTGTGTGTGTGTGTGTGTGTGTGTGTGTGTGTGTGTGTGTGTGTATGTGTGTGTGTGTGTCACAGATTAAAAGATTCATTTTCCTTGAATACAAGTTGGAGCAGACGGGAGACGTGGAAGGTGTGTGTAGGATATTTACAGAAGAAATATGTGCAGCATGTGATGTGGTGTGTAGAAGGAAGAGAAGACGGCGGGGGGTGCAAGGAACAGCGTGGTGGACTGAAGAGGTGAAACAGGCTGTGGCACAAAAGAAAAAAGCATACAATGAATGGATGAGAAATAGGGGCGTGGAAGAAGTTGAGTGACGGAAGAGAGAGTTATATGTAGGAAGAAAGAGAGAGGTGAAAAGATTTGTAAGAGAGAGTAAAAAGAGAGTGGATGAGGAATTTGGAAGGATTTTGAGTGTAAAGTGGAGGGACTGTAAGAAAATGTTCTGGAAAGAGGTGAAAAGAGTAAGACAGGGTGGAAGTGAAGTTAGCAGGGGAGTGAAAGATAAAAATGGTAGATTACTAGTGGAGAAGGGAGAAAAAGTGAGCAGATGGAGAGAACACTTTAAGGAATTGTTGAACGTAGAGGATGGAAGTAATGCGAGAATAAGTGGCTGGGGAATGGCTGGGAGAAGGAGGGAGGTGAGAAGACAGGAAGAAATCGGTAGGATAGAAGTTGTGGAAGCAATGAAGAAAGTTAAATCGGGGAAAGCCCCAGGAATTGATGGAGTGTGTGGTGAAATGCTGAAGCATGGGGGAGAGATAGTAGTAGCATGGATGTGGAAGATGTGCAGATTGACCTGGGAGGAAGGTAGAGTCTCGGAGGATTGGAAGTCAGGTATAATTATTCCCTTGTACAAAGGAAATGGGGAAAAAGAAGTGTGTGGTAATCATAGGGACATTTGTCTTCTTAGTATAATAGGAAAAGTGTATGGTAGGATACTTATTGACAGAGTTAGAGAAAGAACAGAGAAATTAGTTGGAGAAGAACAGGGAGGCTTTAGGAAGGGAAGAGGTTGTGTAGATGAGATATTCATTCTTAGATCTTTAGTGGAAAAGTTTCTAGAGAAGGGAAAGAAGTTGTATACGGCTTTCATGGATTTGGAGAAAGCATATGACAGGGTGGATAGACAAGGATTGTGGAAAGTGTTAAGAATATATGGAGTAGATGGGAAGTTGTTGAATGCTGTGAAGAGTATGTACGATGGTGCGAAGGCTGCAGTGCGTGTGGATGGTGAACTAAGTGAATTTTTCTCTTTGAAAGTTGGGTTGAAACAGGGATGTGTCATGTCTCCATGGTTGTTCAATCTGTACATGGATGGGGTAATAAAAGAGGTATAAGGTAGGATAGTGGATGTTGGAGTTGCCCTGGTGAGAGAGGATAGTGTTTGGAAACTCCCTGTACTGTTGTTTGCTGATGATACTGTGTTGTTGAGTGAAGACGAAGGGGAGCTGCAAGGCTTGGTGGATGAGTTTGGGAGAGTGCCTAAGAAACGGAATCTAAAGGTGAATGTAGGGAAGAGTAAAGTGATGGTCTTTGAGAGAGGTGAAGTCAGTGAATGTACAGTGAGGTTGGATGGTGAGGAATTGGAAAATGTAAGTACGTTTAAGTACTTGGGTAGTGTGATGAGTAAGGATGGAGGTTTGGAGGGTGAAGTGCTTGAAAGGGTACAGCAAGGAAGAAAGGTTGCTGGTTCTTTGAAAGCAGTGATAAGAAACAGGGAAGTGAGCGTGGAAGTGAAGAAGTTACTACATGACAGTATTGTGCTACCAACTCTAACGTACGGAAGTGAAGCTTGGACGTTGTTGGAAGGACACAAGTCAAGAGTGAGAGCAGTGGAAATGAGTTATTTAAGAGGAGCCTGTGGAGTCACATGGAGAGACAGGCTGACAAATGAGGATATAAAGGAGCGTTGTGGTGTTGATATGGATGTGATAGGAAGCGTTATGAGGAACACACTGAGGTGGTTTGACCATGTGGAGAGGATGGAGGGTGAAAGACTGACGAAGAGAGTGTGAGTGAGGTGGAGGGGGGAAGAGGGAGGGGGAAGCTGAGGATGAGATGGAGAGATGGAGTGGAGAGGTATATGAGAGAGGAGGGGGGGTCAGTTGGGAGCAGGGCAGTGAAATGGCGGGGGACAGGGCGACTTGGAGGCGATTTGTTTGTGGCCACCCCAAACGGGGTTGAGGCGTCTGGCAATAGATAGATAGATAGACAAGTTGGCCCAAGTATATCGCTACCCATCCACTCCGTCGGGCCATGGCTCGTGTGTTGTGGGTACGGCTATTTCAATGTCCTCACCAGCTGCCCTGCATCATTTAATCGTATTCTACTCCCACTGCCACAACAACGCCCACACCAGCCGACTGAGCAGCCCTCGCAACACACAAGATAGGGTTTCATGAGTATCGAGTGCTATTAACCGGTCATCCTGTATATTTGTATCTGTCTTTCTATCTATTCATCTATCTGTCTATCCATCTACCTATCTGTCTATATCTATATCTATCTATCTATCTATATGTATGTATGTATGTATGTATACGGAAAAGGGGACGGGTGCCTGAGTTCGCATTTGATATGTTCTGGAAGTCTAACGTTAGTGCAGTTCACCCAGGCGTGACTATTGAAAATTTCATATATTCAAACATTCAAAACCCTCCAGCAATGCCATTCCTCCCGGTTGTGTGTGTGTGTGTGTGTGTGTGTGTGTGTGTGTGTGTGTGTGTGTGTGTGTGTGTGTGTGTGTGTGTGTGTGTGTGTGTGTGTGTGTGTTTGTGTGTGTGTGTAATGACCTCAGTGTGAGTGAAAATGTTATCCTTTTGGGTGAACTTACTATTTGTTAAGGCCAATAACGCTCGAATAATCCTTACCCCCCTCACGCATTCACCTCATCCAACTTTCCAACAAACTGTTTCAAATCCTCCACTGTTCTACACACACACACACACACACACACACACACACACACACACACACATGCCTACCCAGCGACTTTGTTATGCCTATGACTTTCATTTGGAAACCTAGAGATTCAGTGACGTCATGAGCTGATACACTGCTCTCAAATGGTTTCTATCAGTTTCTGTAATATTGGAGGCATTTCGTATAATTTCTTCTCCTTCTCTAACCAGACTTTGTTTTCGTCACTGAGACTCGTAGCAATTCCTTTTGTGTATTCTCCTGCTTTCTTGATACTTATTTCCAAGCCAGAGTTGGCGTTGCATAGATGTATTTTTTTTTTTTTTTTTTTTATGCGAGGAAGAAGGAACCAAAGGCCATGAGCCGCAGTAACAGTTCCCTCCAAGAGAAAAACAAAATACAATAGAGAGCCAAATTCAAGATCCGATCATTTTGAGATGCATGGACACACTGCGTTTGAAAGACTGGAGATCATAGGCAGCAGGAAATACAGATAGAGGGAGACAGTTCCAGAGCTGACCTGTTGCATAAATGAAAGACTGGGAGTAACGGTTAACTCTTGCATTAGAGAGTTGGACAGAAAAGGGATGAGAGTTTGCTGCCAGACGGGTGCTACGCGCCCGTCGTAGAGGTGGAGGAATGCAAGCAGACAGTTCAGAGGAGCAGTGACCATTAAAGTAGCGATAGAAAAGAGATAAAGATGCAACAGTGCGGCGAAGAGACAGAGGTTGAAGGGAGTCAGTAAGAGGAGGAGAGTTAATGAGACGAAAAGCCTTTGACTCCACCCTATTGAGAAGAGCTGTATGTGGTGAGCCTCCCCACACATGAGAGTTCTACTCCACACTGGGGCGGATAAAACCCCTGTATAGAGTCAACAATTGTGCAGAGGTAAAGAAAGAACGGAGTCAGCTTAGCACACCCAATCTCTTGGAAGCAGATTTTACAAGAGATGTAATATGATCTTTCCAAGATAAGTCCCGAGTAAATGAAACCCCAAGCATGTTCAAGGATGATGCAGGATTAATCTGAATATTATTAAACATTAGTGGGTATACCTGTGGAAGATTTTGTCGGGTTGATATGTGTAAGAACTGAGTCTTAGATGCATTAAAGACAACCATATTATTTTTACCCCAGTCAGAGATATGAGCCAAGTCAGACATTAGGTGTGCCATAGCCTCATCCCTTGTTTCTTGAAGTAACTGTTGAGATGGGCGTTGCGGGAACCGAATGGAAAGGTGAAGGGTGGAGTCATCAGCGTATAAGTGGATAGGGTTAGATGTACAGCTTAGAAGATCATTGATGAATAAAAGGAAGAGAGTTGGTGATAGGACAGAGCCCTGAGGAACACCACTGTTGATAGATCTAGGAGAAGAACGATGGCCGTCTACGACAGCAGCTATAGAACAACCAGAAAGGAAGCTAGCGATGAAGGCACAGATAGAAGGATAGAAACCGTAGGAGGGCAGTTTGGAAATTAAGGATTTATGCCAGACTCGATCGAAAGCCTTTGATATGTCAAGTGCAATGGCAAAGCTTTCGCCAAAGTCCCGAAAGGAGGATGACCAGGAGTCTGAAAGGTAGGTGAGAAGATCGCCAGTGGAGCGTCCCTGACGGAACCCATACTGACGATCGGAAAGAAGGTTGTGATAGGAAAGATGCCTTAAAATTTTTCTATTAAGAATTGACTCGAAAACTTTTGAAATACAGGACGTTAAAGCAATTGGACGATAGTTGGAGGGTTGGGAGTGGTCACCCTTCTTTGGGACTGGCTGAATGAGAGGAAACTTCCAGCAAGAAGGAAAGGTACAAGTTGACAGACAAAGGCGAAATAGTTTGCCTAGGCAGGGTGTAAGCACAGAAGCACAGTTTTTGAGAACAACAGGAGGGACCCCATCAGGCCCATATGCCTTGTTAGTACTGAGGCCAGTAATGGCAGAAAATACATCAACTGAAGAAATTTTAATGTCAGCCATGAGGAAGTCAGAGGGGGGAAGTGATGGAGGAACAGCACCGGAATCGTCTAAGGTGGAATTGGAGGAGAAAGTCTGTGCGAGGAGATCTGCTTTATCAGTAGAAGAAATAGCTACAGAACCATCAGAGTAGAAAAGAGGAGGGAAGGATGATGAGGTAAAGTTGTTAGAAAGATTTTTGGCAAGGTGCCAGAAGGAGCGGGAAGAATTCGAGTTGGAGAGTTGAGAGCATTTAGTATGGATGAAATTATTTTTAGTAGAGCGAAGAACAGACTTAGCACGATTCCGGGCAGAAACATAAAGATTATGTGATTCAGGGGTGGGTTGGCTCCGGTACCTTTTGTAGGCCTTCTCCTTGTTGCGGACAGCATTAGAACAAGCGTGATTAAACCAAGGCTTTCTTGCGTTAGTCAAAGGATATGAGAAAGGAATGTATGCTTCCATGCCCGAGAGAATAACCTCCTTAATGCGCAAGGCACACTCAGATGGCTCACGGCCATGGAAGCAATAATCATTCCAGGGAAAATCAAAGAAGTACTGCCTGAGGGCCTCCCAGTCCGCGGCTCCAAAATGCCAGAGACGACGTTTCCCTGGAGGGTCCGCAGGCCGTACTGGAGCGATAGGACAGGTTAAGGTAATAAGGTTGTGATCGGAGGAGCCCAACGGAGAGAAAAGATTAACAGAGTAAGCAGAAGGATTAGTTGTGAGGAAGAGGTCAAGTATGTTGGAGCTCTCTCCAAGGCGGTCAGGGATACGGGTAGGGTGCTGTACAAGCTGCTCTAGGTCATTAAGGATAGAAAAGATGTAGGCTTGTTCACCAGGTGGATCCGTGAAAGGAGAGGAGAGCCAAAGGTGGTGGTGAACATTGAAATCTCCAAGAATGGAGATTTCAGAGAAAGGAGAAATGGACAGAATGTGTTCCATCGTAGAAGTAAGATAGTCGAAGAATTTTTGATAGTCAGTAGAATTAGGGGATAAGTAAACAGCACAGATATATTTAGTCAGAGAATGACAGGAAAGCCGAAGCCAGAGAGTGGAGAATTCAGAAGAATCAAGTTCAGGAACACGAGAGCAAGATAAGTTGTTGCGTATGTATACACAACAGCCACCTTTGGCTTTGAAATGAGTATAGAGAAAGTAGGAGGATACAGAAAAGGGTTTGCTGTCAGTTGCCTCAGAAAGCTGAGTCTTCGTTAGAAAAAGAAGGTGAGGTTTAGAGGAGGAGAGGTGGTGCTCAACAGAGTGAAAGTTTGAGGAAAGGCCGCGAATGTTGCAGAAATGAAGAAGAAGAGAGTCAGACAGTGGTTCCAGGCACCTTGAGTCGTCACCGGGAGAGGGGCAGATGGCGGGGGCATTTATGGTCCCCCCTCCTGGGGACTCCGAGGCTGGGTGAATTGACGCCATTTTAGTGAATTTTGAATAGGAAGTGTAGTGTGTACTGTGCATGTAGTTTGGTGAAGATAGATAGAGAAATTTGTACTGGAGAGCATGCTGGCCTACTCTCTGTGTAACTGAGACACTGAAAAAGTTCAGCAAAGGGGGATGGTCAGGAACTAGTCCTGAGGGCTGATGAAACGGGAGCTCCAGCACTCCCTGTCATCAGTTTTCCATCCACCTCGGGAGTACTGCCCTGCTCGACTGGTGCTACAGTCTACTCCTCACATATATAGCTTGCTCTTGCATTCGTGTGTTTGGATACTGTTGATTACAGACATTTTTCTAGCATTGTATGTCTTGCTGTTCTCTGACAATAATGTATCTGTCCTGTTTACTTATCTCCTGCTTTTACCGACATTATAACATTCTTGGACTATTTACTTTCTATTTGGCACACATCTTTTTTTTTCCCTCTCTGCAATCACCAAAGGTGATTTCAGGATTCAGCACTACCATTCAGTCTGTACTCCATTCACCGATCCATCTGGCGACTTAGTCTATGGCTCTTCCATCCTTACTAACTCAGAGTAGCCTGTATAGTAACCAACCTGTCTACCTGATCGCCTTGAAAAGAGTTCCAACATATCTGACCTTTTACAGTTATTCATCCTGTTTACTCTGCCTGTCTCTTCTCTTAGTTGGGCTCTCTGTTCGCAGCCTTGTCTCGGTAACCTGTGCTATCACTCCAGCTGGCCTGTGAACCCTCCTAAGATGTGGAGTTTGTGTTTTTGTGGAACTGTGGGTTTCTATGAACTTCTTTTCCACATTAGGCCTATTTTCTCCTCACTGGCTTATTTTCCCTCTTGGACCTGTTTTCACAATGGATCCATTTTTCCCCCTTTGATCTTTTCTCGTTGTGAAGCTATTTTTTCCTTTGGACGTATTTTCTTCTGTGGACCTGTTTCCCCAGTGAAATTTTCTTTACCTATTAGACCCATGCTCCTGCTTGGTCCCATTAGCCTATGGACCTAGTTTCCATATGGACCTGTTCTTCTCATGGACCTACTCACACCATGGAACTAATCCCCATGGACTATCCTCTACCCTCCCTCACCCACATGCCCTGCTCATCCTCCTACCCACCTTGACCATCATCTCTACCCATTCTGCCCATTCACCCCATCTACCTCATCCACCCATCCCATATACCTCACCCACCCATCCAACACACTCACCCACCCTGTTCACCCACACAGCCTACCTTCCCACCTACCCACCCACTCACCAACCCATCCCACCCATCTGCCCACCAATCTATCCGTCCGGCCAACAAGTTCACAAAGTAGGATGACTTGCAAGTTTACACACACACACACACACACACACACACACACACACACACACACACACACACACACACACACACACAGAGGCAGAACTGTTTTTTTAGTAAATCTGGCGTGAAACTCGAACAAGTCTGCACCAGGAATCAGCCAGAATTCTTCCTACCCATCCCTACCCCGTGAAGGGAAAGGCAGAGGTATTACATCTTGATTAATCTTGATCTTGATGTATCTACTCACCGAGGGCTTTTCGTGGGCAACATAGCGTGCAAGAATCGTATGAGGGATTAATGACTGAAGGCAGTAAAATAGATGTCAAAACTGGGACTGTTAACTATAAGTGGATAATAACTCATAGATGATGTGGGGAAGGAGTGAGTGAAAACGCCCGTACTTGCCTGATATGCATTGTGTTTTATACTGTCGCTGCCTTTGATAAAACATGTATGTGCAGGATGTGAATGGATGTCCTTGTCTATTATATTTCAGTCAAGTTGTTTTCTGTTGTACAGTAGATAACATTTGTTTTCTCTGAATTTGACTTCTTGTAACAAGCGGCTGTAGTCTCATGTTTTAGCAGGGACTGGTGTAATGTCTTCAGTCGTCTTTGATCCATCTACTAGGTTTTCTTAGTTAGGCATCTGTTGTTATTTGTTGGAGCACTTGAGATAGGCACTGAGGTTGCAGCAGCACTGGATGGCTGCTGGATTAACTTATGATGTTTCACGTCTCATAAACAGTACTGACATGCCTGTGTGCAAGCAGTTGGTGCTGTAACCTTCGCCAAGGGTATGTTTTAGCTCGGTTTGTCTGTCTGTCTGTCAGCAATAGGGTATCATGAAAAAGTACTGGATACAAATGCATCAGATTTGGAATAATGACTGAGGACTTTTAGAAATGCAAATGATTAAATTTTTTGCAATATCAGTCATTAGAAAAAAAAAAAACATGAAAGGAAGTATGGTCCTGCTTTGTGGAGGTATGTACTCTCTGAATGTTCTTCTTAAACTGAGGTTGGATGAAGAATAGGGAATAGAAAACTACAACAATGAAAAGAAGTAGGAAAAATAGTGGAGGGTGTTGTGTTGTGGGAGGAGACTGTTACTGAACAAACCAGGAAAGCTTGGAGGGATTTTTGTCTGGGCTGTGACGTCAGGCTATAAAAAGACAGAAAGAAATAACACTGGAGAGACTAGGCTTTAAAACAACACAAAACTCATGGTACTATAATGTAACAGTGGAATAAAACTGGGTGCTAATTCAGTACAGAAAATTCAGAAAAGCGATGCTACTTTAAGAAGTATTTTGCGGCAACGCTTTGGTGGTGGCACTGTTGGTAGAGATTTGTCAGTGTTGGTTGTATTAGACATGTTGTGTGGTGGTAGTGATAGTAAATGTTGTCAGTGCTGGCTATGATAGACACGTATATATTTAGTATTAGAGGACTCCTAGGGTGGGAAAGGAGATCCGGATGATGATGATGATGATATAGGGAATGACGTGACCGACCGCGTTAACTCAGTATTTACACTTTCACTACTATGACGAGAGACTGATTGACAATTGTGGGGGTCCTCGGTACTGCACCTGTGGATACCGAGGTAAATTTTTCTTCCTATTTTGTCAACATGTACTGGAAAGGATACACCCCAGCCGATCTTCTCACCTTCATTTCTTGATACTCGTAATTTTCCTCTCGGTACCTTAGCAAAACCTTTGCCATCGCAGTTGATATCTCAAGGGCTTTCTGACAAGACTGGCACTAATCTTTAATTTCCAAACTGCCCTTTTACTATTTCTATTCATCTTTCCGTGCCCTCGTCTCAGGTTTGCTGTCTGCTCTTTCTGTAGCAGCGGTTACCGACGGTCCCTTTTAAAGCTTCCATCTGTTCTTATTGACACACTTCAGCCTCTATTTCTTACCGCAATGTTGCATCTTTATCTTTTTACTACCAGGAGCCACTGATCTTCTGAACTGTCTGCTTGCACCCCTCCTCCAATAGGGGGGCTCATGGCACCCGTCTGGCAGTGCAGTCTCACCTCTCTTCCAACTCTCTAATGCAAGAATTAACCGATACTCTCAGTTATTCATGCACGCAAAATGTCAACTTTAGAACTGCCTCCCTAAATCTGTATTTCCCTCCGCCTATGACCTCCATTCTTTTTAACACAATATTTCCAGACATTTATAAATGAATTGATCTTGATGTTTCTTTTCAATTTTCTTAAAGGGACAAATTTGCGGGAGCCAAGAATTTAGTTCTCTTTTCTTTGCAAAACAGTATAATTACACACACACACACACACACACACACACACATTTTACCTGGCATTTCATGAGATGACATTACCGAGAGCAATTTGACATTTTCTCCCTGTCACGAGTCGGCTCGTGACATCATTTGGTGGGAAACCGCGAACTCTAGTGGAATCCCAGTGTTTATCGTTCAGTTTAATCGCTACGTATTTACTCGGTCGGGAGTGTTTTCAGAACAATTTTTCACTGTCATAAATGATCGTCTTTGTGCGAGACATTAGCACTTCCGCTGAGCGATTTATTATGGGCGTGTTTCGCTCATTCTAGCTGTTAGTAATGCGGTTGGACGCTCGCCTCTTTCCCACGACTTGAAGTCAGTCAAGGTTTGTACGACGTGAAAGCAGGTTGGGCCCAGAGCGTAGCAGTGCTGCTGTTGTCCAGTTCCTGAATTTCCACCTAGACGGTGAATCGGCGAGAGACTTAGCGAGTGCAGTGTCCTTCCAGTAACGACGCCCAGTCATCCGCTTAGTCTACTCTTTGACCAGTATTTCTTTTTGTTTTTTTCCTAGGTTTAAGAGTTAGCTTTTGAGTGAGCGAGTGAGTGCGATTTCCTTACTTTGTATTCATTTTGAAATGTAATCAATAAATTTAACAGTTCTTTTTCTCGAGCTTATTGTATTGTAAACTCGTGTTTTCTTTTCCATATTAAGCTTATTCTAGTTGCAACTCCTAGCTTGCATAAACGCATTGCTATTCATAACTGGTACTTAGGCCAGTCTTTTTGTATTAAGCTTAAAATCCATTGTGCCATCTAGGAGTTAATGCATCAGCAAGAACCTGATATCATTAATAGCATTAGTTATTTATTGTCAGGGGTGAAGTCACTTTCTTCAGAGGCTAACAGTACTAACAAACAGCAATTGTGAGGAATTAGTCTCTGCTGTGTACTGTTGAGAAAGTTTATAAATTCTCGTTCCTAGAGAATCGGCGAAGCAAGCCAGCATAAGGTAATCATTGCTTGATTTTCACAAGACAAATCATTTGTCTTGTTCTCAGTAATATTAAATATTATCCATTAATAATGGATATTCTTAAAAACCCCGTGACAATTGGCGACCTCATTCCAGGATATTAACTCCTAGCTCTAAAGCTATTCACGAGATAATACTCACTTGTTCATGCTTAGGTATTTATCATTAAAGTCTATAGGCACTACTTTACTGGTGATTATTGATTCATTTTTATTAATTTACATAATAGTTTTCATAGTCAGTTGTTTGTTTAATTTCTTTTTTTACCAGTGTAATTAGATAAAACTGGTCACCACTAATCTGTGCCTATATTCTATATTCTCGATTATTGTCATCTTTCTCTGAAAAAAAATTGCAGTCAGTACTGAGTCGCTAGTTTATTAGATTGAGTTAGCATCATGTCCACCAGCGTCTATGTACAGGAAGCCAAAGATATGGGTCTTACAGACCCAACTGAAATTAAGGAGTTTGTCCTCTCTAAGTTTAATTACGAACAGCAGCGCGAGAATGATGCTCATAAAGAGCGTCAAATTCAGTGTGAGGAACGCGAAAAGGAGAGCGAATATGAGCGAGAACAACGAGACAGCGAACGAGAACAGGAACGTGCCGAGTGAGAAGCACGCGAAAAACATGAACTTGAAGTGCTGAAGCTCAAGCGAGATTCCTTGGCTTCAGACACATCTGGTGCAGCTGGCCCAAGCTCCACGAGCGTTCTCCCTGCACATGTTCTGGCGACCCCACACATCAAGCTTCCCCCATACAAAGATGGCGAGCGAATCGAGCCATACATAGCTCGTTTTGAAGACATGGCTCAACTTTACCAGCTGGATGATGCAGCTACGCGGCTTCAGTTTCTTAGCCTGTTTGAGGGCCCTGCCCTCGATGTTCTCCACAGAATTCGTGGAGACAATCTCACGTATGAGATGATGAAGGCCGCAATCATCAAAGCGTACGGTCTCACAGTTGACGACGCCAAGAGTCAGTTCATGGGGGCGCGTTTACAGGATAAAGAGACTGCCGTTCAGTTTCTTGACTGGCTTACAGCTTACTTAGATGAGTGGTTGGAGAAAGGTGAAACTCCTTCCACCCGTGAGGGGATAATTGACCTTAAGCTGCACGCAGCTAGAAAAGTCATGGCCTACTGAACTTATGGCTCAGCTTAAGATCTGCCAGGTAAGAGATGCCAGCCAAATGGTGAATAAGGCTGACGCATTCTTTACTGCATATGGGTATCAAACTCGCAAGCAGCATACCTGGAACAGTAAAGCTGATAAATCTGGGAAACCGTCCCAGACTGAACCCCAGCAACAAGGCCATTCTCAGAATAATGGCCAAGGTCCAAAACCGCAGAGGAAGGACCAGGGGCAAAACACTCAGAAACCTGAGTGGAAGAGGTACAACAGGTACCCTAACCACCAGCAGTATCAACCACGCAACCGACCGTCGGGACTGTCCTTTTCACCACCAGCTCAAGTGAATAGGAGGCAGGAGGCCAACACAGCCTTCATTCCTCAGCAGCAGCACGGTGGTCACGTCCCTACCAGTACGGGTACTCCCCCACAGTTCTCTAGTCCCACAGCAACAGTGAACCCCCCTCCACAGATGGCCAGTGCTCCATCTCCCCAGGCAGTGAGTACAACCCCTCAAGTATCAAATTCTCAGGGCACCATATTTGCCGCATCATTTATTCAGCAGCCTACTCAGTGGCCAGCTGCTTCCTCCACAGGCCCTCCCACAGGTAACAGTGCCTTCTCGTTCAGCCAGGGTTTGTGGGAGACATTCCTGTGAAGGTCCTGGGAGACAATGGTTCCTCAGGTTGGGCAGAGTTTAGCTCAGCCTGAGCAGTACACAGGTCGACAGATCCAAGCTAACCTTATTGATGGATCAGTGAGTTTGTTCCCTGAGGCACGTATCCAGGTGGCATCTCCATTTTACACTGGTATGACAGTCGCAGTTGTCATGCCAGAACCTTTATTTGACCTTATCATAGGCAATATTCCCAGTGCCAAGGATAGTTGCACCGAAGATGACGCTACTCAGACTTCGGCTGCAGTAACACTAGCCATCGCTGAGGCTCCAAATTGTGTCACCCCTGTGACCATTGAATAGCCGCAAGATCTGATGTGTAGCCAAATTGTTGTTCAAGAACAACACTCCGACCCAACACTTGCTGTCGTGCGAAAGAAGCAAAAAAGGGTAGAGTGATTAAGTATTCACAGGGAGGTCGAGCTAAGTTCCTTCGCAAACAAGGACGACTCTACCGTGAGTCACGAACACCCGAGGGTGAGGTTCGGCTGCAGTTTGTCGTTCCCACCAAGTACTGCCAAGCATTGTTAGAATGGGGTAATTGTTCAGCCTCAGGAGGTCACATGGGGAAAAGGAAGACCCAGGGCCGTATCCTAGCTGACTTTTTCTGGCCAGGGATGGGACGAGAAATAGATAGTTTTGTGCGTTCCTGCAATGTGTGTCCATGTACCACTAATCAGGGACACGTCCTTCCTGCGCCATTTGAAACCATACCCGTAATCTCTGAGTCAGCTGAGAGACAGGGCAGTGGTGCAGTAGGTGAAGACCTCATGTCTCGCCTGCTAACTGCTAACTAACACGGGCAACTGTGGTATGCTGGGTCCTGTAAGATAGGCATTCTCAGAGATTTGAGTAATCCAAGGACCAGCCTGGTTCCCAGTTAAAAGTGTAGACCTGACGTCTCACCCACTGGCCCCACAGGACACAGTATGTCCAGGGCCTGTACATACATATGTACCGTAAGTTAAGGGGGAAGTTTGAGAACCCCGCAGAGACAGTCCGAGGCTGTGTATGAATTACCTTGTGGAACATCTCGAGCTGTGGGCCTCTCTGAGGATTCCCGGAGAATGCACAATATCCACATGAGTGTTCACACCCACGGTGGGTGTTAAAATGTGACCTGCCCGAGATTGCGTAGGGATTCTCAGCTTCCTGTTATTAGTCGTAACTGTAGTGTTAGCTTAACCAGTAAACTGCCCATTCTAAGAGATTTGAGTAATTCAAGAACTGACACGTTTCCTGGTTAACAATGTTAGGTTAACTAGTAAACTGCCAATTATAAGAGATTTGAGCAATTCAAGAACTGGCACGTTTCCTAGTTAATAAGCGTTAACCAGTAAACTATAAGGGTTCTAAGCAATTTGTTAATTCAAGAATTACGTTTCCTGGTTAATAATGACATAAGTACTGATTGCTAGGCAGAGAGAGAGAGAAATGACACTTTGATGCTCCACCTTAATTCCTTTTGCAGGTGCAGCTGGCGGGTGCAGCATTGCCGTGCAGATCAGCTGGTCGTCCCTGTCGCATGCTGCCGCCCCTTCTCTTCTGCCTCGTCATTATTTACTATAAATTTGTATTACATGATTTTACATGTAGGCACAGTTACACCACAACTGTCACACCTACACCATGTATTACATACATCATGCTACATAACAACTAGTTGTTAATGTAAATGTAGCGAACTTTTCGCTCAGTTTGACCTGAGTACAGGATTTTTCACCGTCGTCACAGAGTTTTTCCCTCAAGCTTGCTTCTATTTACGTAAATATGTGTTTTTTTTTCACTCACTGGCGACTGTGATTTTCTCCTGTAGCAGGATAACACACACACACCACAGTGTGAATCATGTGTGACTGAGTTAGGATTTATATGTATGTATATTTAATTTTTTTTCCTGAGAAAAAAATTTCAACTTTTGATGGGGCGTAATGTCACAAGTCGGCTCGTGACATCATTTGGTGGGAAACCGCGAACTCTAGTGGAATCCCAGTGTTTATCGTTCAGTTTAATCGCTACGTATTTACCCGGTCGGGAGTGTTTTCAGAAAAATTTTTCACTGTCATAAATGATCGTCTTTGTGCAAGACATTAGCACTTCCGCTGAGTGATTTATTATGGGCGTGTTTCGCTCATTCTAGCCGTTAGTAATGCGGTTGGACGCTCGCCTCTTTCCCACGATTTGAAGTCAGTCAAGGTTTGTACGACGTGAAAGCAGGTTGGGCCCAGAGCGTAGCAGTGCTGCTGTTGTCCAGTTCCTGAATTTCCACCTAGACAGTGAATCAGCGAGAGACTTAGCGAGTGTAGTGTCCTTCCAGTAATGACGCCCAGTCATCCGCTTAGTCTACTCTTTGACCAGTATTTCTTTTCGTTTTTTTCCTAGGTTTAAGAGTTAGCTTTTGAGTGAGCGAGTGAGTGCGATCTCCTTACTTTGAATTCATTTTGAAATGTAATCAATAAATTTAAGAGTTCTTTCTCTCGAGCTTAATGTAATGTAAACTTGTGTTTTCTTTTCCATATTAAGCTTATTCTAGTTGCAACTCCTAGCTTCCATAAACGCTTTGCTATTCATAACTGGTACTTAGGCCAGTCTTTTTGTATTAAGCTTAAAATCCATTGTGCCATTTAGGAGTTAATGCATCAGCAAGAACCTGATATCATTAATAGCATTAGTTATTGATTGTCAGGGGTGAAGTCACTTTCTCCAGAGGTTAACAGTACTAACAAACAGCAATTGTGAGGAATTAGTCTCTGCTGTGTACTGTTGAGAAAGTTTATAAATTCTCGTTCTTAGAGAATCGGCGAAGGAAGCCAGTATAAAGTAATCATTGCTTGCTTTTCACAAGACAATTCATTTGTCTTGTTCTCAGTAATATTAAATATTATCCATTAATATTGGATATTCTTAAAAACCCCGTGACACTCACCTTATGGCATCGTATACGGAGGTGGGATTAAAGTGTAAATACTAATACTAACACTAATACCAATACTAATACTATGAGCCGACCTAGACCTATCCCTTTTGGCTATTACAGTAAGACAGCTAACAGTACGATGGTGGTAAAAACGTGATGCTTGTTACTGTTGTTTTTGCTGACGCCTTTTCTTCTCCTTCTCGCTCTCTCTCTCTACGTATATATCTCCTCTCCTATGAGGTATAATTTTCTTCGTTTCCATGCTCCTTTCACAATTTCACTCACTATCCATAAGTAATTCTTTAAATATTTCTTCCATAGATCCCTCCCCTTTTGTATGTCTTGTACAAACTGATGGACCTGGTGGCATTATGTGTGAGACAGGTGAAGCACAGTAGATCTCATTAATTCCAGTCGATCTCATTAATTCTCCGTGTTGGCAGGGAATGAACAAAAATACATTCTACTTATAACTGCCCTATAACTCAGACGATATGAAAGCATACTTATAGTTAATGCATAATAATAGATGATAAAGTGCAAATCAGAGGAAAATGGAATACTGGAAATGCATAACGAGGGAAAAAGGGAATAAAAACAGAAAAATGCTAGATAATATCAGAAAAAATGCGAAACAAAGAGAATTGAGAAAGATTTTTAGGAATGCATTTGGGTCCAAAGCCATGTAAAAAGAAATGGTACTCATGAAACAAAGCCGAGATAACCCCGAAAATAAAAGGAATCGATTTGAAATGAACAGCTTAGGCACAGTAAAGGAGGTGGAGGTTGAGAAGACGTGTGCAAATGCGTCAGAATTACCATCAAGGAAGGACTTAAGTAGTAGGGAAAGAGAATAACAGTGTAGGAGATTATAGTGAAAGCTGAAATATTAAGATGTAAGGATAAATTTAAGGATTTTTAGGGTTGATGGGAGGTAGTGGGAGGAAAAGTTGTTACTTAATAGGGACAGTACTGCTTGGACCCTCTCTAGAACATCGGATACCGTCAGACAGATAAGAATGACAAAGGATAAGGACATGAAAATGCTGCGAACAAGAATATATATGTGTAAGAAAAAATACATAAAAGCCTGAACTGTTATTTAAAATGCCTGAAAATAATATCGTTCAGGCGATAATCACATAGGTAGTATTACACTCAACTAAAATATAAAAATTGCATCAGAGCTCAGGCACGACCCACAGAAGCTTCTCAGAAAGTAATCGGCTTGGGAATGCTTTTCTAATTAATGCCCGACGACGAAATTCTCTCAGGATACCGCATCTCTCTCTCTCTCTCTCTCTCTCTCTCTCTCTCAGACTTCGTATTTAGCCCATATATATAAGAAGGTCTATAAAACCCATATGAATCACGATAAAGGTCCTCGAGGCACATACGGTATCATACTGTACTTAGGGCTCATAGACTGCGACAGGATTTTTTCTTGGTTAGAGTCCTTCAGTCTTGATCCGTACTGGACTCTCCTGTAATGCTTTGGTTGGGTCCTGCAGGATGGTAAGATGGTGAACTTTATAATTATGATGTTGGAAATGGTGGAAGGAAAGTTAGAAGTTACTTAAGGTCGACTGACAAAACATGCATGATGGGAGTTGGGAAAACATGCTGTAGAAGTAAATAATAATAATAATAATAATAATAATAATAATAATAATAATAATAATAATAACATCGATAATAATCTATCTATCTATCTATCTATAGCCCGACGCCCTAATCCCGCAAAGGGTGGCCGCAGACAAAACGCCTCCAAGTCACTCTGTCACCCACCATTTGACTCCTCCCCCAACTCACCCCCCCTCCCTCATATACCTCTCAACTCCATCCCTCCACCTCATCCTCGGTCTACCCCTCCCTCTCCCTCCCTCCACCTCACCTACATACACCCTCTTAGTCAGTCTTTCATTCTCCATCCTCTCCACATGTCCAAACCACCTCAGTGTATTTCTCCTAATCTTTTCAACCACATCCACATCTACCCCACAACGTTCCTTCACTTCTTCATTCGTCAACCTGTCCCTCCATGTCACTCCACATGCTCCTCTCAAGTAACTCATCGATAATAATAATAATAATAATAATAATAATAGACAATAATGATGATGATAATAATAATAATAATAATAATAATGATAATAATAATACAATAATGATATTAATAATAATAATAATAATAATAATAATAATAATGATAATGATAACGAAGGCATTCAGGGAGCTCATACCTCCGCCAATGCCATTGCCATTACAAAGGATCCAGATCCGGATACGTGGAGACTGTGTGGAATACATAGGATCCGGATACGCCTCCAGATTTAATCATTTGTTCCCTGACCAATGGCTTACTCTTTCACAAAATTTTATTGAAATTCATCGAGAACTTTTGGAGGTATTGTGCGGGATACATAGGATCCGGATCCGGATCCGCCCCCAAATTTGATCAGGTTTTTCTTGGCCCATGGCCCACCCTTCCACAAACTTCATTGATATTTATTGAGAACTATTGGGGATATCTTGCAGACAAACAAACAGACAAAGTGAATACATAACCTGCTCCAGCTTCGTTGGCGGAGGTAATAATAAAGATAACCCTATCTCGAACCCTTGATTCTCGAAACCTTAAACAGATTTTTTTACTTTGAAATAAAAATAAACTTGGGATAGATAACAAGAAAGAAACGGAATAAAAAGAGGAAAAAGTAGGTTTAGGTTTCAAGAGTCCAGACTACAATATCTTCACTGGAAATGGCTGGAAAGAAGTCAAAGTTGGCTGGAGAATATAAAGTGTAATATATGTAAATATATAGAAGCAGGATGGCAATATAAAGAAAAAATGATAGACGTTAAAGAACACACATAGAGAAAAGATACAGGAAAAAAGAAAAATTAAGAGGAAATATGACAGACTTTAATACATCCATCTCAGATTCTTTGCAGCTCTAAATGAAGACTAGAGAAAATGAAAAAAGGCGGAAGCAATTAGAAAAAAAAAAAAAAGGACCAAGGAATGAGGAGGTTAGAAGAGACAGTTGGATGGAAGAACATGACACTATAGATGATGAAACCAAAAGAGACGGACAATAAAAGATGACAGTCGGAAAATGGGAAACGATAAACTGTAATAGAAAGAAAACAATAGTGGAGTAGCTGCAGGTGGATGCTGCGGTGGCCTTGGTGTGATGGAAAAGTGTACATTTTTGCACTGGGAACTGGGACAAAATATGAATACCCAAAAGGCCAGGCGAGTGTGTGTGTGTGGGCTGCGGCAACAGGATGAATGAAGGCTGGATTGGGCGTGACCTACTGTTCCCTGCTGATGAGGTAAACACGAATGGAAAATTGGCTAGAGAGAGAGATGGGCAGCTCAAATACTGCGAAAAGTAGAAGGGATCAAAAAAAGAATAAGAGCACCACCGTGAAACAGAGGCTTGTAAGTGAAATAAATACGAAAAGGGAATACAAAATGTTCACACACACACAACCACACACACACACACACACACACACACACACACACACACACACACACACACACACACACACAAACACTTCCCTTTCAAAACTTGCAGTGGACATCGTCTCCAAAATATCATGGACGATCAAGAGGAAATTATATTACTTGAGGATGACAAGAAAAGGATATGATTATTAAATGATGGTTGTCAAGGATGATGGTGACTGTGATGGGAAGGATGTGGGTTCAGTTAGTGACCTACTATCCTGCACTAAAGTTTCTTCCACCAGCCCGAAACAAAATACCATTACATCTTTCCAACAGCATAGTGAGTCCAAAAATAATCATATGAATTTTAATCCACAAACATCTATAAGAAACGCATATAGCTGTGTAACTGGATACAAATTAGGAGATTGAGATGCTCACTATAGTTGGTTGGTGGAAGGAACTTTTGTATGCGACAGTACATACGTGATGCAGAATTATATGACGAGGAGAGAGAAACAAAGAACTAAGTGGAAAGACATCATAAGCATAAAGAGATAACAAGCCATAATAAATGATAAATCAATATCATACTAACATTATCAACACATTTTGAGCCATAACAATAGTAATGACTGAAATGTAAAGAAATGAAAAGTAAAAAGACAGTTACTCCTAACCTGACCTGTTTATTCGAAAATATTATTGTTGCGAACATTTCAAAACAGTGATTTAATCAAACATTACAGTTTTGATTTATGTCCAGTAATATATTATCACTAATTTTAGTCATATCTGATATGCAGTTTGCTAACTTTCTTGACATGTTCATCCTTTGTGTGTGTGTGTGTGTGTGTGTGTGTGTGTGTGTGTGTGTGTGTGTGTGTGTGTGTGTGTGTGTGTTCCTTTATTCTTTTTTTTTTTTCACTCAAACTGGTACAGACTTATTTCCAGGCAAGCTTTTTTTTTTTTTTTTTTTTTTTGCCACTCCCATTTCCTATTTTCTGACTTTCATAGCCAATTGACTCTCTCTCTCTCTCTCTCTCTCTCTCTCTCTCTCTCTCTCTCTAGTGAAGTTCATATAAGCGAGCAATGGAAGAGAAGCACGAACACACGGATATTGCTGAGAACAAAGATTTTTAACTAAGAGGCGTTGGATTACGAAGCACTTAGCTAAAACAGAAGCTATGCAGTCCATACAATTTTTTACAAAGCAAGAGAGGAATAGAAGCAAATTTCACTCCTAAGACCATATCGCTTCGTTATACTAGAGCCGTTTAGTTCTGAAGAGGGACGCCTTCACGGGGTGGCAGCTTTATAACTGGACGGATTCACTGTCCAGTCATACAAACGTCCTTCATTTTCCTCAATGTTCCCTGATAGAAGGGCAACTCTAGCCTGCAGTCCATCGGGTTACAAAAACAACTACTACTACTAATACAATCACTTCCACCGGTGTCATCACGCTCGCAGTAACCTAACTAACTTCACTTATATTATTACACTGCAGCACATAGCAAACAATAATAGAAACCTTTGTTGTAGTTTGAAGTAATGTAATCCTGTGAAATGCTGAGGAAACAACTGAAATTTAGATATATTTACCCTTCAAGATTACATATGTCTGCCAGTTTTATTATCAGTAAGTAAAATCACTATATCCTGCAATATTTCTTTGGCCACCAGCGTTCATGGACTCAAAAAGATCAAGAAAATCCAAGAACTTTCAAATTCTGTCTGAGCATTTTTTTTTAGCTTAGCCACCAAGAGTGTTGTATGTCATGTTACACACTCAGTTATTATCATTAAAGCGGTAATGGCAATATCCCGATGGGCTCAGAAATCCCACATTTCCTAATTCCTCGCAGGTGGCCTCGTACCTAATCCTACGCCCACCTCTCTCTCTCTCTCTCTCTCTATCTCTCTCTCTCTCTCTCTCTCTCTCTCTAGTGAATTGATATTAGACGGAAATGGATGAGACGCAGCAACACAAGAATATTGCTGAGAACAAAGATTTTTAACCAAGAGGCATTTGATTACGAAGCACAGAGCTAAGAGAGAAGTTATCCAGTCCATACAATTCTTTACAAAGCAAGAGAGAAATAGAAGCAAATTTCACTCCTAAGATCAAATCGCTTCGTTGTACTGGAGTCATTTAGTGCTGAAGAGGGACACCTTCATGGGGTGGCAGCTGTATAACTGGACAGATTCACTGCCCAGTTATACAAACGTCCTTCATTTCCCCGAATGTCACCAGAGAGTAGAAGGGCAGCTCTAGCCTGCAGTCCATCGGGTTACAAAAACAACAACTACTACTAATACAATCACTTCCACTTGTGTCAGCACGCTCACAGTAACCTAATTAGCTTCAATAACATTATTACATTCCAGCACGTAGCGAATTATAATAGAAATCAATGTTGTAGTTTGAATTAATGTACTCCTGTGAAATGCTGAGGAGACAACTGAGTCTTTGATAGATTTACCCTTCAAGATTACCTTTTATATGTATCTGCCAGTTACATCATCCGTAAATAAGATCACTATATTCTGCATTATTTCTTTGGCCACCAGCGTTCATGTACTCAAAAAGATCAAGAAAATCCAAGCACTTTCAAATTCACTCTGACCATTTTTCAGTTCAGCCACCAAGAGCGTTGTATGTCATGTTACACACTCAGTTATTATCATGAAAACGGTAATGGCAATATCGCGGTGGGCTCAGGTATCCCTCAGTTTCTAATTCCTCGCAGGTGGCCTCGTACCTGATCTTACTTCCCCCCCCCCTCTCTCTCTCTCTCTCTCTCTCTCTCTCCAATAGCCTGAGAACAACTCTCCCCCTCCTCTCTCTCTCTCTCTCTCTCTCTCTCTCTCCAATAGCCTAAGAACAACTCTCCCCCTCCTCTCTCTCCAGTAGCCTGAGAACAACTCTCTCCCCCCTCTCCCTGTCTCTCTCTCTCTCTCTCTCTCTCTCTCTCTCCAATAACCTGAGAACAACGCAACATCTTACTCCCACCTCTCTCTCTCTCTCTCTCTCTCTCTCTCTCTCTCTCTCTCTCTCTCTCTCTCTCTCTCCAATAACCTGAGAACAACACAACATATCTCCCCCTCCCTCTGATATATATATTGACCTACAGTATGCCAATCACATGTTGCACACGTGTATTTACTGCTGGCTTTAATTAAACGGGATCATGTGTTGGGGCCTATATTAGTAAGGCAATGATGTCCTGCCTTCCACTGCTTCCTCTCTCATTCTTTAGCTTTTTCTTCTAATTTTACAGACACGTCGACGTTCACGTTCTTCCCATCACTAACCTCAGTCCATCCTCATCCACACTCCCTCACACACCTCTTCAAAGGGTGGAGTCCAAGATTCCGATTCGTATCAACTTCCTACTCTGATTAACTCCATTCAAGCCTTGATTTTCGCCACATTGTTTCATCATTGTCTTTTTACGCTCGGTATCACACGAATCACATTCGGAAACTCGTCTCTTTGTAGTCTCTTTAAAGAAGGCATACAGCACACGGTTATCGACGCCCTCTCATTCCATGTTTATAATGTGTGTTCCCAGTTGGCGTATGCTCACCTCTACATCTGGACAGTTATTCTCGGTCTACCTTTCTAGACACAATTTACATTAACACCTCTGGCCTTCAGTTTTGCTCTCTGTTGCTGATATTTCTTTGTGGATAAAAATTTTGCCTGACAGGAGTCTTTGGTACTTCCATTTTGCTTCCGATTATTGCTCGCACATTCAGCACATGGGATATTTTCCATTAGTCACTGCAACAACACTAGCTACTACTACTACTGCTACTACCACTACTACTACTACTACTACTAATAATAATAATAATAATAATAATAATCTTGATATGCAGTTTATTCCTGTGCATCAACTGAAAACATGGAAACTGCATACCCAGTCCTGTGCTGTGCATGCCAATTTGAAAGGATTGCAAAATAATATTACTAAATCATTAATAGAAGCTAGTATCCCCATGTAAAGGCCACATGATCGTAGTGGTGGCTTAATTATGTGAAAGGATGATATCTCAGGATACTCTTAGTGAGCCGTAGTAGTAGCAGTAGTAGTAGTAGCAGTAGTAGAAGTAAGGTAGTAGTAGTAGCAGTAGTAGAAGTAAGGTAGTAGTAGTAGTAGTGGCGATGATGGTAGTAGTAGTAATGGTAGCAATAGTAGTAGAAGTAGTAGATAAATTATGGGATCCCATTCTAAAACATGAACTAAGATATCAAAGCAATATCTGCCCTCCTTCCCCTAGTTGGTATCCTTCATAAGATTTGAAGAGGCTCTGACACCCAAAAAATAACGTTGGAATTTTTACGTAGTGGAAGACATTATCAAGGAACCCGACAAACTGACCAGAGAAGTATAATTGAAATCCATGTGCACACTTTCCCTTAATTCTGATCGTTTTTATTTTGGGGACGGGGGGACTAACGCCCTCAAGGATTCCAAGAATTTTTTGATATGGTGAGGGGGCCCGACCCTCGCTATAAAAAAAAAAAAAAAAAAAAAAAAAGACTGGAAAATTTTATATAGTGGATGGTCGTCGGAGGAACCAGACGAACTCATCTACGAAGTTTTATTTCAAATCCATCAAAAAGCCTTCGAGGAGTTAAAGCACACACACACACACACACACACACACACACAGACAATGATACTAACAAGCAATCACAACTGGGTGGTTCGAACCTTAAGCTCATGCGTCGTGGTGGTGGCTCAAATTCGCTTCTCGAGGTGGGAGAGGATTGGCAACTCTACGTGGTCCTCTCTGAAGCGGCGCCAACTGTACATTACCCATAAAATATTGGGGAAAAAGAGATCAACTGCCTTAAAGGTGACTGGCCAGAATGAGGCAGCTTTTGTCGGCCGGTATGGCTGAGCTGTGATGACGATGAGAGTGAGTGTGATGGTGAAGAAGATTATCAAGAGGTAGAAAGGAAAATATAGCAACCTCACCCCATTCACTGGATCAGAAGAGTGAACAGGAGAGAGAGAGAGAGAGAGAGAGAGAGAGAGACTGTCGCCAATGTTTTCTCTATGCTACTTCTGTACATGCAGTATGTAAGCAAAAAACGATAGATAACGCCATGGGCATAACATAAACATTTAAATTACACTAACAAACCTAGTCAGACAGAGTAAAGATAAGCAATACTATGTGTTAAGCCATGATTAAGTGGGTAACTAATCAATGTTTTCTTAATAATAAACTCAGGAATGTTGTGCTGTATACTTTCAGGTAAGGCATTTCATAATTCTTGATCCATGATCCTTAATTAGTATTGGTTCTGGTTGATAAAGTAGACTTGGTTGCCTTGTGATTACATGATGTATGTTCTG
Organism: Coenobita brevimanus; assembly: GCF_032717465.1. Lineage (NCBI taxonomy): Eukaryota > Metazoa > Arthropoda > Malacostraca > Decapoda > Coenobitidae > Coenobita > Coenobita brevimanus. The sequence continues at coordinate 5,371,857 of NC_136959.1, forward strand.
AGCAGTAGGAAGTGTAAAAAGGCTAGTCAGGAATATTATTTCTCGGTGTGTTAAATATTGTGGTACACTGTTGATAGAAAGTTTCGAGATAATTTTCAACCAGCGTGGTTCCTCTAAAAGTGGATTGACGTGGTAACACTTCCACGTTCCGCCAACTGCACTTCTATCAGTATTGCTTATACTCCAGACTGCCAAAACAATGAACATGGTTAAGAGCACTTGTCCTGATAAATGTAACTGTAACTCGTATACTAAGCAAATTAGTGTACAGTTTACACGCATGAGTATCCCTGCTTTCCTACCCTTTGCTGTGATATGTAATTCAACTTTACACACTACTAAGTTGAAAGTGTATATCGTCCACATTCATAATGGTGTAGCCAGGCATTCATGACACGAGTGCCCCTCAACCAATAAAGTACACTGAGTTCTCATTGTATCTAGCATAAGGCCATGTTTACTGAAGTGGTGCTTTGCATAACCAAAAGTCTGATTTACACAATTAATTAAGTTTTCTATGCGCCCAGTGTATTATCAGTTGTGTATCATTAATATACTGTATAAGAAAATAATCTTAAGTCTCCTCTTAATCCATTCAGTGTTCATCGTCACCTTTGGCTCTCCTCTCCATTCACTGAGCCACCCGATGAACAAGCCTACATTTTTTCCATCGAAAATAACCAGGAGCATCTTGTACAGTCATCCCAAGAAGTAATGGCAGAGTTTCAGAACGCTTTGGTCACTCTGTACTGTGTGTGCATTATCGCTGATCGAAAACTTATGGATATTTTGTCATCACTTCCTAGGGCGACTGTACAACACATAACCCGTCTTGGAGTTCCCTCATATTCGGCCTTTTCCTGACGTTTGATCGTTTTGCTTAATGTTATCTCTCTCTCTCTCTCTCTCTCTCTCTCTCTCCACTAGGCTCCTCTTACTACAGTCTCATCACCTCTTCAGTAAGGCCTGAAAACCCTCCCAATAAGCAATGCCTGTGACACGGAGCTACGGATTGGGTGCTCAGACACAATGCCTTTTTTTCTGGAATGATTATTGATTCTGACCAAGAGCATTGAATAAAGCACGCATGTTAAGCTCTTCTACATAAATATTTAAATGTTTTTCTTGTTTTCACATTCCTTTTTGCCTGCTGGAGGGAATACAGGAAGGTTACTTTTGCCAATCGTTGACCTGAGGCAGCTCACTTGCCGGTATATAGTCAGATCACATCACTCCAATACTTAACTCTGCTGAAAAAGTTATTGATGGTAATGAAAAGGAATTGTATAAATTACCCTAGTTTTCAAAGGTAATCAATTATTTTTGCAATTAAAAGACAATGATCGGGTGGAAAGGTGTACGTGCGTCTTGCTGATGAGTGGTGGTGTATGTGGATGAGATTTTGTTGCCACGGTGCGAACTCTAACAGGTAAAAGTTTGAACATATCTTATTACACTTTAACATCCCCTAGATAATATACAGCCAGAATGCATAAGCAGTAGACGAACAAGCTACGCACCCGACCATTCATGTGACTGTAAAAAGTTGAATTGAAATAGGCACGGAACAAACATCTGTGAAAATGAAATATTCGATTCATAACCTAATTTTCGCTTATAGTCCATGTCATATTTCAGGTTGTGATTGCAAAAAATTTAAGGAAAGAGAATAACGCAGCTGAGACAACAGACGTAAACACAGCTTTAAAAATCACCTACGTGAGGCAGAGCAAACATGGACAAAAGAAATGAAAGAACTGTGTCAACACAGTATACAAATACGTTCACGTTATGCCTTCTGCCTTACTGACACACACACACACACACACACACACACACACACACACACACACACACACTTAAGCCAAGCTACGTACAACTTAACTTTTTTTCCTCTTCTTATGGTATATGTTAGAAGGACTCGATGTAGGGGTTAACGTGCGGCCACATTTGCACCAAGTATGTGATCGACAGGAGGAAACGAGGCTCAGGGGTCCGTCCAATGCTCAGACTCGGATAATGCAGGGGCTGCAACCCGGTGCATCGTTTCATCTTGTCGAGCACATGTTTCGGTTAGTGTGGCCGCACATTTAAATGTGGCATTCTCCTCCGTCACTACAAAACGTCGTTACTTAGGCCAATCAAATCGCCTGGTGGTGGCAAGAATTAAACAATAATATACGTCACCTGATCAAAGGACTTATCGAAATTCATTTCCCCAATTGTTTCCCTACCTCATCGTGGGACTGACCTCGAGTCTTTTTGAACTGCAGTCCCACATCTTACTTGAAATTAACCTGGCGTATCCCAACAAGTTTGTAATGTCGATTTTGGTGTGGCTGCTTTGGTTAGAATATTCTGTCCCCTCCAACCTTTCAAAAGTAGTCCACAGCATTGTTTGTGAAGAAACTAGCTCGGAAGAAGCCGCTATTTTATCCTCATTCAGTGTGAGAAAGGTGGAGAAGAGACCCCTGGACACAGTCTTGCCAGATATTCGTAGCACGTGTTCTCACATAGCTCGCCCGGGCTTGTTGTCATCTGAACACAACCACAACTCCATTCGAGAGCTGATTCGTTTCTATATTATCGGCCAGTAAGTTATTTTAGTTCAACAGGGGATGGTTAAAGACGGCAGGTTGGCGGGGCAAACTCAACTTCACAAAAGTATTAACAGTGTCCATCTGAAGACAAAAGACTTCCAGGAGTAAACGGGGGCAATTGCGTGCTATTGTTATATTAAATTACACAAACTGTAATGCTCATTTTTGTGCTTAATTATCACATGATATCATTATTATTGATATAAAAGACAATTTAAAAAGCAAAATGGCGAATGTTGCTTTGACCTGCTTTTGTTTATATCTAAGTTAAGTCCTCCGCCCAGTCATGGTCATGGACTTCCTCATTTTGATATCCCCTTCGTCAAGAACGCGAAAAATAACACTCAACAATTGAAGATACTTGGGTTCTCTGAGTTTTATCCCCTGCCTCATTGTTTCCCTTCAGAGTAAGCTTTGACAAGTTTATAATTAATGCACTACTGTAACTATCCCTTCTAGTTAGCTTACTTGCAAATGCACACACGTTTTGTAAGTAAGTGGTATTCCGCTTCAATATCATTAGCATCTACACAGCCAGATTAGTAGCATCCTCGTAGGCGTTATCTTCACCGTTTTTATTGTGTATTCATGCGTGTATCAGTAGGACTTACAGGAAAGAAAACAGTCATTCTTCTCTCACTTGCATGACGACACTCACCCGTTTTTTTTTTTTCTTTGATAAATAGCTCGTGTGACCATCTCTAGATGGTTTTCAGTGCTCTTCCCTACCCTTCAGATTCCCATTGTTCGAAAATGTCCCCTTTTGACCATGGCTTTAAAAAAATCGCTTTCCTTATCCATCCCATTAAGAGAACCATTGTGTGTGTGTGTGTGTGTGTGTGTGTGTGTAACTCCAAAGATGAACCAGTTAGAGACCAGATACTTTACACTCACACTTAATTATTGCGTTCCAAGGATGTTAGCCTTGTTGCTAAATTTGACCTTGTACTTCACGTCTGGATGTGGACTGGGCGAGAGGGAATAATACCTGACAATACGCTGGCGGAATTGCTCAGGTGAACAGTATACACTCATGCAAGGTTTAGCCTGGGGGTTTGGTGATCAGGGTGATGTATTGGTGAATTAGTTAGACTGCGTATTGACAAGATGGGTTAGTGGATGGGGATGGACAGAAAGAGTAGCTGATAGGTCGAGGTGTGAGTTAGTTAGACTGCGTGTTGACAAGATGGGTGAATAGATGGGGATGGACGGAGAGTAAGTGGTACGAGTTGGCAAAGAACGGTGGGCTGAGATATCAGTGTTGGCATGATGGGTGGATGGGTGGGGATAGGCAGACAGGGTGGGTACTGGGAATCGGTACGCAAGGTGAATTGGTGGGTGGGGGTACGCTAGTCAAGGTTACAGTACAGTACTCTTCATACCAGACCTAAGGGAAACGAGATAATTTTGGTTGCCTATCAACATACCTGTCTGTATTCCTGTCAGTCAGTTTAAATATTGTCATACGTCATGCCCAGGCTTTACAAGGGTTGGTTTCACAGATAGATAGGCTTTACAAGGATTAATTGCACATATAGATAATACAGTCTTAGTGTATTTCATCTGTTATTATTACTTCCATCTCACTTAACATTTTCGCTTTACTCTTTAGTTTTTAAAATGAACTGGGTAAACTAGACAATACTCAGACCTGTTTCTTTATTTATAACCAGGTAAATACAGTCGAAAAGCCAGATCTATAATACTTTGAAATTAGGTGTGAACGGATCTTGAATTTGGCTGTGTTATCTTGCTGTTATTTCTTGGAGAGAACAATTTTCTGGCTCCTGGTCTTTGGTTCCTTCTTCCTTGCATAAAAAAAAATGGTTCCTTCTTCCTTGCATAAAAAAAAATATTGACATTTTATGATAACAAAGTAGTATTCTGTTATCGTTTACATCAGAATTAAGACTGCATCTTCGTCGATCCATATCAGTACCATAACATTACTGCATTAAAACTATTAGAAGGAAAATGTTATGGAATTCATTGAACCACCATTCACATAGCTTCTTAATTAAACAATTGATAGTAGAAAACTAAAACAGCACAAGTACGTTTTAAACTCCATTGTTTCGATAAATGCAAGAGAGTGTAAATAGTGAAAAAAGCGCAATAGATTTTCACCTGCTAAGCAAATACTGCTTTAACGTTGTCACCTGCAGGATGCTTTTATGCAAATTGCGTCTCTCTCTCTCTCTCTCTCTCTCTCTCTCTCTCTCTCTCTCATCGCACTTTGTATTCCACGTCTTTCCAACAGACAGCAATCAGAGAAACTTCATAAGCTGACAGTTTTCGGTACAAAACATCACTTGTAAATTGATAATAATGAAGATTATGACTGATGATGAAAATACTAAATGATTTTCGCAGTAATTGAGTCAGAGGTGATCCAATGGTTTGATAACGCCCCCTTCATAAGCCCAGGCGGGACCCTTATCGCTCCCTCTTTATCCCTCATAATATCAGAGACTCCTCTCATCTCCCCTCCCTCGCA
>NC_136959.1:5379453-5579743 GCF_032717465.1 Coenobita brevimanus
AGAATATATTTAGTGTACTTTACTGCAACAAATTCATCATACACTTCAATGATATTGTTGAAAGTGTTTGCAGCGAGTGTTTGCTATACCATCAGTTTAATGTATACGTACCAATTAAGAGATAGTCATATCACCTAATACAGCTACAGCGCATACGATATAATGATACTAGATAATAGACTACTGCTCTGAGTTATGAATTGTAAGCATTTGGATATGGCCAATCACCGCAGTGCTTGTATATCCGTGAATGCGTTCTCGTTTTAACATCAGCACAATGATATATCTGTTAGTTGCGTACGATGAAGTTTTGGTATATCATCAATAAAAACTGTAATTAATGATTAGGATATACAACCATATGCCAGATGTATACCTGATATGATGGGAATGGTTAGTAAGACACCACTATTAAAGGTGGTGTACAATGGGCTTTGGCTATACTTGTATTTACTATCACTGCAATTCTGTTATATCAAATTATGTGTTCTTGTATTAATATCAGACACTGCAGTAATGTTAGTGCTAGTTGTGGAACATGAGACAATATCAGTAAACACTATAACATTATCAGGCTGTAATATACCAAGCATAATAATATATGGCAGTATCATCACAAACTTCAATATTGTTACGTTTGATATTACCGTATCAAAGTAACGTTACAATAGTATTCTCCTGTTGTACTACTGTTTATTATAGGTTTGTGCAACGAATACTCAATGGACAAGGAATATACGATAAGAAGTGTGGGTAATACTTTTCTTAGTGTAGTCTTAAGCACATGAAGAATAATGACATAATAGGCGACATTTTGCATATTCTTTAATCGTTGTAGTCTACTATATATAATGTTCCACAGCATACTACTTCGAAGCAATGCAATTTCACACCCTACATATATTTTATCTTAAGACGAAGTGCAGCGTATACAGCAACACAAATTACTGTTCAGTGAATAGGTACTTTATCTATATGTATAATATCCTGAATTTAAATGATGTCAAAGTTGCACCCACAGTTATCTGCAAAATTATGAACTGCAAGAACGTATACGCAGTGTAAGATGTGCGCTCTGTGCGGAATGTAACTGTGTATTTTATCCATCCGTTGTTTCAGAGTTAAAGAATAATGCAAGTCTCATTTTTTAAATTAAAGTATCCAATTATTTCTTTTGTTATTAAAAAATGGCACCTCTTACTCTTTGGCTAAAACTAATAAACTTAGCTTTTGAATTTGGGGTTAAATGAGTTCCATATAACGAAAGAAGTATCATATAATGAAAAAAGTACCATATAACGAGAAAAGTGCATACAACGAAAAAAGTACCATGTAACGAAAAAAGTATATACCAAGTAACGAGAACAGTACCATTTAACGAAAAAAGTATTATTTAGCGATAAAAGTATAGGAGGGGCTAGATTTTGTAGCCAAGTTTTATGAACCTTATAATCTGCAAAACACGTAAATATTTACATATAAATACAATGTGTACAATTAAATACATTCCAGAGGTACCCGATTCTTTCTCCACATACACGAAAAGTCTGGTAAAAGTTTTTAGTTTATTAGTCGGTGAAGTTAGGGTTCTGACAAGAGATCGAGCTGAGTGGATGAATGTTGTGAGGAGAAGCGCATGATCAGGGATTTGGCACCCCTTTTTAACGTGTCAACATCCGGAGTGACTATTGGGTACGTTTATGTGAAGCTACAGTACGTGGGGAATGTTTTTAGCGTATCAGATGGAGCCAGGATTCCGGGGGCTTGAATGGTGAGTGAAGGGAAGCGTGGCCCATTGGATTGGGCAAACTTGGGCGCAGCTCTGGACGTTGCTACTCCACACCCTGCCTTAGGTCCTGATGATGATGATGATGATGTAACGTCTGCACACTGCTAAGTAAAATCAAACTATGGGCAGCCGTTTGCTTAAGGTTTCCCCTAAATTCACAAAAAGTCGTGTATAAATTCATCAGTTTCTTGTCTACATATCATTATAATAAACCATAGGCTGAAAACTATTTAACCGTTGATATGTGGGCTACACAGCTCAGTAACAAGATACCGGAACTTCATTTGTCACTGCTCCTCTGAACTGTCTGCTTGCATCCTTCTACCACTACGACGGGCGCATAGCACCCGTCTAGCAACAAACTCTCATCTCTTTTCTGTCCAACGCTCAAATGCAAGAGTTAATCGTTACTCCCTGTCCTTCATTTATGCAGCAGGTCAACTCTGGAACTGTCTCCCTCTGTCTGTATTTCCTACTTCCTATGATCTCCAGTTTCCTAACGCAGTGTGTCCAGGTATCTCGAAATGAACGGATCTTGAATTTGGCTCTCTGTTGTTTTTTTTTTTTTTTTTAACACTTTGCGGGCTCTGGTCTTTGGTTCCTTATTCCTTGCATAAAAAAATCAAACAAAAACAATCCGATGAATTACCCAAAAGAATGTGTGTGTTTCAAACCTCACTTCAGATGTTGCAGTACCTCTATACAAAACCTGTTGAGTGAGCAAAACTCGACCATCCTTTCATCATCACCTTATTGCATGACTTCCATCAGCATAAAGAAAGTTGGAGTAGGCTTGGTCTACACAGACTAAGGAAGAGAGACCACTGGACTGGAAGTGGGGAGGATGAGGGTGACGATCTGGAAAACAGAGAATCGAGTATACACTGGAATAAGAGGGAAAAAAGTATGAGACTGGAAAACAGATGAGGTTCATTTTGATAAGGTAATGGATAAGAGTGAACTGGGGTGGAAACAGGCATAGAGAGGGCTTGAACTGGAAAATTAGGATGAAGGTCGTGACTGGAAAATTGCGGAAAGATGCTTAGGAATGGTGCGGAAAAATGCAAGAACCGGAAAACTCGTGAGAGATCTGAAATAAAGCAGAAGACGAAGAATACCTTGAAGCTAGGGCGGATGGGGAATACTGAGGGAGACTGGAGGTAGAAAAATGAAGGTTTAAGCTGACAGTAATGGAATAAGGATGAAGGTGACGATGAGGGAGACAGTAATCGTAAAGAACAGTCTGGTAAAGAGAAAGAGAGAGAGAGAATGTGTGTGTGTGTGTGTGTGTGTGTGTGTGTGTGTGTGTGTGCAGCAGAATGAGTCTAGCAGAAATATATAGTAAGGACAGTGAGAGGAAGAGCAGGTTGTTGGGTGTGGCAGAGACTAATGAAGCAGGTGGGAGGATGTGGAGAGTGGGGTGGCTAATGGGCTACGTGAGAACTAGGCCAGGTGTGTGGGCAGGTGGAGTGAGCTCGGAGGAGGAGAGAGAACGAGTGACTTGAGAAGTGTGTGACGAAATCAGGAGGGGGAGTGACTAGGATGGAAGGGGAAAAGGGAAAATGGGAAGGCGATTGTGGGAAAAGAATGGAGTGGTCTTTATTATTATTTGTTTTGTAAGGAAGAAGGGACCAAAGGCTAAAAGTCCTCAAGATTGTTCCCTTCAAGAAAAATGAAAACAAGATAAAGGAGAGCCAATTTCAAGATTCGTTCATTTCGAGATGCCTGGACACATTGCGTTTGAAAGACGAGGTCATAGGCAGTAGGAAATACAGAGGAAACCAGTTCTAGAGTTGACCGGTTGCATACATAAAGAACTGGGAATAACGTTGTCTTGCATCAGAGTTAGGCAGAAAAGAGATGAGAGCTTGCTTCTTGACGGGTGCTACGCGTCCGCTGTTGTGGTGGAGAGATGAAAACAGGCAGTTCAGAGAAGCAGTGGCCATTGATGTAGCGATAGGAAAGAGATAAAAATGCAACAGTGCAGCGAAGAGATAAGGGTTGAAGGGAGCAAGTAAGAGGAGGAGAGTTAATGAGACGAAAATCCTTTGACTTCACCTTGTTGAAATGAGCTGTCATTGAGAGGCCATCCCATACAAGAGAGTTGTACAATACACTGGGGAGAATAAAACCCCTGCATAAAGTCGACAACTGTGCAGAGGTAAAAAAGGCATGGAAACAGTGTAGCACACGTAATCCCTTATAAGCAGATTTTACAAGAGAGGTAATATGATCTTTCCAAGATAAACTCCGACAGAATGAAACCCCAAGTATGTTAAAAATGATGCAGGATTGAACGGGATATCTTTCGAAATTAAAGGATCCTCCTTCGGAAGCTTTTTACTGGTTGAAAGATGTAAGAACTACAGTAAATTTTTGATGCCTTTAAAACAAAATTACTTTTATTCCAATCAGAGATACGAGCCAAGTCAGACATTGGGTGTGCCATAGCCTCATCCCCTGTTTGTTGAAGTAACTGTTGATATGGATGCTGCGAGAAGCGGATGAGGAGTTGAAGGATGGAGTCACCAGCGTATTAGTGGATAGGGTTAGATGTACAGCTTAGAAGGGCATTGACGAATAGATGGAAGAGAGATCGTGATAGCACAGAGCCCTGAGGAACACAACTGTTGATACCCCTAGGAGAAGAACGGTGACGGTCTACAACAGTAGCTATAGAATGACCGGAAAGGAAGCTAGAGATGAGGGCACAGATAGAAGGACAGGGACCGTAGGGAGGCAGTTTAGATTTTAGAAGATTTGTGCCAAGCTCGATCGATATCCTTTCAGATGTCAAATACAATGACAAAGCTTTCTCCAAAGTCGGGAAAGGAGGATGATCAAGAATCTGAAAGTAAAATGAGAAGATTGCCAGTAGAGCGTCTCTGGCGGAACCCATACTGATGATCGGAAAGAAGGTTATAATAGGAAAGGTGAATTATTTATTTTTTCTTAGAATACATTTAAAAACTTTTGAAACATTGGATGTAATAATTAGCTGAGAGGTAAAGAAGTGTACAAGAGGAGCTGAAATATTCTTACTGTAGCATCATCTGTAATCAATGGTCTAGCCAGAGGGTTGGCCTGGGTAGCGCTGGCCAGGCACTGGAGTATGCCTGGCCACCCCAGTGGCCATCCTAAAAACCCGATTTTAAGATATTTGGAACGCCCTTAAAAACATCCAAGTATGTTAAACTCTCCATGAATATTAGCTGCTTCATAATTAAGTTGGACGTGTATTGATTTCTAGCATAATAGCACCTAACCGGAAGAACATTTCAGCAATAACTTTGATTAAAAGGATTAGACGATTATCTAAACTTTTACACTATGTGGCTAGGATGGGATAAAAAATTATTGTCGCGTGACCCCCTAGAGGACCGCAAAGGGCATGTGTACAAAGTGTGGAGAAAAGAGGAGACATTATCTCATCCCGAGCACACAAGGACTGAGTAATTTCTACCTGATAATTTACAGTGGGGGAGAAGGGGGATTTGGTATCACTTTCCCCTGACTTGCCCTCACCTGCTACCATTCATTCACTATGCCTCCTATAATTCATCAGCCTGAAATGACCCTGTTCTTGTGCACTCTCTTCCCTTTGTCTGCACAGGTCCATCAGGCTTTTCGATAAATATTTGCATCCTGGAAAATATTGCGTCGAAGAAAGTTTTTACAATTTCTACTGTCCCACTTGATGCATCCATAAGCCGAGCAAGATGGCGTAATGGAATAGATACGGGAACTTTAACACCGCACGATCTGTACACCATGGTTTCAGTCATCTGTCCTTACTTATCATTAGTTCTCAAAATGCACATATAAATAAAACCTCAGAACTCACTGATGGAAAGTCATAGAAACTCTCCTATTCCTGTGGGTACATTATGAGCCAAGCAGGTTAGCAGAATGGACTAAAAATTAGAGCATTAACACTACATCCTCAACACCATGCTTTGAGTCTTCTGATATGGCGGGGCAATTCTGGCGCTTGCCTCAGATGTGTGACGTCTTGGCTCCCCTCTCTTATATATTCATGGGAGGCAGAGCCGGAGAGCAGGACAGGATGACCAGTGATACAGTGAAACAACCATGAGAAGAAAAAGAAGTCTAGACGAAGTGAGTTACGTTTGATATGGCCAGAGGGAAATGCAAAGTTTGAGCGAGGTGCAAGAGGGTGGGAGATGAGGCAAGGGTAAAGATAGTGAAGCAAAAAAAAGAGAATGGAGAAGTGTTAAAACTTATATTCTGATACAAGGAGTAAGACAAGTGACTGAAGTTAGGCAGGTGAAAAGATTTAGAAGCCAAGATGGAAAATGGGGCCGGAGTGAAAAAGAAAGAAAAAGAAAAAGCGGTGTGCTGGGAGTAGGTTAAGTGACTGAGGAGGGAATCAGTGGTGTGGGCAGTGAGGCAGGAATGTGGAAAGTAAGAAAGGGGTGTGGGTAGTGGAACAGGGGTATGGGGAGTGAGGCAGGGGTATGGGAAGTGAGGCAGAACTGTGCGTAGTGAAGAAGGGGTGTGGATATTGGGGCAGGGATGGGAAGTAAGGCGGGGATGTGGGTAGAGGCAGGAGTAGGGAGTGAGGAAGGGGTGTGGGAAGTAAGGCAGGGGTGTGGGTCGTGAGGCATGGATGTGGGTAGTGAGCCAGGGGTGTGGAGAGTGAGACAAGGGAGAAAGGAGTAAAGTATGGGCAGAGACGAAAACAGGGGATATTAAGAGTAAGGCAAGAGTAAAGAGAGTAAGGTTGGAATATGTAGGGTAATGCAGGGGTAAAGACAGCAAGACAAGCGTAGAGAGTGAGGCAGCGGTAAAGAAAATAGTAATTCAGGGGTAAAAAGAGTGACACAGCGGCAAAGAAAGGACGGTAATGATAAAGACAGTAGAGACAAACAGAGTTTAATAAGGTTAGAGAGTGAGGTAAGGGTAAAGAGTGTACAGGAGACCAGAAATTAAAAAAAAAAAAGTAGGTAAAGATGAGAAGGGAGGGGCGATGATAATATGGCACGGGTAAAAAGAATAAGGCAAAGTTAAAAGAAGTAAAATTGGGATGAAAAGAACAATTCAGAGCTGAAAGAAATAAGGCAAAGGTGATGAGAATATCGCAGGGGTGAAGATAATATGGCATGGGTGACAAGAACATGGTAGGGATGGGGAAAAAACGTGTATAAGTGTAAGGCAAGGTTGAAAATTGACAAAGAAGTAGTGACTAATCAACACGTCCATATCACAACAAGTGATGTTTTTGCCTTAGCGATTATATCAAAGAAGAGTAACTAAAAGCCTGGTAAAGACGCATACATTTCACAATTACACGAAAGGGAAGAGGGACATTTGGTATTAATTTTCCTTGCGTATAGTTACGTTACACGTCCAGATATTTTCATTTCTCCTTGTAGATTAATGAGAAAACTAGGATTTAGGTATTGGTGTAGTGAAAATGCCTCTGGTGGCGATTGGCTAACTAAAAAAAAAAAAAAAGATTCTGGAGCACTAGGTAGATAAATAAATACATGCAAAGAAAGGAATAAACGAGAAAATGAGATGCTATGAGGAAGAAAGAAAATGAATGTATAAAGAAGAGGCCTAGAAAAATGGAGAGAATGGGTTGGGCTATCATAGGAAGGAAGATGAGGAGGCGAAGACTGTGATGGCCAATAGATGAGTGGAAAAAGGTGAAAGCAGCAAGAGAAGATTGGAGAAGAGAGTGTGTCGTTAAACGCGAAAACAGGGGGACTTAAATACAGTGGATATTTGCACATAACTCCTTCAGCACCCTTCATGGTTACAGTACATGATTTCCGTATTTGTCCCCTGTGTGTGTGTGTGTGTGTGTGTGTGTGTGTGTGTGTGTGTGTGTGTGTGTGTGTGTGTGTGTGGTGATATCAGAGGATGTGGGTTTAATCAGTGATATATACCCAGTCATAGAAGTATCTTTACATTTTACCGTCTTTGTTTTCTGAAGCAGTGGACGTACCTTTTGAAAATGTTCTCCAGCCACTTCGCATTTTTGTGTATGCCTGCTCTTAATATCAAAACATTGTAAAGCATGAAATTTACACAAGCGATGTAAGCTTTCCTTCATAGCTATTTGCCTTGTGAAGAAGGCGCAAACAGCATCAACTTTCATTGTGAAAACATCGCTCAGCTGCTAAGAGACACTTTCATATCAAGTGTAAGTGAAAATAAAGAAAATTATATAGACGAGGAAAAATGTATTATCAGAAATATCAATTGCGAGAATAGTGAGGACAGATGATTAATTAATTGGTCACCACAGAGAGAAATACTTAAAAACTAGAGGGGCACTCAGTAAAGCGCATCTCTCTGACAAGGGCAACGTAATTCCGGATCCAGTATCTGTAATACGATCAGGGTGGGTCTCAAAGTTAATCGATTGTTTCCCTGGGAGATGGGCCAGCTACCCACCAAAATTGGTCGAAATCTCTCTTTTAGTTTTTGCGTAATCCTGCCAACAGACAAACAAATAGGGGTGAAAACATACCCTCCTTGTCGGGAATGAACCATAATAAGAGTGCATGATTTTCTTTTCCTTATTCTCCCACAGCAGGAGAAAAAAGCGAAGAGAAATTCATGCACTCTTTTCCTGACCACTAATCATGCACTCTTTACCTGACCACCAATCATGCACTCTTCACCTGACCACCATTCATGCACTCTTTACCTGACCACCAATCATGCACTCTTTACCTGACCACCAATCATGCACTCTTTACCTGACCACCAATCATGCACTCTTTACCTGACCACCAATCATGCACTCTTTACCTGACCACCAATCATGCACTCTTTACCTGACCACCACGCACTCTTTACCTGACCACCAATCATACACTCTTTACCTGACCACCATTCATGCACTCTTTACCTGACCACCACGCACTCTTTACCTGACCACCAATCATACACTCTTCACTTGACCACCAATCATGCACTCTTTACCTGACCACCAATCATGCACTTTTTACCTGACCACCACGCACGCTTTACCTGACCACCAATCATGCACTCTTTATCTGACCACCAATCATACACTCTTTACCTGACCACCAATCATGCACTCTTTATCTGACCACCAATCATGCACTCTTTACCTGACCACCAATCATACACTCTTTACCTGACCACCAATCATACACTCTTTACCTGACCACCAATCATGCACTCTTTACCTGACCACCAATCATGCACTCTTTACCTGACCACCAATCATGCACTCTTTACCTGACCACCAATCATACACTCTTTACCTGACCACCAATCATGCACTCTTTACCTGACCACCAATCATGCACTCTTTACCTGACCACCACGCACTCTTTACCTGACCACCAATCATGCACTCTTTACCTGACCACCATTCATGCACTCTTTACCTGACCACCAATCATGCACTCTTTACCTGACCACCACGCACTCTTTACCTGACCACCAATCATGCACTCTTTACGTGACCACCAATCATGCACTCTTTACCTGACCACCAATCATGCACTCTTTAACTGACCACCAATCATGCACTCTTTACCTGACCACCTCATCGGGGAAAGATATGACTGATATGACAGTGCGATTATACTCGACCTGATTAAAATCCTAATTAGGTTATAATTTTTGCTCTGTATTATTTTTTTCGCTGTTTTGCTCGGAATGAAATTGGTAAAGCGTTTATTACTGTAATTACCCTTCGACACGTTCATCCTGTGTGTGTGTGTGTGTGTGTGTGTGTGTGTGTGTGTGTGTGTGTGTGTGTGTGTGAGTTCCTTCAAGGATGTATTTATTTAAATTTGCATGCGTCAGGTATGGCATGGCCGAGTCTGTATACATGTCTGAATGGTTGTTTATGTACAATGCATAGGAATGTTGATCTGACGTTGTGTTCTCTGTTATGTGTACGTAGAGAGCATTTGAATTCCGAAATGTGCAATGCAGAAGAGAACATATTTTGCTGAATATCAAAAGACTAATTCATTTCCAAGCGACTTTTAAGTGTTAGCACTAAATCGCAGTTTATCACACTGAAAAGCAGTTTATCTCATATAGTTACGCTCAGTTGGAAAAGAAAAAGTGGAAAAAAAAACTGCAAATAATTGTCCATAATTTAATAACCATTACATTCGACATTATTTGGCAAATCCACTGCGAATTATGGTGGTAGGTGGTGGTGGTGACCATCATGTATTTACTTGCCTACTGCGTCCTTCACCTTTATCATTATTTTACGCCGTGTCCAACTCCTTTCATCTTATGTTTCCCATACATTCTGTTACTGGTATTACTTTTCTTTCATTTCCATTCCTGAGTGACAAGCCTAAAAGTTTCCTGGAGCCGAGGAAACCATGTGCAACGTTGAGTGGTAATCCTATGACCAAATAATAGGGTGATGTGAAGCAAAAAATGGTGTCCCACTTACTGGGTGTAAAGACGAATGCGGCCTCCATCCGGGAACCAGCCTCCACACTCTTTCCCGCGCCTTGCTGTGGCGAGGCGCTGTCTGCAGAAAGGGAACACCTTTTCACTGCAGTGGCAGTTGCTTGCCTGTGGTTGATGGGTCTGCATGACCAGACAGACTGAGGTTACCTAACAATCGTGAATCATATTCCGACGTTCATATTATCATGTCCATTGGTATTTATATATTATCAGTGGACATGACGATATGTCGTATTGTTAAAGTAAATATATTAATATCATTTAGACATTGCTCGTGTGTTTTATTTCTCGATCGGAGAGTCATTTTTGCATCTCTTTTCTGGGCTGTCAAGCTTGTCCCGCACCGTATATTCTTTTTCATAATACGATGGCCCGAACTGTACACAGCACGCAGCGCTGACATAGGTAGTGACCATTGCATAACTCATAAGGCGATATTAAATGAGATTTTACTCAGTAGTTGTTAATGAAGCTGAGAGCCGAACGACAGTAACTCAGACCAAGGCCACGTCATAATTTATGGATCTATGAAGCCTAAACACCCGAATCCCATCGTAAAGCAAGCAGTGAACTCCAGATAACACTATGCAACCAGACAAACAATTTTAACCAACGTCTGTGACAGTAACAACAAATTAACACTAGATTATGATGGATTTAACGAAGAAGTATTATGAAAATGAAATAGAACCGCAGAGTTTTTCTGTCGATGAAGTATGTTAAAAGACGCAGAAGGACGAAAATCTTGGCTAGTGAAAGGTGAAAGCCAATGTACCAAGAGCAAAACCCACTCCTAGATTATTTATTTCTTTTGCACCCTGCTAAACTGCAAACCTTTTCCATCGGTGACTCTCTATTGCGATGGTGAGTTACCTTTCATGGCCAGCTGCCGCCCCTCTGAAAACTCCATCGGGTTTACAGCACTGGTGAATTGACCGGCGAGTGTGTGCGTGTGTGTGTGTGTGTGTGTGTGTGTGTGTGTGTGTGTGTGTGTGTGTGTGTGTGTGTGTGTGTGTGTGTGTGTGTGTGTGTGTGATTCAGTTCTCTCTCTCTCTCTCTCTCTCTCTCTCTCTCTCTCTCTCTCATACACACACACACACACACACACACACACACACACACACACACACACACACGAGAGAGAGAGAGAGAGAGAGAGAGAGAAAGAAAGAGAGAGAGAGAGAGAGAAATATTAAAAATATGCAAGGAGATACGTGCAATTCAAGTCAGTATCTTGGGGGTCGGTGGGGCGCATAGAATTTGTCCTAACATAAGAGTGCGTCTAAGCAGAAACAGACTAAGTTCCTCCGGGTTTCAGTGTGTTTTGTGATGAATCGGTAGAGAGGTGGCCTTCAGTCCTAATGGACCCAGGTTCGAATCCCGGCTGGGGCAGGGAAGAGTTTAAGGATTCGAATTTCATAAAAAGCAGACTTTCCTGATCTACCAGATGACCCACCGACATGTCATAAAAGTACCCCCGCTAATACCAATACACCAGTCCTGTATGAGACAGCCCTAGCATGTATGCAATATGGACGGTGGGTATTAGCGCCGAAGTGGTGACATGTGGAGATGTAGGAGGACAACTGGGCCTTGGGATAGGCTACTTCCCCCGAGATATAGGCCCTGAAGCCTTTGCTCAGAGTCGAATACATTAAAAAAAAAAAAAAATTCTACTGTACATGTTCTACTGTATCACATTCAAAAGGGACATTGTATACTTAATTAATCCGGCCATTAGAGTACATTTTTTTTTATTATCGTGTTTTTTAAAAGTGCAGTGTACAGAGAGAGTGTAACTACATTTTTTTCTGTCGTGGGTAATTTGCTCTCGCGCCACCAGTACTGTCACTTTATCTGCATTTATTAGTATTTTTATATTGCATTCCTTTTTTTTTCTGGAGGGCGAAACAACCCCCCACTCCCCAAAAGAGAAAAGAATTAATGTATTTAATGCAGATTAGGTTCGACAGGTTTTGTGTGCAAGTGGACTAGCAATATTAGAATCAGAATATAACGAAAGATTTAACCAAAAAAAAAAAATAACAAGGACACACTAAATTCCTGGAAATTAAGCACGTTACGTGAAAGTGAGAGGAAAGGATGTGTGAAAAATGAAAAACAAACAAGGAGATGCCGTAAGTCAGAATCGCCATGTCATAAGTGGAAGGATGAGGGGGAATGGTCAGCGATAAGAGACAGTCCCATGTTACCCTTTCTGAGGTTTAGGGGCTTGAGACTTGGCTGCTTTAGTCCGGAAAAATTTAGGGTAGGAGATATACAGTATACGCCCCAGGTAACTCCTTATGATCAAAAAGCTTCAGTCAGTTGTAGGAGACTCGAACCTAGGCGTGTGAAAAAAGGTAGTATTTTACAACTAGACCACAAGAGATATTATGAACATCATCAAGAAATTCTGTGTATTGGAATGTACAGTTAACTGAAAAAAACAAATATGCTGGAGTGCTCCGATGATGTACTGTGCTGTTCAGTAGCCACAGTCCGTGTTATCTCACGTCGGTTGATAAGTGTTTATGTGTAGTAAAATAACACTGTATGGTTTTGGTATACTGGGTTATATCAGACAATATAACCCGGACAGACTGAACTCGTTAACCTCAGCCTAAGGAAAAATAATGGCCGTAAAATCTTGAGTGCTAGCATGCTAGACTGCTGGATGTGTGAACACCCTGGGTCCAAGGAGGCAATACAGCGTTTCCCAGCTGTGCCCCAGCCTGCGTTACTGCCCTAGTGCCTCCAAGGAAGATTTTTGAGCCAAAGGTTAGAAGGACACGGAACAGACGGTGACATCTTTAAATGTATAGTATTCTGGCAAAAGGGACGGAAACAGAGTGTAATAATAAATGACTGCAAGACAGGTTCTCTCCTCTCTCTCTCTCTACATAATTATTATATTTAATATATAGATAGATAGATAGATGGAAAGATAGATAAATAGATAGGTAGTTAGACAGATAGATGGATAGATACTGTACATAAACATAGTTATAATGATATATACAGTAGAGAGAGAGAGAGAGAGAGAGAGAGAGAGAGCCGTACACCAGCTGCACTCTTGCCCCCCTCTTTCCATGATGAGATGTTTCCGGCGCTACTGGTAATCGAGGAAAGGAGACTCAGTGGTATGGATAAGCACTGTTAAACTAAAATATGAACACGAATTACAGAAGCTGGCCTTCAGGAGGTGAAATAAGGTGAATAAAAAAAAAAGATAAAACAAACCTGAATTAAATTATTGAGAGAGAGAGAGAGAGAGAGAGAGAGAGAGAGAGAGAGAGAGAGAGAGAGAGAGAGAGAGGAGGGATACTTATAACTAATGTGTACCTAAGGGTGGTTTCAAGTATTTTGGCATGAGTGAAACAGCTAGTAGTTTCTCCTGACACCAAGGCTTACAGGCGGTGTTTATGTCGTTCCTTGTGTGGCATGTGTATTTTCAGATATTTACCCGTCCCCGCCTCGGAGGGGCTCGGGGACGGGTATTGTTTTCACTGGGTGTGTCTGTATATCAGTCTGTCTGTCAACTTTATGCGAAAACTATTGGTGCGATTTTGATTAAAATTCCAGGGTTGATGAGTTATGACCTTCTGATCACCTGGTTAAATTTTGGGCCAAATTAGGCTAAAGGCCCAGGCTGTAGCCCCCCACCCCCCCAAAAAAAAATCGTTTTTTTACCATAACTCCTTTCAAATTCGTCATATCAACATGCATCTTTCAAATCTGCATCCTGTAACATGCCTCATTTCATTAGGGGTCACCTCCCAGTTACCGGTAGGGGGGTTAATATCAGGTGGGTCTGGCCTCAAATATCAAATTTGATATGTGATATCTTTGACTAAATATTCTTTTGTTATTATACGTCAGCACTAAAATGACTGCCGGGGACTGGTTTGTTGTGCCTTGGCACCGCTTCTTGTTATGTACTTTTCTTGCCTAGTGGAGATTCAGTAATTACTTGTATGTGTATTATTGCACTGACAGCCTGAAACCATTGTCCATTTTTTCTTCACCCCATCACTAGAAGAAATAAGTCCAGAATTGTATAAATTCATGAAGCGCCCCCCCCCAAAATAAAAAAAGTACAGAAGGTGTCACTGTATTGGAGGGCTAATCGAGAATACTTACATCTCCTCCAGGCCTTTGCTTAGACACCTTATCAACTGACTAAAAGTACCTGGCGATTACAAGAGTAAAATACAGAAGGCGTCATCACAGTGAAGGAGTGAATGCTTGAACACTAAAATAATGCTTATGCCATACTGTTGTTTGGCACTTATGGTACTGCTCAAGCGTTGTTTTTATGTTTGACATCTAAACACTTGCTGCTGTTAATCTTCTGCAGTGACATGCTGGCTTATTGTACTAATGCAGTCATTTATGCTGTGTGTATCCTACCGGTGTGGCAGGAGGCAGGGATAATTAATGAAAGATGGGGCAAGAGTGTGTTGGTAGCAGGGGGAAGTGAGCCCGTGTTGGAGGACAGAGCGTAATATTAATACAGAAAGAGAAAGAAGGTTTGGGTGCTTGGGGAAGTGTGTGTGTGTGTGTGTGTGTGTGTGTGTGTGTGTGTGTGTGTGTGTGTGAATGAAAAAAAAAAAAGCAAAATCTTTACCATATTAAGAATTTATGGAAAAAGTGGCATGTGTGAATTTTCATGCAAAAACCGTAAACCAGAGGCCAAAATCCAGTCGAGTTCGTTGCTCCCTACGAAACTCAAACATGTCAGCCCAAATCAAGATAATTTCATCGTGTGCTGTCTAAGATACATTTTTTAATAAGAACATAATTATATCTAGGCAAGGCGACATATATACTGGGAGAGACTGTCAGAACTGACCACTTACATGAAAACCTTAGAACGTCGACTGCCTCGTGCATAAGAAACTTGTAACGAAAAAAGGATGAGATTACAGTGTTGTTGAGCATTGCGTGGCCGCCTTAGAGTGGAAGATATGCAGTACTGTTATGTGGAAGAATGAAGGATCGGCAGTGTAAGGAAGGGAGAATTAAAACTAATGGAGAGGAATCGAAAATTTATCACGGGAGAGTGATGGACTGTGTATATGTTGTGAGTGTGAGGGTGAAGACGGATGACATCAGACAAACAGTTGATGAGAGATAAAACAAGTCAAAGTGTCGGTGCCAAGAGGGAAGATTAGGACCGTCATGGAAATTTAACATTAAAATTTCTTCCCAAGAGTTGATGTCCACACTGATGGCAGTGAGACGTATGGTGGTATATGAGAGAGAGGAGAGGATTAAAGCAGATTACCAAAAGCCTGGAGAAGTGAAGAAACATGGAGAAATGCGGCGAAGAGAGAGAACGAAAATGATTAATTGAAAACACAGTGTTGATAAAAATGAGACATAAGAAAGAAACTGCGGGAAAAGGAAGTTGGAAATGCAGTTACGAAGTAGAAGCTAAAGGCAAAATAGTTATATGGAAAAAGAATTGGTTTAAGTCGTAATTTTTTGAAGTTAAAACTATCAGATGGTATTTTCAGATCCCATGGAAATAAACACCCAGACAATTTCCTTGGTGCTTACTTTGTCATTGGTGTACGAGAGGCAAGACAGGACTAAACAGCTTACAAATGGTAATCCTTAATTGGTCATTAACTGCTTTTCAGTATTCCACTACCCTCGAACAACAACTTTACCTTCCTACGGCACATTTTCAAAATCAGTCAGGTTGCTAAACACCAGTTTTCTCACACAAACTCTTTTATTTGTCACTTGCGAAACTACTTGACTGCTTTGTCTCTCATCACTACCGTGTTTCATTTTCCAGTTCCTCCCACTTAATATCTGCAGCAAATCACCGTGGACATTTCAGTTTACGTTGGCTTTGTACCATCACTTGTACTTCTCTAGCCCTGTTTTCATATCCACCATGTTTCCTCACCCTTGTGCTCCACAGCATAACCCTCCATAGACAACCTCACCTCACTTTTTCACCATCCATCCACTTTATTTCCGCTTAACCGTCTCATCACACTTCCATCACACTTCTTCGTTTTTCATCATATTCCACGTCTCCCTCTCGCCATATTCTTCACTTCAGTTTCACATCTCACCACTTCCACCTCACCTTCATGGCTCTCCTTCCATCTCACCCTCACATTCCAGTTCCCATCTCGCACTGATTGCATCGCTCTTCCAAACGTACTGCTTGTATCTCTCTCTCTCTCTCTCTCTCTCTCTCTCTCTCTCATCTTTCGCAATAACAGCACCTCAGCAAACATATTTACATTTAATATCTGTCTCTAATTCAGAAGCACATTAAGAGCCTATAGCTGTATTAGATAGTGGTAATTTGGCGGCTGTTATGCTACAAGTCTGACAGGGCGCTAGAAGTGGAATGATTTGGCCCTCAAATTGAAGCACACACACACACACACACACACACACACACACACACACACACATTTTTAAGGCTGTTCCTTTGCTACAGAAGACGACGCCAGTTATACTCACAGGCATGTTGTGTTTCATCGTCTTTGGTGCCGTGTGTGACTGCGCAGATCAATCCCGGATCCGCAAACTTTGCCACAGTCGGCATCTCAAGCCCATGTTTGTTGGAAGGATTCTTTTTTGGTTGTGCCTCCGTTCTGTGTGCCCTTCTCTGGCCAGATTGCAGGCTTGTTCGAGATGAATGGTTCCTTCACTGCAGAGGGCTCGACGTTGCTTTCTGTCCAAGGCATAAGTTTCAAGATCTTTTGGTATGATGTTGCATTTCTTCAGAGTTGTCCTTATATGATCTTTATACCCCCACTTTTGTCCCCCTGGGTTGTGATGTACTGCAGGGAGTTGGCCATACAGAACCTGGCAGGGAAGACGATGCTCAGGCATGCGGAACACGTGTCCGACCCATCTCAGCTCCGTTTTAGCCAGCATGGTATCTGTGCTGGTTGACTTTGCCCTCTGGTGAATTTGTAAGCGAGGGACTTTTCTTCATGAGTCCTAAGATGAGTTGTAAGCATTGGATGTGAAGTAACTCATGTTGTTTGTTGTGGCGCTGGTAGGTAGTCCAGGATTCAGCACCATTTAAGAGGGTGTAGAGGCATACAGCCGTATATACTGATTCCTTCGTCTCGATTCTCGTGCTGGTGTTTCCAAAAACTGGATCTGAGTCGTCCGAAAGAGGCTGAGGCGTTGTCGATTCGTGCAAGGACTTCTGCATCAGTGTGAAGTTTATCTGTGCGCACATTTCCAAGGTAGGTAAAATTCTCCATCTGTTTTACATTTTCGCCATATATCTTAAATGCAACAGGCTCAGCTGGGGTGTTTCTCTGAGATACTCTTTCTGTTTCACCAATATTCATTCAGAGCTCCATTGCATGGTATAAGTTGGAGACGATGGTGAGACTCTGTTGTAGGGCTTAAGGATATGTGCAGGAACGGCATAGTGGTCAGCATATTATAGTTCTAGGAGATTATCCGTTTCAGTCTTTGTGCTCGAAGACGTCTGAAATTAACTAAGTTACCGTCTAAACGGGACTGGAATTTTATTCCATAATCAGGGTTCATTTGTTGGTGACATAAAAAGGTGACTACAGTGAGATAGATGTTGAAAATGACAGGAGCCAGAACACATCATGGCTTTACTCCCACGTCCATATTGAAGGGTTCGTATTTCCTCCCGATGTGCATACACGATCATTCATGTTATGCAGGCTCATCAGGATGGTAAGAAATTTGATTGGAACTCAATATTTTTAATAAGCAATCCATAAAAATTCTCTGTTAACAGTGTCAGATGCTTTTAAATGTCGGTGAATGCAATATTAGTCACGGTTGTGCTTATGGCATTTCTAATGTATCTATCAGGCAACAAAGATCATATCGCAGGTGCCTCATTCCATCTGAAATCCACTTTATATTTCAGGAAGTCCTGATTCAGCCAGATGAGTTGTCAGTCTGGATAACATTATTATGGCTGATACTTTGCAACCATTCACAAGGCGGGAGATATCTCTGCTGTTGTCACAGTTTGAGTGATACCTTTTCTTCTTTCAGACAATTACAAGATCAGGAGTAAACGATTTAGATGGAATTCTTTCTTGGCTCCAGATAGCCTCTTTGAGATCATGGAGGTGCTGGCAGAGTATCTGGCAACCCTCTCTGATTAGTTTTGACGGTATGCCAACAGGGCCAGGGCTTCTGCTATTTTTTAGAGATCAGATGGCCTAAACAGTATCTGCAAGTATAGGTTGGACATCGAGATCTGCTGCTTGAGAAACATTTGGGAGTTATCAAGGGTACTGTGCATCAATGGGTCTCTTCGATTCAGAAACACTGTGCTTCACTGGGTCTCTTCGATTCAGAAAGGTATTGAAGTGTTGTGTCCATCTCTTTTAGATTTCTTGTTTGTAGTTTAGGCACTCCCCTTCAGCTGATTGAATAGGGGCAATGTTGTGTTTGGTTGGCCCATAGGTGGTTTTTATGGACTTGTAGAACCCATGTTGGTCATTCATATCAGCCAGCCTTTGCGGCTCTTATGCTTGCTCAGTCCACCATTTGTTCTCCACATCATGCAGTTCTCGGGTTTCATTTCTGAGATTCTGGAATTAAGTTTTTAGGGTTAAGGGGCTAGGATGAATCAACCAGTTATATGCTCAGTTCTTCATTGTAAAAAGGTCATGTATTCCCTTAGCATTTGCATCAACCAGTATCTTTGGCGGCGAATAGAGAAGCTTAAGGTTTCTTCTGCAGAGGTTTGAAGCAGTGTCTTAATATTCAGCCATTCTACATCTAGATTTCTTACATTGTTGTTTGACTCAAATGATGGGCTTTGAGCGAGTTTGTTTATAGTAATGCCGCGGAAGGTGTTAAAAGTTGCCGCATCCTAAATGAATACTACATTTTATTTTCTTGCAGGATGGCCTATGGCACATTTGTGGGCATATACTTAGATGCAGTTTGTTGGGTATAAGGTATGGTCTGTTGAGCACTCAGCACCTATCATAGCTCGGGTTATAATAATTTCTCTTCAGTCTTGCTGCCTTACAATGACATAGTCCATTAGGTGCCAATGTCTAGATCTTGAGTGCATCCAAGCAGTCTTGTGTTTATTCTTGAGTTGAAGGATGGTGTTGGTGATGACCAGACTGTGTTCTGTGCATAAGGGAAGCAGTCTAAGGCCATTGTTGTTCATGTTACCAGCACCATGGCAGCCTATAATGCCTTGCCAGAGGTAATTATCTTTTCCTAATCTGGCATTAAAATCTCCAAGCAGGATGAGTTTGTCACTGTGTGGTATTGAGCGAATGGTAGCATCCACAGCGTCATAAAAGGAATCTTTGACGATGTCCTCAGAATCATGCACTGGAGCATAGTCACCGATGAGTCTAGCATTTTGGCCTTTATAGAGTGGTATGCACCAGGACATCACCCACTCTGATTTACCACACTTGATTCTTAGATCTTTTGTAATAGGTTGCCTCAGACTGCAAAGCCAATGCCATGGTTTCTTCTTTCATTGTCTGAGTATCCCCTCCAGTTATAGATATGCCCCTCACCTGTGTCATGTTGTAACAGGAGAGGTAAAGAATAGTATGGGACTATTTTTATTTGTCTTGGAAATATTAACAAGTCTCTCACACGGAACGAGTATAAGTCCCGGGTAGCTACCTCCCTGTCTCGCTATCTGTCTCTCTTTCTCAAATCGCTAAGCCCTTCTCCCGTGACCTGTCTCTAGGATCGCTTGTCCCCTTCTAAACTCTCTTTCCTAAAATCTGGTGTAGCAGGGGTGTGTCACGTGTGTTCCTCGTGGATGGACTAGGTCTTTGTTCACGAGAGGACTGCTGACAGCTAACTGCATCATCTCCTTACTGGCCGCTGTCGTCAGCTTTCCTCAGTGTTGAGAGTGTGTAAGCACGTTTAGCACTGCTCGATTCTCGCAGACACAACACCTTCTCATCATCTGACTCCCTGCTTCTATCTATCTATTTATCTATCTATCTATTATGATTTGTAAATATAATATGGGGTCCTACCACACTGCTCGGCCGCGCAAAAATGGCGTACCATCGACATTTAATAGTTATAATATATTAATACATACTACATACACATTATAATGAACTTATAAGCTAATGAAATGAAATACATAATATTGTAAAGTAACATAATTGTATGAATATTGTATACATATATTATTCATAGTAAATAGTGATTATTCAGTAATATTACATTTTAAATAAGTTGTATACATATTTGAAATAATGCATTAAAGTAAATTATTTAATTGTAATACAGTATGTACTTGGGTTATTATAGTGAAATGCATACATGCAAGAATAAAAATAGTTTAAGATTAAGATTATTGTAAGAGTTATTAATATTTCATTCAAAGATAATGGTACTGGTCTGCCATATATGGGTCATTCTTCTTTGTATTATTATTATTATTATTTTTTTTTATATATATATTTAATACTATATACAAAATATATACACTTCATTCAGGGTGGTTAACTGTGATGTTAACTCTCCCCCCACTAAATAATGACTCCAAATTAGCAATTCTTGCATGCATTCTGTGCATTGCGAACAGCAGTACTGCAACTACAATGCAGACGATTATAAAGACAGAAGGTGCTTGGCTATACACATAATATGGGTTGAACATACTCAAACTCAAATCTTCCCAGGGCTTCATTGTTTCATTGATCAGCTGCATAGTTTCAAACTTAGGTGAAGTCAGCTTAATACTTGTGCTCATGTTTAAGTCCATATCAGGCAGTGGGTGGAAATGTTTGTGTGTATGGTTGATAATGGCGTAGTGATTGATGGTGGATAAAGTAGACATGGATGGTGTAAATACCGCACAGTAGTCTGGTGCTATGTATAATCCTGAGGCTGATGTATGAGATGGTGGTATATCTGGACAGACTATGTAAACTGATGTGTTATGAGGGAAATAAAAAAACTGTGAGTGTCCAATGCGTTGATGGTGTACAAGTTTATCTGGAGCAAAAGTGAAGTTGCAATGATGATGAATATTGTTATTGCTGATGATAGCCATTTCACAAGGGACCGTATCAGTAGGCTGAAACGTGAAAATGTACGCAGGACAAAGATGAACAGCATGTAAGGATGTGCGGCACTTTCGCTCAATCGTTGACTCACTTGCGAAAGTGACAGTGTCTCGTCTCTTGGAGACCATGATGAGTTCGGTGTCTGTGTTGATGTTGATGATGACCAAAGTGTTGTTATTTTTATAGGGAAAAGGGTGTATTTGGTATACTGTGAACAGGTCTTCAGTGATGAATGGTACATGAACTATCACTGATGTTGGTGTTAGTGTTGCTTCTAAATACGGGTAATATTGCATAAATTCCCTACTGCGGAACAACGGCTTCAATTTATGTTTATGTATGCCTTGACTAACTATCTGACGTAGCTCATGAACTGGGAGTAAGTCATTTGTGATCTTGCCATCACCAGCATTCGAAATTCCTTGCATAAGTGCCCTGAAACGATCTCTAGTGTTCTCTAATTGTAGTAGAATCGTGTCATTATGTTCTGTGATGATGGAGAAGTGCTGGAAAAGAGTAACGTTTCCCTCTAATTCATTTATTTTATCTACACTCTCGAGAGCTACGTTTTCTGCTTGTTTCAGATTTTTCACAATTGTCTTCATTGCTGAGTTCTGTCCTGTGATAAATTTATCTTGGTATGTTAGTACCTGAGCTATCTTATTAAATCTGTTGTTTATTTCTTTAAGGTCATCCTGTGTAGCCAATCCAAAGATGTTCTCAAGAACTGCGCCGCCCAGATCGAACAAACCGCGCTTTTGGCGAGTACGTGTGATGTTGTTCCTGTCGCTCAGTACCTCCGTTCCTTAAGATGGGAGATCTTGGATCATGACGAGCATAGTTGACTTCGCCTGTTCTAGTTTCCATTTCGCTAACTTCACCATTTCATTCACTTCCTTGGTGTTATGTGCTTGTGAAACATAATTTCCTATCATGAAGTCCAGAGTTCGCATCGGCGTCGCAAGTCTTTCTAGATAAGTAGGTAAGTCATACAAGTAATCTAGACTTATTTCAGTACTCATGACGTCCTTAACGATTGTAGTCGTGGCCGTTGGAGCTATGAGGCATCCTTGTCGTACTATATGTTTGGGGTCTAAGAGCGCATATCCTCTTACTATGCAGAGGAGAATCCATAGCATAAGTCCCTTCATCGTAACCTACCGAGAGAAAAAAAAAAATCTATTAATTTCCTACGATGCTGTGGTCGATGATAGTGATGATGTGCGTTACGGTTGATTGTTATTTCATTTATAGAAGGAGTTTAAATCGATATTTAATTCTCGTAAATGATGTACTGTAGATTTTATTGGAATAGTTGCACCTATGTTCGATTGTTTGGTATATGACCCTAATTTCTTTTTGTAATCATTGTTGTGTTCTTGCTTGGTTTCTTGAGGTACGTTCACCTGTTCGGTTGTATCCGAGGCTGAATAATTATGTGATAATTCCCTTGAAACTCGTTTTAAATGGTCAATATGAACTTGTTTCTCCTTGCCACTTGAAAGTGACTTAATTAAAACTTTGTTTGCTTTTATGTTAATTACTCTGTATGGGCCCTCAAATTTTGGGGATAATTTATTGTCTCTCGTATGAATGACTCCGTAAACAATGTCTCCTAAGCTGATAGGTGAATCTTTTGCCTTCTTGTTAAATGCCTCCGTCATTTCTTCCTTGGACATCGTTAATTGTTTTTTGACTCTTTTGTGAATGTCCTGGAATTCACGTAAACGGAGTTTAGAGTAATCATCGTAATTGTATATAGGCATGCTGATACCTTCTAGGAGCTCATATGGTAATTTTTTATCTGTGCCATATATAATGAAATGTGGTGTGTCACCGATGGATTTATTTATAGATCCATTAATTGAGGCCTCTACTCTGGGAATCCAATCATCCCAGCTTGCATAATTTTCACTGAGAATGTGTCGTAGCACATCTAATACCTTTTTATTTTGTCTCTCTACCAACCCATTCGATGCTGGGTGATAGGCCAAAACGTTAACCTTTTTGATGTTGTATTGTTTACATATTTCTTGTAAGATCTCAGAATTAAATTCTCCTCCATTATCACTTATTAATACCTTTGGGGTAGTAATGCGACATATTACATTATCTGTTATTGCCTTTGCTACTGTCTCTGCTGTCTTATCTTTAATTGGAGCTAAAATGACATAACGGGAAAAATGATCCGTTGCTACGAATAAGTATAGGTTATTATTGTATGATAATGGCATCTTGAGTAAATCAACAGCGACAACGTCCCATGGTTCATGTGGTACAGGGTAATTACCCATCGGTGCAGGTGTGATTGGGTATCCTTTGTGTTTCGCACATGATTCGCATCTGTCTATATGATTGTTTATATCTTTTCGTAATGAAGGCCAGTAATATAATAGCTGGGCTTGGTTGAATGTCTTATCCTTTCCAGGATGTCCCGCATGTGGGCTGTCGTGTATCAGTCGTAATACTTGGGGTATCATGTCATTAGGTACTACCAACTGGTTAGTATTTCTTTGTCGTTTTGGTTGTTTAGAGTTAATTTTGTATAATGTATTATTGACCATTGTGAATTGTTCAAGTGGGACATGACGTTCGGGTAATTGTATGTCATCTCCACTTTCTAACTTGTATATTACTTTAGACAATATTGGGTCAAGTCTTTGTGCCTTTGCGATATCCTCGTGGTTTGGGATATTTCCTTTGAGATCTAACGCCGCGACCTGAATTGTGTTCGGGTTCCTAGATAATGCGTCAGCTATGTTCATTTTACCTTGTATATAATGAATTTGTACATTGTAGTTTTCAACTGTACATTTCCATCTTGCTCTCCTCCCAGAAAGGAGTTTTTCTTTAAACATACCCACCAGTGGTTTATGGTCGGTGAATAAGTGGATTTCGTAACCATATACCAAATCTCGAAACTTTTGTAATGCAAAAACCACTGCAAGTGCCTCTAAGTCTGTAGTGCAATAATTTTTCTCCGCACCTCTTGTTTGCCTGCTGGCAAATGCAATCGGTTGATTCTTTCCTCTTTTATCATCCTGCATCAGTACAGCCCCTAATCCTTTAACTGATGCGTCTGTACAAATAAGAAATGGTTTTGTGTAATCCGGATATGCTAAACAAGGTGCATTTGTTAGTTTAATTTTTAGATTGTTAAATGCCCTTTTTTGTTCTTCTTCCCATTGGAATACAGCATCTTTTTTGAGTAGCTGGAATAGAGGGAAGGCTATATGAGAGAACTGTGGTACGAATGACCTATAGTACCCAGCCAGACCTAAAAATTGTCTAACTTCGTCAGTCGTAGTGGGTTCAGGAAAATCTCTCTGCCTGTATTTTGTCATCAGTGGTGTGAATACCATCAGAACTTAATTTGTGGCCTAAGAAATTTATTTCCTTAAAGCAAAATTTTCATTTAGAAAGTTTAATTCTTAATCCAGCATCACTAAGCTTTTGTAAGAGTAAGTCTAATTTCCTGAGATGATCCTTAATATTCTTCGCTGCGATAATAATATCGTCAAGATAAACAAATATTCCTTGTCCTAAAATTCCGGACAATACGTAATTCATAAGACGCTGGAATGTGCTTGGGGCTGTCCTCAGTCCCATTGGCATTCTTGTATATTGATAATGGCCTCTGTTTGTTGAAAAGGCAGTGTATTTACGTGACTCCTGAGATACCGGAATCTGATAGTAGCCGTTTAGGAGATCGATGGTCGAGAATATATTATTCTCAGGACCAATATTCTGTAGAACATCGCTTAGCAATGACATGGGAAATCTGTCTGATATTGTGTGATTATTTAGTTTACGGTAATCTACTACCGCACGCATTTCTCCATTTCGTTTGGGCACGAAGAATAGGGGGACGTTCCACGGGGAAACTGAAGGCTCAATAATTCCAAGTTTTAACATTTCATCGACATACTGATTTGCAAGTGTACGTTGGGAGTGTGGTATGCGGTAAGCTGGTACGAAAATTGGTGGTGTTTCTGGGTGCACATTAATCATGTGATTAATCAAGTTAGTACACCCTAATTGTTCTCCGGGCAATGCTACCGTGGCCCTGTGTGTTTCCAGCAGGGTTAACAAATCATTTTCTTAGTCAAATTCACCTGAGTGAATTAAATTCTCTTTTATTCTTTCTCTATCCGTAGATTTTATCTCACTTGTTACTCCAGCTATAACTATTTCCTTCACAGGGGCGGAACATTTTTCAATATTAACTATGCAAGTTCCCTTTTTCAACTGAACTTCCCCATTCATGTGATTAATTATGAATATCTGAGTTTGCCCTTCGTCGTTCGTATGACATAATGCGTTTTCTACTGACAATCCCTTTACATAATTCTTCTAAGATAAGAACAGTACTATTCCGTAATTTGCTCTTTATGGTAACCTTCATGTATGAATTAGGTGGTATAACTAAATCATTAGTGAGATGGGCTGGAAAAATTGATAAATCAGTACTGTCATCTGGGTCACTAATCCTGGAGGATGGGGTTGGTGGTGCGAGTGGATCTATACACTCATCTGTTTGTGTATGTTTGTTTAAGCCTTTAATATTACCAATTCGTTTTGGCTCTCTTCTACCAATCGGTGAGGGCTCTGAAGTTATTTCCTCTATGAATTCATTATCAAAGGCTATTCCATTCATTTGTGGGAGTATAGTTATGTTTTCAGCTCTCATGGATCTTAAGCCCAGTAACATATGAGCTTTAATTGCTAAGTTTTCAACGATATAGAAAAATGCAGAGAATGGGCTTGTAGTTTCTGTGAAACTGAGATTTAATCTTATCATACCCTTCACTGTAATCTCTTGTCCATCTACTGTCTATAAATCTAAATCAGCTTCATCCAGAAAAGTTACTTTCTTTTTATTTTTAAGAATTCTATTTAGTTCTTCATGTGTTATTAAGTTCACTGGAGAGCCTGTATCTAAAAATAAGGAAACGTTTTGATCCTCACATACAGCTGGTATCAAGATACACTCATTTCCCAACATGCCTCCTATGTGAAGTTTAGCCTTGTTCTTCTTTACGTTTGTTCGTTTTTTGTCATGAACATAGACACAATTTTTTCTACTGTTTTGCAATCACTAGTCCAGTGCCCTTGGTATCTATGATGCCTACAGTAAGGACCAAATCCTTGTGTCTTTTGTTTGTCCTCTTTTGCCTTAATAAAGCATTCATACCTTGTGTGTCCTGGTTTTGCACAATAATGACACAGAATGGACCTATCCCTTGACTGTGACCTACGAGGTGATTTCCCATAAGAAGTGTTGTTTATGGCGCGAGACCTGCTCGGGCTGCGCGAAAACTTATGAAACTGCCTGTAGGAAGGCGTCTGGGAACGATTTCTAGGCGTCTTTGTTTGTTTTGGCTGCCTCATTTCTTGTCGCGATCGATTTTGTTCTCTGTTTGGGGTCGGTGTAGATGTTTTCACAGCTGATACTGTCTCAGGTACCTTGATTCTACCAGAATGTGCATGTGTGTCGACCACACCTGCTTTACTGCACTGCATCTCTACCTCGTTCATTAAGTCTAGCAAGCACATTCCTGGGGTGTACGCGATCGTCTTGGCGATCTTAAGGGTCCTATCAGGTAATTTACACAAGGCAGCTACATAACCAATGATGTCCACGACGAGGTCTGGGGACATCTTTCCATCATCTGTTATCCAATAAGAATTCTCCAGAGTAGCTAACAAAGTTGTCTTGATTGTGGAGACATCAGCAGTTATTTCACTGAGCACATGATTTGTAGTGTGCTCCCTTACAAGATCTACAATTTTATGTAATTCTGGAATTATACCTGGCAAGAAGTTCATACCTCCAGAAAATTTCTTCAGAAATTCAGTTTTAAATTCATCATATGTCCTAGCTCGATGGAGCTTATCAGAGCGCAATAAATTGCTTGCTGGACATCTTTCCTGGCTTATGCAAGATGAAAAAATAGCAATTTTCTCTTGTTCATCTAGTATGTGGCGCTTGATGAACATTTGTTCGCACTGACTGACTAATGAAATGACATCAATGCGATCTTTGTCTGTGCCAGAGAATTTTGGGGCAGTTTTATCCTCGTGATACGCAAACACGTGAGGTGTGGTTGTTAGATCAGCGGTATTTGTTTCTTGATCCATTTTTACTGATTGCCCTGTTAATTCAACTTGGACGTGTTTATCGTTGTGTGAGGGAATGGTGGAATATGTATGACCGGACCGGTGAACCCTGTTAAGTATATTGGCATACGTGTGCAAGGCAGCGGCAAAGTCCACACTCTCTATGTCAGAGGGGGTTTCCCACTCATCATCTGAAACTCCCGTATTTGTTTCTTTATCTTTAGTGTGTGGTGAGGTTTGTACAAGGGGCGGGCTGCCTTGAGGCTCTCTTAATTGTGAATCTGATGTTGTGGCAATTTGTGTGTTATCTGGTGTGTTGCCTTGGGGCTCTCTTAATTGTGAGTCTGTTGTTGTGGCAAATTGTGTGTCATCTGGTATTAACGTGGGGGGTGGCGAAAATATTCCTGTCATTAAGATATGGTGTTATGAAATACGCCTCTTGTTTATTTATGTCCTAGCAAAATAGATGAGTAAATAAGTTGAATATAGCTAATTTTAGCACTGAGAAGAAATCAGCAAGTATAATTTTACCCACTTGATACATATCGTAGAGGTGTGTCGATACAAAAGTCGATCTCGGAAGAAAAATACAGGTTTGATTGAATATCTCTTGATAATTCTAGCGGTGTGTTGATGGACGATATTACTCAGGAAATTCCATGGCCTGGTGTTTGTGGTGGTTAACGGCTGTCCCAGGCAAACCTCAGCATAGAACGTCGAATTTCCAACTTAACTGTGAAAATAAATGAGTATGAGTAGGAGCTATGTGAATAATGAGTAATGAGTACACTCCTAGCTCAGACTTTGTCGGGTGTGGAGGTCTGGCCGATTTCTCTCGAGTTTTGAACTCTGGTTCATTTAGTCGTGGCGATTTTCGTCCGTTTTCCTCGTTTTTTGCCTGTTTAGGACTTAGTCTCTGGCATTGAGGAAGAATTTTTGCTGTTTTCCAGGTTTTTCTGGGACTTAGTCTCCGATTGCCTGGGTGTGAGTGGGAGTGTGTGTGTTTGTGACTGTGTGTGGGTGTTTTTTTTTTTTTTTGGCCTGCCGTTAGTGTCCCTCACTGTAGTACAACGCCGAACCCTGAAGGGGTGCCGTTAGGGCACTTCCATGAAGGGGGGCCTTTAGGGCCTGGTTATAGGAGGCAGTGAGGGCGGCTCTGTTAGTTTAGGGAAGACCCGAAAGGGGCAGTGGCGGGGCCTCCCATCGCCCTTTAGAGGGTGGGGAGCATAGGTTGCCCGTCACTGTAGGGACCTTGGCCACTTTTGCTGTTTTTTGTTTGTGCTGTTTGAGTGGTTGTGTGTGTGAGGTGTGTGTGTGTGTGTGTGTGTGTGTTGACTGAGTTTTTTTTTTTTTTTGCTGCTGTGTAAGCAGTATGAAGGGATCTAACATCCCTAGGCCCCAGGGGCATTTCCGCCTCCCGCTCCCTCAGTCGAGGCTCTCCAACCCGTGTCCTGCTACAGGCACGAAGCGGGAGCGTCACTTTTCCGACTCGAGCTCCCACTCGTCAGCTCACGAGGTTTCTTGTGCTGACCTCTCTACACCTAAGTCTACGGGAGTGGTACCTCGATTGCGTGGTGACTCTACCCGTTCTGCTAAGGCAGCCCGCCGACATGAGGCTATGGAGGAGGTTGCACCTGCTCCACCCTCTCTCTTCCACCAAGGGCACTTCAGCTTCCCTACGTGCAGATGCCAGCCCTAATCCATGGCAAGGCACTCCCGTGAACCGAGCCCTCGATCCGCAGCCTCGCGCTCCCACCTGCGCACCCTCTCACGAGCCTAGGCCGGCTAGTTCTCGTATTCTCAAGCGGCTGGAGGTCCCGTTGGAGGCTCCTGCTGCGACTCAGATCTCCCCCTCTGCTGATCCTGCTCTGCATGATGATGAGGGTTTCACCCCCGTGGTATGCAAGGGATCGAGGCGTGCTCGCCAGGGAAACGGCCCTTCTCCGGCAGTACGCACTGGGCCTCCCCTCAGGGGTCCCTCTGCTGCTCGTCCCTCCGTGTCAGTAGCTGTGCGTCCGCCGCCCCGCTCTGCATTCCCAGCTTTCCGTGTGCCGGTACAGGACGGGCATGCGATGAGTTACGACGCCGTGGCTGCACTAGAGCGTCACCTGCCAGGGCTACGCTGCTCCAACCTGATAGGTCGGGATGGAAGCTCGGTGTTGGTGCCGAAGGACGAGGGAGCCTACGACCTCTTGAGAACAGCTCTGCAGGACGAGGCCTGCCCTGTGAAGCTAGTCGAGCTGACGCCCGGCCAACAGTCTACGAAGGCAGTTGTCATGGGTTATCCCTTGCGAATGCCTATGGAGATACTGCTTCACCACCCTCAGGTCGAAGAGGCAACACGCTGCCAGAAAGCGCGGACCAGGGAGGAGACTCAGCAGGTCATCGTCACCCTGCGGGGTCCTCTGATCCCTGCGATCGACCTGGGGAACTGGGGAAAATATCACCTTCGCCCCTTCACCCCAGAGCCACTCCGTTGCTACCGATGCCAACACTACGGGCACCACCGTGCCAACTGCAACCGCCCCGTCATCTGCGGCATGTGCAGTGGCGTCCACAACACAGATGAGTGCCTGCAGCGGCCAAGTGCCCCAATTGCTCAAGACGACACCACGCCTGGCACCCCAGTTGCCCCGCGAGGGTTCAACGAGTGAACCAGGGTCGAGAGAGGCAGGTTGCTTTTGTGCAGGATAGCCAGGCTACCAGCCCCACTCCAGCTACCCCCGGCACTTTCATCTGGGGACAACAGTGCTGCCCTCTCATTCAGCGCCCACCACCTCTCAGCAACCAGGAGTTCCCTCCATTGCCCTTAGCTCTCACTGTGGTCCAGACCACAGCAGAGGTCCACCGCCAACAGCCGCCTGTCTCGCCACCACTTCCAACTGTAGCGACCAGTCAGCCACTGACAATTCCGCCACCAGTGTCTGGCTCCACACCCAGTTCACCCCCCGCTCCTGCTCCTCCGGTAATCTCGTTCACAACAGAGGAGCTCAGGACCTTTGCCACAGAGCTGGCGATGACCCTAGCAAAGACAGTAGCCTTAACCCTCGACATCCCTCTCCCAACAGAGCCCCTTGCCGAAGCTGCCAATTGCCTCGTGGACCAGGCGATCGAGAGGAAGATGGCGAGCCTAGGTGCTCCTCTGTCCCCTCGCCACCCAGCTCGTTCGGCAGGGCAACCCCGTCCCACATCACACAGGTCAGCTCGCCCGTCCAAGAGGGTCAAGCCACGACCTCCCAATGCTCTGCCTTCTACCGCACAGATGCCTCATAATCGTCATTGTTTGGGGCAAACCCTAACACCATCTGGGTCCAAAGTGATGGACAGGGCCTCACCACTGCTGCAGGAGAACGACCTTCCGCAACTGTCGCCGGACGGCCAGTAGACCCCTCTCTCAGGCTCCTCCAGTGGAATTGTGTGGGAGCACGGAGCAAGCTCCCTCTTTTGCAGGAAGCAGCCGCAAAGGACCTCCCTCATGTCATTCTCCTGCAGGAGACCCTGCTCCCAGGCAATTCCACTTTCCATCTCTCGGGATACACCACCCATCTCCTCCCGTATATTCGTGGCGTTACACGGGGATGTGCCGTTCTGGTCCAGGACCACATCGCGTGCACGGATTGTGAGCCCCCTCCTTTCTGTGGACCTGATGTGGAGGTTCAGGGCGTGGTTCTCCATCTGGCGACGTCGCTCCTGACGGTATACAATGTATACCGGAGCCAGAGGAGCACCCTGGAGTTGGGGGAACTTTTCTCCCAAGCTGCCAGGGGGGCCGTGTACATTGGGGGCGACTTCAATGCCCACCACGCCCTGCTCTCTTTGCCTCTTCGGCCCAATGATGCAGGACGACACATCTCTTTAATACTGGCGGAGATGGGTGTTGTTTCCCTATTGAACGACACCACTGAAGCCACACACTTTGACGGGGGGCGTCTGGACTTGGCGTTTGTGTCCTCCCCCCTTGCGGGCTCGGCAACATGGTCACTGCACCCTCACCTTGCTAGTGATCATTTTGCCCTAGAGATCACTCTGCCAGCTGCTCCACTCCCACCGACGCCGCCCCCTCCACCGCGGTGGGACTTCCGTAGGGCCGACTGGGTGGCGTTTGCCCAGGCCTTAGCTGGGGCCTTTGCTGCATCTCCTCCCGCCTCAGACCTCGAGAGACGAGCAGATCAGGTGGCGAGTATCTTTTCACAGGCTGCCTCTCTTGCTATCCCTCTGCAGCGTCGATCCGCGAGGTGCTATCGGGACGGCTGGATTTACTGCGACAGGGTCAAGGAATTGAACCGGCGGCTCAATGCGGCACGCAGGCAGTACTGACGGCGTCGCACATCTCCACACCGTCGGTACCTGGTTGCTGTCACGCGACATGTCACCACAGAGAAACGCCGCCTCAAGGAGGAGGCGTGGATTGGATGGTGTCGTACCCTAGACGCTCACTCCACACTCTGGGAGATGTGGAGGAGAATCAGGTCCATCTCCGATCCACGTCTTCCTCGTCCGCCCTCGCATCCTGATCCTGCCGCAGAGGCCAGTCGCCTCGCTCAGCACTTTGCGGATCGTTCTGCTTCTAGTAATCTCCCACAATCCGTCCAGATTCTGCAGGCTCAGCTATGCACCACTCGTGCCACGGCAGTTCAGGCGTCCTGTGATAGGCCAGACCCAGCTGATTGTCCCATCACCAGCGGGGAGGTTCTGAAAGCACTGCACCACAGGGGGGACTCTGCGCCTGGACTGGACGGGATTACCTATTCAATCCTGTCACACGCTGGAGATTGCGGCAGCGAGCGCCTACTTGATCTAATCAACCTCTCGTGGTTTGAGGGGCGTCTGCCAAGGTCGTGGAAGGCGGTTGTTATTCACCCGATTCCTAAGCCTCATGATCCTACCGCCATGCGCCCCATCTCCCTCCTTAGCTGTATCGCTAAAACAGCTGAGAGGGTTGTGCGGGCTCGTCTTGCTTGGCGGCTGGGACCACTGCACCCAAGGATCTTCGCTTATCACCATGGTAGGAGTGCCACTCACTGCCTTGCGTCTTTCCTTGGGGAACTGAGAGGGGGAAGGGGGATGGCCGTCTTCCTCGACCTTGAGAAGGCTTTTGAACTAGCCAGCATTACTGTTATTTTGGCTGCCCTTGCAGACAGGGGTGTGGGAGGCAGGCTTTTATCCTGGATCAGGGACTTCTTTGCGGATCGCTCTGCAGGGGTCAGATTTCAGGGGCACATCTCACACTTTTACGAACATTCAAATGGCACGCCCCAGGGGAGCGTATTAAGCCCTCTCCTTTTTAATATCCTTATGGAGGGGCTCTTAACTATTGACTATGGGCCTGGCGTCACCCTCCTCTGTTATGCGGACGATCTTGCCCTCGTCTTTACAAGAAGGGATTGTTTTAGACAGGCTGACTTGGCCCTTTCTCAGCTCCATGCCAAGTGTGCCGAGTTAGGGCTCAAAATTAATTTTCATAAGACCAAGTGCCTGCCATTCGGACTCCGTCCCCCAGACTTTCCACTGCTACTCGGGGGCCATCAGCTCTCCCTTGTCACTGCACATCGGTACTTGGGGGTCTGGCTTGACGCGGGTCTTAACTTTTCCTGCCACGTTCGGTACCTGAGGAAGCGTGCATCCACTCGCATGGCTGCTCTCCGCTATCTATCCAAGCGGAGTTTGGGGGCATCATATTCCGTCCTACGGACTTTTTATATACATGCAGTCCGATCCTTAGTAGATTACAGCGCCATCTGTTTGACGGGACTCGCTCTGCCAGTCGCTAGATCTCTGGAGGTCATCCAGAATGATGCACTCCGCATTATGCTGGGTGCTCCACGCTGGACCCGGCTTGTCAATCTGCGTATGGAGGGTGGGGTGCCATCTCTGGCCCATCGCATTGTGTTACGATCCAGTGCCTGCCTCACCTGCCTGTCTCTGCCCTCCTAAAACGCCTTCTCTGCCGCCTACCCGAGCCGGCCCCTCAGCGTGACTGGGCCCGCACCACAGCCGCTGTCATCCATGGACTGGGAGCTGCTGCGAGCTTCTGTCAAGATCCCGACTCTCCCTTTCCTGGATATGTTGATCCACCGCCATGGGATCCTCCTCTTTTTAATATTATTAGTCCATCGGAGGCTAAACCTCGCTCCTCAATTCCAGCATTCCTTCGCCAGGAGGGTCTCAGTAGGGTGGCAGCTCTGGCCTTAACAGACTCAGCCATCTATTACACTGATGGCTCTGTTTCCCCTAATGGCGCAGCTGGAGCGGCCTTTGTCTCTGGGCAAATAGTGGAAGCTTGGCGACTCTCCTCAGGTGTATCCGCTTTCCAGGCGGAACTTGCGGCCATCCTGGGTGCATTGCGCCATGCTCACCACCATCGTCGCAACCGAGTCATAATCCACACAGACTCTCTTTCCTCCATTCAGAGATTACGATCCTTCTCACTGCATGACAACGTCTTTCTACTAACAGCGATCCATACATTTGCATCACTTCTTGTCCATAGGGGCGCAACAATTAACCTTCACTGGCTCCCGGGACATGTGGGAATCAGTGGCAACGAGTGTGCTGATGACGCTGTGCGCTCAGCTTGCGATCTCCCAGACATCACATTCCCACTACGCCCTAGTCCCTCGCACCTCATCCGCACTCTCACTGCCACCATGGGAAGACTATCCCTAGAGGACCATCAGCTCTGGGTCACGGAGGGCTCTTGCTCTGCAAAATGGTATGCTACTGCCACGTCCTATTCCCTCCTGTTGCCCCCCCCAGGTCTACCTAATTATATTGTAGTCCGGCTTCAAAGATTACGTCTTGGGTTTCTCTGCTACAAGCAAATTGTGGGTATGGAGCCAGACCCGTGTGCCCATTGCTTGGCCAGCTGTGCGGAGCCCCTTCTTCATTATCTTCTGGACTGCCCAGCCACCACCATGCTCAGGTCTGAGCTCGACTCGGCCCTTGCCCGATCTGGTGACGTCTTTATGGACGCTGCTGGCGTTGTTGCCCGTGCTCCATTAAATATATTAATCACTACGGTAAGGGATTATCCTCCACCTCGCTAAAGCAAGTTCGCACAAGTAGTGCGCACCTCTGACGGGCTCTCTGTTTGCCCGTGTCCCAGGAAACTGGGACGAATATCCCAACAACAACAACAACAGTAATGAGTTGTGGGTGAGAAGTGCCTGGTGTCAGTCACAAGTTGCTTGGCATGGCAGACTCGCGTTGTGATGTCATCTCAGCACATGGTGACGTAGGCTTCCCACACTGGTAGCTGTGGTGAGTGAATGAGTAGCGATGAGTAACTTGAGTGAAGACGGGTGAGTAAGATGAGTCATGAATATGGACTTGGTGTTTTGCTGCGTGTCTTGACCTCTGGGTCAGCATAGGCGGGAGAGAGTGGTGGGGGCTTGTGTGCTTGTTGCTTCGGTCTTTCCTCTTCTTTACTTGCTTTGTTTTATATTCTTCTTGTTGCTGCTTGAAGTTACGTGAAGATTATAGAGTTGTTTTGTAGACTTGTAGGCTATTTGCATTGTAGGCTGTATTTTGTAGGAATCACTGTAGAACTGAAGCTAATCTTGTAGAGTTTCGCCTGCTTTTGTAGAAATTTGCTTTTAATTCAGAGACGATGTCTGTAGATTCGCTGATTCGTCGTAGAAGTTGCAAGATCGTATCAATATTTTGTTAAACTACTTGCAAGGCGTCGTGTGATCTCTTCACCTCTGCATCAGCATGATGATCAGGGAGACGGAGGGGGCTGGTTGGAGAGAATACTGTCAGGAGCTGCTTGTGTTGTTGGTTGTGAGAGGTATTCTTTTTGTTTTCAATCTTGATATTTTGTAGGAATTCAATGTTGATTCGTAGATGAGGTTCGTATACGTTCTCTGCTACCAAATGTCATAAAAGACTTTGTGGTTCCTTTGTGGTTGAGTTATATATATATATTAGACTTGTGGACGAGCGGTTTTTATATCTTGGAAAGGTAAAGAATTGTATGGGACTATTCTTTAAGCACCGTCCATATTGAATACATGCTAGGGCTGTCTCATACAGGATTGGTGTATTGGTATTAGCGGGGGTATTTTTACGACATGTCGGTGGGTCTTCTAGTAGATCAGTAAAGTCTGATATTATGAAATTCAAATCCTTAAACAGTTCCCTGCCCCAGCGGGGATTTGGACCTGGGTCCATTAGGACTGCAGGCCACCTCTCTACCGATCGAGCCACAGTCCTCTTCTATGCTATTTAAACAATTCGAATATCATCATACCCTGCGTAAGTAACGTACAGAACGCTATTACCCAATGGTATCCAAAAATAAATCGGTAAGGATGACGTGTTAGGGTTCTTCTGTAACCCCTCAGAATATGAGCCTCTCTCGTCCCCTTCTGGTTCGGAGAAGCCAAATGTTTCACTAGTAATGAGTGCTGAATGTATCCAGGTTTGGAGGTGGACTTCCATTGTGTACTACGGTTTTCATATTTACAATAGACGTTGGTTTGGGTTAATGAACGGTATGTGTATATCTGGTCTAATCTGTATACTCATACTCTCTATATTACCATACAGTTACTATTCCCAGTCTTTATTGCCTCGGCAGAGATGTAGGGACGCGATCGAAAGCCTTTGAGATGTCAAGTGCAATGGCAAAGCTTTCGCCAAAGTCCCGAAAGAAGGATGACCAAGAGTCTGAAAGGTATGTGAGAAGATCGCCAATGGAGCGTCCCTGACGGAACCCATACTGGTGATCAGAAAGAAGGTTGTGATGGGAAAGACTCTATAAAACCGTAGAGCCTAAGGCTGGATATTTTCTAAACAGACCTCGTGTTTCGTAGCTGCATTAAAACTGTAAAAAATCTGAAGAGAAGGGCTTTGGCATGCAAAGAGGAAATAATACAGGATGAATGAAAGAGAAGGAAGGAGGGAGTAGTGAAGAATTAGCACTAAGCCATATTATGGCCATACGGCACTCTAGGAGTAAAGGGAAGGAAGGAAGGAATAATGAAGAATTAACACAAAGTCATAATATTGTTATATGACACTGTAGAAGTACAGGAAAAATAAAGGCCGAAAGAAACATGGATATATCGAGAAAAGAGGCAGGACATAAGGGCAGAAAAGGACAGTACTTAAATAAGGACTGGAAAAAAAAAAAAAAAAAAAAAGGCCCTTTTCATCGGCCATCGGCCCTTACGACAAGCAGGGATACTTGGGAGGGATTCTTCCCCCCCCCCCCTTCCCAGGGAGAAATAGAGCAGCTGCGCAATGGTTGGGGCTGCAATATTGCTTAGAGATGAGGTGTGGGAAGCTGTGGTGTGGTAATGATGGTGCTAATTGTAGCTGTGGTAAGACTGGCGATAGTGCCAGATGAGGGAACGGTAATAATTATGGCTGCTGTGGCAGCGACAGTGGTGGTAGTTTGAGTGATAGTGACAGCTGAGGTAATGACAGTGATTCTCGTAGTTCTGTAGAGACAGCGTTACTGTGGCCATGATGGTGTTGATTACGGTATTTGTGATAATGATAGTGATCATGATAGCAATGGTAGTGGTGCAGTAGCAATGTCGAAGGCACTGGAAGTGATAGTAATGATTAAGATCGACCACGCCGAATATCTGCCAGGGGTGACAATGGTTTATATAATTTGGCAATACTGGTGATGACGGTACACTATTGTTTTCTACATCTGTGCTTATGAAACTAGAGGGGTTGTTTTTTGTTCCGACCCATGTGTGTGTGTGTGTGTGTGTGTGTGTGTGTGTGTGGACGCGTTTCCAAACCACCCAGGAGGTAGCGTCGTGGCTCGTTTTTATTCAGGTGGTGTCCCTGCCCTGACCTGACCTGCCAGAAGGGGTCAGGTCAGGGCAGGCCTAGTCCACCGGGTGCTGGCAGTGTTGCCACTACTGCTACCGAACCTACTCTGACCTGACAAACCCAACATTTAAAAATTTAGCTGAAGCTTCTTATCTCAGACTGATGAAGTGACTTTACTGAAGTTCATTACCTTACCTTATAGTCGAGTTGCCGCCCTTATATTTCCTTTATGAGGCCTTGCAGTGGTAACTACTGACATAGAGGGTCGTGTAATGCCAATTTTTAGGGGTTTTAGAGGGCCAGTAGCCAATATCTGGATTTTTTTTTTTTTTTTCGAGGGGACGGGATACAGGGTCAGAGTCAAGGACAAATCAGAGGAGAAAGGTTAAATTTGACCATAAATCGGAAAAACCACATCTATTGACCTAATATGTCGTTCGTTATCTTCTCGTGGTTTAGTGGTTTACAACTTTTTCCTCATTTCAGAGTGTGACGAGCCAGCGTGATCAGCACCCCATCATCAGTCCTGCAGCACCCCAGATCATCGCAATCGTCGTGGCTGCTGGAGAGGGGCGGTGGCTCTCCTGACTGTGTAGTGCCAAGGGAGCATTACAGACATTCAAGACCGTGGCCGTGCAGAAGATCGTCGCTACAAGCAAAGTGAAACGCGATGAACTGTGCAAAACTCTGTCAGGAAGTGACATCCTAGCTCACAAATCGTGTTACTGTAGCTATACATCGAGGAGCAGAAACAATGAACAGAGAAAAGGGATTAAATTCCCTGAGTTAGATCTGCATAGATCATATAGCCTTGCTAGGTGACGGGAGAGTGCTACCTCTTCCAGCAAGGCAGCTACCTGGGTGCAGCATGAACTCTCAAACTTGTGGTCTCGAGTCAAGTGGTCTACCACGGAGCTACCCTGCCCCCTCCAGGAACAAAGAAAGAGAAAGTCTATACTGGTTGACACTGTTGTTTCCAAAAGGTTGTTGAAGGCCTAATCCAAATATCTTGACTTCAAAGAAGACTGTCTGTTGTGTGGGAAAAAATGTAAGTCAAGAGACAGTAAGAACCCACACAGGTGGATGCAGGTCAGTCTGTGTACAACTGAAGATAGGCGTAGTGCTATCACGTTCAAGCAACGGTTGGAGAACCTCTGTGATGAGAGACAGGACCAGTGGGCTAATGAGGTAATGGCTAGACTCAGTGGGGTCATTGATCTGCATGCTCTTGATGGACAGTACCATGTCCCCTGTTGTAGTAGGTTCTGTGTTCCCGTGTCCCGCTCCTCCACCATGGTGCCTGTGGAGGAGGCGCTAAGGTTCATCATCTTGATGATTGCTGTGAACGCGACAGAGACGTGGATGGCAAAGGAGCTGTAATCCATGTACCTCGCTGCCTCAGGCACTGTGTCAAGACGACCGTTCATGTCCAGCATCACAGCCTACTTCTGCAACAAGCCGCTCGTGATCCACATCAAGGGCTGTGAAAGCGTAGTTGGATTTAAAGCCAAATTAGGACAGTTTTTCAAAACTGTAACGATAAACAAGTTTACCGGGTGATGAGCATAGGCACTGAAGTCTTAGTCCCCAGGCCTAGATGTCGCCATGACCTCTCTTTGGAGCTTCCTCATCAGCTTCTCCAGTTTGACTTCATCGCTCTTCATGTTGCTTATCTTGACAGTTTTGATAAACTCTCCGAGGTTGGCTTAAAATGCAACTAGACTGTTGCAGCCCTCGATGTGGAGCACGAGCAGCTTGTCGCCAAAGCAAGCTGTGAAGCTGGAAATAAACTGTCTTCTTGACACAGTGCCCGAGGCAGCGAGGTACATGGATTACAGCTGCTATGCCGTCAACGTCTCTGTTGCGTTATCAGCAATCGTCGAGATGACGAACCTCAGCGCCTCCTCCACAGGCGCCATGATGGAGGGGCGGGTCACGGGAACACAGAACCTACTGCAACAGAGGATATGGTACTGTCCATCAACAGGATGCAGATCAATGACTCCACTGAGTTTAGCCATTACATCATTAGCCCACTGGTCCTGTCTCTCATCACAGAGGTTCTCCAACCGTTGCTTGAACGTGATAGCACTACCCCTATCTTCAGTTGTACACAGACTGTCCTGCACCCACCTGTGTGGGTTCTTACTGTCTCCTGGCTTACACTCTTTCCCACACAACAGACAGTCTTGCTTGAAGTCAAGGTATTTGGATTAGGCCTTCAACAACCTTTTGGAAACAACAGTGTCAACCAGTGTAGACTTTCACTTTCTCTGTTCCTGGAGGGGGCAGGGTAGCTCCATGGTAGACCACTTGACTCGAGACCACAAGGTTGAGAGTTCATGCTGCACCCAGGTAGCTGCCTTGCTGGGAGGGGTAGCACTCTCCCGTCACCTAGCAAGGCTATATGATCTATGCAGGTCTAACTCATTGGAATTTATTCCCTTTTCTCTGTTCATTGATTCTACTCCTCGATGTATAGCTACTGTACAGTAACATGATTTGTGAACTAGAATATCACTTCCTGACAGAGTTGTGTACAGTTTATCGCGTTTCACTTTGCTTGTAGCGACGATCTTCT
This sequence comes from Coenobita brevimanus, assembly GCF_032717465.1. Classification (NCBI taxonomy): domain Eukaryota; kingdom Metazoa; phylum Arthropoda; class Malacostraca; order Decapoda; family Coenobitidae; genus Coenobita; species Coenobita brevimanus. The sequence goes on from NC_136959.1 coordinate 5,419,250, forward strand.
GCACGGCAACGGTCTTGAATGTCTGTAATGCTCCCTTGGCACTACACAGTCAGAAGAGCCACCGCCCCTTTCCAGCAGCCATGACGATTGCGATGACCTGGGGTGCCGCAGGACTGATGCTGCGATGCTGATCACCCTGGCTAGTCGCCCTCTGAAGTGAGGAATAAAATTGTAAACCATGATGACTGCAATGGCCTGGGGTGCCACAGTTCAGGACTGATGCTGGGATGCTAATCACACCGAATCATTGTGCTCTGAAATGAGGAATAAAATTGCAAACCACTAAACCACGAGAAGATAACGAACAACACATTCAATCAATGGATGTGGTTGTTCTGATTTCTAGTCAAATTTAACCTTTGATCTCTGATCTTACCTTGACTTTGATCCCATATCCAAAAATTAACTCCAAAAATCAACTCCCCTCCCTCGAAACCCCTAAAAAATTTTATTACACGACCTTTATGTTATCGAGATCAAAAGTTGAACATTCAAGATAGCGGCGGCCTCCATTCTGAATTCTGAGAAATGCTCAACGTTGCGCAAGTGGAAACCAAGCTCATTTTGCTCTTATAGCTACCGGTCTATAGAACACATTTCCGTGAACAAAGTGTAGCTACAGTAGTTAACACTGCACGATCAACATTTTTGGCAACTCGACTATTACATTATCAGACTTAACTGAGTTCTTATCACTGATTAAGTGGTATGGCCAAAATGTGTTATTCCCATCCCCCATCTAAGCTAACCTAACTAGAAACCAGAAAATACTTACCTGCCCTTGGGTGATCCTTAGTCCCGTTGTCGTCCGTAAACTGTACTCACCTCCAGTTGTCCCTCTCACAAATCACATCAGTTATAGACAACATGTAATTACAAGTGTGGGCATTGAGAAGGAAGTGAGAGGCAATAGTGGCTAGGACAGCAATGCTATTATTGTATTGGATATTGAACATTAACAGAAAACTAACAAAAAAAAAAAAAGTATACACTAAGGAGAGCTGTATGTAAAAAGTGAGATTACTCTGGTAGGGACTTACTGAGAATGGACAATAGGCAACCAGTTAAGATGGCCTGACGGGAGTCAGTGGGGGGATAGAGGGCCCGAGCGAGACAAAGCTTCAGATGGAAAGATGCATGTCAAGCCAGATAATCTGGCAAGTGGATGGAGGACACGGCAGAAGACAGTGGAGGAGGTGCACAATACCAACCAACCCAGACTGGGAATAAGGCCAAGAAGAATAACACGGAATTAGAAAGCAAACGGTGATAGTGCTGGCTTTGGTAGTGATGGTGAAAGTTGTTGTAGTGGCAGAGATGGTGATAATGTTAGCTGTGTTAATGATAATGACAGTGGTTATTGTGATAGTGATGATGAGTCTAGCTGGGGCAGTGATGATGATGGCGATAGTTGTGGTAGCGATGGTGACTATAGTATTCGTGCTTGTGTGGGATGTGGTTGTGTTAGAGATGGTTATATTCGCATTTGAGGTAGTGCTACTGAAGCGGTAGTCTTGCTAGTGATGGTGACTATAGTATTTGTAGTAGTGGTGGATGTGGTAGTTGTAGCAGAGGTGGTTATATTCGCATCTGAGTTAGTGTTAGTGATAGTGGTAGTCTTGCTAGTGATGGTGACTATAGTATTTGTGGTAGTGGTGGATGTGGTAGTTGTAGCAGAGGTGGTTATAATTATTCGCATCTAAGTTAGTGTTAGTGATAGTGGTAGTGATGGTGACTATAGTATTTGTGGTAGCGGTGGATATGGTAGTTGTGGTAACAATGGGTATATTAGCATTTGTGGTAGTGCTACCATAGCGGTAATGTTGGTAGTGATGGTGACTATAGTATTTGTGGAGGGTTCCCAGGCCAAAACAACAAATCACAAGATTTTATTCCCATTCATATTCAGTTGCAACCTTGCAATAAAGTGAGGACGAGAGTTTGTCAGATTCCCTGTCATGTACTCTATTTGCGATTGTTCATTTCAAAACATTGCTTGCCCTTTTCCGCATGTAGACGAACATTGCACATTTTGCACATGTTTTTGGTGTTTTTCGGTCAAAATTTGCATCGACCTTGCGTAGTTGAGCCCAAGATGTGATTCATCCCATCGTATCGAACACCTCCAAGGAGTGATGCTGCGCCACCAGGTGTTCTTGGATGTTGTACAACATCAGCTTTGAGTAAACACAGTGTCACATGTCGCCGGAATTCCAAGTGAGGTAGTTTGTCTGGATCTACTCTGCAGTGAATCCTCCATGCTGCAATCATGACAACGTTGATCAGGTTGAGGAAAAGTTGCCAGTATCACTTCTTTCCACGAATCATGGGGCGATATGATTCTGACAGTCGATCCAGAAGGTCAACTCCACCCATTCCTTTGTTGTAGGAGTTGAGAAAATGTGGTTGTGTGACCTCCTTTTCACCTCTTTTCACACGTCGTTTTATCTTATGAAGTGGGTTGTGTGGCTCTACAACCATGTACAGTATAGAGGTTGAAAGGAAGGTCATAATTATGAAGGAAACAATTGCTGGAGCTTGGAAATCATATGTTCCATATAAGGAACACTGGAAGGATAAAGGTTAGAGGGAGTAAAGAAGATACGAATGAGGATAAAGAGAATGAAGGAAAGTAAGGACGGGAGAGAAAGAGAGAGAGAGAGAGAGAGAGGGTGAAACTGGTTAGAACGAGAAAAGTTGGTAGGTATGGGAAGGGATGAATAAGAAGTATTATCTTGAGAAAAGGAGAGGGGAAGAAATATTACCCCGTAGAATCCGGTGACTTACATTAAACCTTTTTCTTGCTATGTCTTGCTTATTTAATCCAGCCTCGTGTAGTGGTACCAGTAACCTAGTAATAGTAGTAGTATTAGTAGTAGCAGTAGGAGTAGTAGTAGTAACAGAAGTAGTAGTAGTAGTGGTAGTAGCAGTAGTAGTAGTAGTAGTAGCACCAACACCAGCAGCAGCTGCAGGGGCAGTGGAGGCGGCGGGGGCGACGGCAGAATAATCCTGGTTTATCTGGTCCAACAGTTCCATCAACCGGGGGCAGCAAGCACCCCTGCAGTGCCCTCCCGTGCAGTGAACCAGTGTTCTTTGTGGAAGACAGCGCCTTGCAACAGCGAGGCGTGGGCAAAAGTGTGGAGTTTTGGTTCCTCGATGGACTTTGCATTTGCGACTCTCCACCCAGTTACCGGGACACCATAGTAAGCTCCATTTTACTCCATTATAAAGGAAGCTCCCTAACTCCTCTTCCTAAGTTGTTTATTTTGTTCATTTATTTATTTTTTTTTTATGTGTCCGACTGTGGGCATAGGCTTCACAGCCTGCTCTCAAGGCGCAGTAGTCCTCCTACATACCCAACACGTCTCTACATATCACCACTTCGGCGCTAACACCCACCGTCCATATTGAATACATGCTAGGGCTGTCTCATACAGGACTGGTGTATTGGTATTAGCGGGGGTATTTTTACGACATGTCGGCGGGTCTTCTAGTAGATCAGTAAAGTCTGATATTATGAAATTCAAATCCTTAAACAGTTCCCTGCCCCAGCGGGGATTTGGACCTGGGTCCATTAGGACTGCAGGCCACCTCTCTACCGATCGAGCCACAGTCCTCTTCTATGCTATTTAAATAATTCGAATATCATCATACCCTGCGTAAGTAACGTACAGAACGCTATTACCCAATGGTATCCAAAAATAAATTGGTAAGGATGACGTGTTAGGGTTCTTCTGTAACCCCTCAGAATACGAGCCTCTCTCGTCCGCTTCTGGTTCGGAGAAACCAAATGTTTCACTAGTAATGAGTGCTGAATGTATCCAGGTTTGGAGGTGGACTTCCATTGTGTACTACGGTTTTCATATTTACAATGGACGTTGGTTTGGGTTAATGTACGGTATGTGTATATCTGGTCTAATCTGTATACTCATACTCCCTATATTACCATACAGTTACTATTGCCAGTCTTTATTGCCTCGGCGGAGATGTAGGGACGCGATCGAAAGCCTTTGAGATGTCAAGTGCAATTGCAAAGCTTTCGCCAAAGTCCCGAACGAAGGATGACCAAGAGTCTGAAAGGTATGTGAGAAGATCGCCAATGGAGCGTCCCTGACGGAACCCATACTGATGATCAGAATGAAGGTTGTGATGGGAAAGACTCTATAAAACCGTAGAGCCTAAGGTTGGATACTTTCTAAACAGACCTCGTGTTTCGTAGCTGCATTAAAACTGTAAAAAATCTGAAGAGAAGGGCTTTCGCATGCAAAGAGGAAATAATATAGGATGAATGAAAGAGAAGGAAGGAGGGAGTAGTGAAGAATTAGCACTAAGCCATATTATGGCCATACGGCACTCTAGGAGTAAAGGGAAGGAAGGAAGGAATAATGAAGAATTAACACAAAGTCATAATATTGTTATATGACACTGTAGAAGTACAGGAAAAATAAAGGCCGAAAGAAACATGGATATATCGAGAAAAGAGGCAGGACATAAGGGCAGAAAAGGACAGTACTTAAATAAGGACTGGAAAAAAAAAAAAAAAAAAAAAAAGGCCCTTTTCATCGGCCATCGGCCCTTACGACAAGCAGGGATACTTGGGAGGGATTCTTCCCCCCCCACCCCTTCCCAGGGAGAAATAGAGCAGCTGCGCAATGGTTGGGGCTGCAATATTGCTTAGAGATGAGGTGTGGGAAGCTGTGGTGTGGTAATGATGGTGCTAATTGTAGCTGTGGTAAGACTGGCGATAGTGCCAGATGAGGGAACGGTAATAATTATGGCTGCTGTGGCAGCGACAGTGGTGGTAGTTTGGGTGATAGTGACAGCTGAGGTAATGACAATGATTCTCGTAGTTCTGTAGAGACAGCGTTACTGTGACCATGATAGTGTTGATTACGGTATTTGTGATAATGATAGTGATCATGATAGCAATGGTAGTGGTGCAGTAGCAATGTCGAAGGCACTGGAAGTGATAGTAATGATAAAGATCGACCACGCCGAATATCTGCCAGGGGTGACAATGGTTTATATAATTTGGCAATACTGGTGATGACGGTATACTATTGTTTTCTACATCTGTGCTTATGAAACTAGAGGGGTTGTTTTTTGTTCCGACCCATGTGTGTGTGTGTGTGTGTGTGTGTGTGTGTGTGTGTGTGTGTGTGTGTGTGTGTGTGTGGACGCGTTTCCAAACCACCCAGGAGGTAGCGTCGTGGCTCGTTTTTATTCAGGTGGTGTCCCTGCCGTGACCTGACCTGCCAGAAGGGGTCAGGTCAGGGCAGGCCTAGTCCACTGGGTGCAGGCAGTGTTGCCACTACTGCTACCCAACCTACTCTGACCTGACAAACCCAACATTACAAAATTTAGCTGAAGCTTCTTATCTCAGACTGATGAAGTGACTTTATTGAAGTTCATTACCTTACCTTATAGTCGAGTTGCCGCCCTTATATTTCCTTTATGAGGCCTTGCAGTGTTAACTACTGACATAGAGGGTCGTGTAATGCCAATTTTTAGAGGTTTTCGAGGGCCAGTAGCCAATATCTGGATTTTTTTTTTTTTTTTCGAGGGGAGGGGATACGGGGTCAAAGTCAAGGACAAATCAGAGGAGAAAGGTTAAATTTGACCATAAATTGGAAAAACCACATCTATTGACCTAATATGTCGTTCGTTATCTTCTCGTGGTTTAGTGGTTTACAACTTTTTCCTCATTTCAGAGTGCGACGAGCCAGAGTGATCAGCACCCCATCATCAGTCCCTCAGTACCTCAGATCATCGCAATCGTCGTGGCTGCTGGAGAGGGGCGGTGGCTCTTCTGATTGTGTAGTGCCAAGGGAGCATTACAGACATTCAAGACCATGGCCGTGCAGAAGATCGTCGCTACAAGCAAAGTGAAACGCGATGAACTGTACACAACTCTGTCAGGAAGTGACATCCTAGCTCACAAATCGCGTTACTGCAGCTATACATCGAGGAGCAGAAACAATGAACAGAGAAAAGGGATTAAATTCCCTGAGTTAGATCTGCATAGATCATATAGCCTTGCTAGGTGACGGGAGAGTGCTACCCCTTCCATCAAGGCAGGTACCTGGGTGCAGCATGAACTCTCAACCTTGTGGTCTCGAGTCAAGTGGTCTACCATGGAGCTACCCTGCCCCCTCCAGGAACAGAGAAAGAGAAAGTCTACACTGGTTGACACTGTTGTTTCCAAAAGGTTGTTGAAGGCCTAATCCAAATATCTTGACTTCAAGCAAGACTGTCTGTTGTGTGGGAAAAAATGTAAGCCAAGAGACAGTAAGAACCCACACAGGTGGATGCAGGTCAGTCTGTGTACAACTGAAGATAGGCGTAGTGCTATCACGTTCAAGCAACGGTTGGAGAACCTCTGTGATGAGAGACAGGACCAGTGGTAATGGCTAGACTCAGTGGGGTCATTGATCTGCATGCTCTTGATGGACAGTACCATGTCCCCTGTTGTAGTAGGTTCTGTGTTCCCGTGTCCCGCTCCTCCACCATGGTGCCTGTGGAGGAGGCGCTAAGGTTCATCATCTCGATGATTGCTGAGAACGCGACAGAGACGTGGATGGCAAAGGAGCTGTAATCCATGTACCTCGCTGCCTCAAGCACTGTGTCAAGACGACCGTTCATGTCCAGCATCACAGCCTACTTCTGCAACAAGCCGCTCGTGATCCAAATCAAGGGCTGTGAAAGCGTAGTTGGATTTAAAGCCAAATTAGGACAGTTTTTCAAAACTGTCACGATAAGCAAGTTTACCGCGTTACGAGCATAGGCACTGAAGTCTTAGTCCCCAGGTCTAGATGTCGCCATGACCTCTCTTTGGATCTTCCTCATCAGCTTCTTCAGTTTGACTTCATCGCTCTTCATGTTACTTATCTTAACAGTTTTGATAAACCCTATGAGGTTAGCTTAAAATGCAACTAAACTGTTGCAGCCCTCGATGTGGAGAACGAGCAGCTTGTCGCCAAAGCAAGCTGTGAAGCTGGACATAAACTGTCTTCTTGACACAGTGCCTGAGGCAGCGAGGTACATGGATTACAGCTGCTATGCCGACAATGTCTCTGTTGCGTTATCAGCAATCGTCGAGATGACGAACCTCAGCGCCTCCTCCACAGGCGCCATGATGGAGGGGCGGGTCACGGGAACACAGAACCTACTGCAACAGAGGATATGGTACTGTCCATCAACAGGATGCAGATCAATGACTCCACTGAGTCTAGCCATTACATCATTAGCCCACTGGTCCTGTCTCTCATCACAGAGGTTCTCCAACCGTTGCTTGAACGTGATAGCACTACCCCTATCTTCAGTTGTACACAGACTAACCTGCACCCACCTGTGTGGGTTCTTACTGTCTCCTGGCTTACACTCTTTCCCAAACAACAGACAGTCTTGCTTGAAGTCAAGGTATTTGGATTAGGCCTTCAACAACCTTTTGGAAACAACAGTGTCAACCAGTGTAGACTTTCTCTTTCTCTGTTCCTGCAGGGGGCAGGGTAGCTCCATGGTAGACCACTTGACTTGAGACCACAAGGTTGTGAGTTCATGCTGCACCCAGGTAACTGCCTTGCTGGTAGGGGTAGCACTCTCCCGTCACCTAGCAAGGCTATATGATCTATGCAGGTCTAACTCATTGGAATTTATTCCCTTTTCTCTGTTCATTGATTCTACTCCTCGATGTATAGCTACTGTACAGTAACATGATTTGTGAACTAGAATATCACTTCCTGACAGAGTTGTGTACAGTTCATCGCGTTTCACTTTGCTTGTAGCAACGATCTTCTGCACGGCAACGGTCTTGAATATCTGTAACGCTCCCTTGGTACTACACAGTCAGAAGAGCCACCGCCCCTTTCCAGCAGCCATGACGATTGCGATGACCTGGGGTGCCGCAGGACTGATGCTGCGATGCTGATCACCCTGGTTAGTCGCCCTCTGAAGTGAGGAATAAAATTGTAAACCATGATGACTGCAATGGCCTGGGGTGCCACAGTTCAGAACTGATGCTGGGATGCTAATCACACCGAATCATTGTGCCCTGAAATGAGGAATAAAATTGTAAACCACTAAACCACAAGAAGATAACGAACAACACATTCAATCAATGGATGTGGTTGTTCTGATTTCTAGTCAAATTTTACCTTTGATCTCTGATCTTACCTTGACTTTGATCCCATATCCAAAAATTAACTCCAAAAATCAACTCCCCTCCCTCGAAACCCCTAAAAAATGTTATTACACGACCTTTATGTTATCGAGATCAAAAGTTGAACATTCAAGATTGCGGCGGCCTCCATTCTGAATTCTGAGAAATGCTCAACGTTGCGCAAGTGGAAACCAAGCTCATTTTGCTCTTATAGCTACCGGTCTATAGAACACATTTCCGTGAACAAAGTGTAGCTACAGTAGTTAACACTGGACGATCAACATTTTTGGCAACTCGACTATTACATTATCGGACTTAAGTGAGTTCTTATCACAGATTAAGTGGTATGGCCAAAATGTGTTATTCCCATCCCCCATCTAAGCTAACCTAACTAGAAACCAGAAAATACTTACCTGCCCTTGGGTGATCCTTAGTTCCGTTGTCGTCCGTAAACTGAACTCACCTCCAGTTGTCCCTCTCACAAATCACATCAATTATAGACAACATGTAATTACAAGTGTGGGCACTGAGAAGGAAGTGAGAGGCAATAGTGGCTAGGACAGCAATGCTATTATTGTATTGGATATTTAACATTAACAGAGAACTAACAAAAAAAAAGTATACACTAAGGAGAGCTGTATGTAAAAAGTGAGATTACTCTGGTAGGGACTTACTGAGAATGGACAATAGGCAACCAGTTAAGATAGCCTGACGGGAGTCAGTGGGGGGATAGAGGGCCCGAGCGAGACAAAGCTTCAGATGGAAAGATGCATGTCAAGCCAGATAATCTGGCAAGTGGATGGAGGACACGGCAGACAGAAGACAGTGGAGGAGGTGCACAATACCAACCAACCCAGACTGGGAATAAGGCCAAGAAGAATAACACGGAATTAGAAAGCAAATGGAGATAGTGCTGGCTTTGGTAGTGATGGTGAAAGTTGTTGTAGTGGCAGAGATGGTGATAATGTTAGCTGTGTTAATGATAATGACAGTGGTTATTGTGATAGTGATGATGACCCAGGAGGGTCCACAGGCCGTACCGCAGTGATAGGACAGGTTAAGGTAATAACATTGTGATCGGAGGAGCCCAATGGAGAGAAAAGATTAACAGAGTAAGCAGAAGGATTAGCTGTGAGGAAGAGGTCAAGTATGTTGGAGCTCTCTCCAAGGTGGTCAGGGATATGGGTAGGGTGCTGTACAAGCTGCTCTATGTCATTAAGGATAGAAAAGATGTAGGCTTTTCACCAGGTGGATCCGTGAAAGGAGAAGAGAGCCAAAGGTGGTGGTGAACATTGAAATCTCCTAGAATGGAGATTTCAGAGAAAGGATAAATGGATAGAATGTGTTCCATCGTAGAAGTAAGATAGTCGAAGAATTTTTGATAGTCAGTAGAATTAGGGGATAAGTAAACAGCACAGATATATTTAGTCAGAGAATGACAGGAAAGCCGAAGCCAGAGTGTAGAGAATTCAGAAGAATCGAGTTCAGGAACACGAGAGGAAGATAAGTCGTTGCGTATATATACACAACAGCCACCTTTGGCTTTGAAATGAGTATAGAGAAAATAGGAGGATACAGAGAATGGTATGCTGTCAGTTGCCTCAGACAGCTGAGTCTCCGTTAGAAAAAAAAGGTGAGGTTTAGAGGAGGAGAGGTGGTGCTCAACAGAGCGAAAGCTAGAGGAAAGGCCACGAATGTTGCAGAAATGAAAAAGAAGAGAGTCAGACAGTGGTTCCAGGCACCTCGAGTCGTCATCGGGAGAGGGGCGGATGGTGGGGGCATTTATGGTCCCCCCCCCCGGGGACTCCGAGGCTGTGTGTTGTGACGCCATGATTTTTGATTTTTGGAAAAAGAAGTGTAGTGTGTACTGTGCATGTAGTTTGGTGTAGATAGTTAGAGAATTTTTTTTTTTTATGCGAGGAAGAAGGAACCAAAGGCCATGAGCCCGCAGTAACAGTTCCCTCCAAGAGAAAAACAAAATACAATATAGAGCCAAATTCAAAATCCGATCATTTTGAGAAGCCTGGACACACTGCGTTTGAAAGACTGGAGATCATAGGCAGCAGGAAATACAGACAGAGGGAGACAGTTCCAGAGCTGACCTGTTGCATAAATGAAAGACTGGGAGTAACGGTTAACTCTTGCATTAGAGAGTTGGACAGAAAAGGGATGAGAGTTTGCTGCCAGACGGGTGCTACGCGCCCGTCGTAGAGGTGGAAGAATGCAAGCAGACAGTTCAGAGGAGCAGTGACCATTAAAGTAGCGATAGAAAAGAGATAAAGATGCAACAGTGCGGCAAAGAGACAGAGGTTGAAGGGAGTCAGTAACAAGAGGAGAGTTAATGAGACGAAAAGCCTTTGACTCCACCCTATTGAGAAGAGCTGTATGTGGGGAGCCTCCCCACACATGAGAGTTGTACTCCACACAGGGGCGGATAAAACCCCTGTATAGAGTCAACAATTGCGCAGGGGTAAAGAAAGAGCGGAGTCGGCTTAGCACACCCAATCTCTTGGAAGCAGATTTTACAAGAGATGTAATATGATCTTTCCAAGATAAGTCCCGAGTAAATGAAACCCCAAGCATGTTCAAGGATGATGCAGGATTAATCTGAATATTATTAAACATTAGTGGGTATACCTGTGGAAGATTTTGTTGGGTTGATAGGTGTAAGAACTGAGTCTTAGATGCATTAAGGACAACCATATTATTCTTACCCCAGTCAGAGATACGAGCCAAGTCAGACATTAGGTGTGCCATAGCCTCATCCCTTGTTTGTTGAAGTAACTGTTGAGATGGGCGTTGCAGGAACCGAATGGAAAGGTGAAGGGTAAAGTCATCAGCGTATGAGTGGATAGGGTTAGATGTACAGCTTAGAAGATCATTGATGAATAAAAGGAAGAGAGTTGGTGATAGGACAGAGCCCTGAGGAACACCACTGTTGATAGATCTAGGAGAAGAACGATGGCCGTCTACAATAGCGGCTATAGAACGACCAGAAAGGAAGCTAGCGATGAAGGCACAGATAGAAAGATAGAAACCGTAGGAGGGCAGTTTGGAAATTAAAGATTTATGCCAGACTCGATCGAAAGCCTTTGAGATGTCAAGTGCAATGGCAAAGCTTTCGCCAAAGTCCCGGAAGGAGGATGACTAGGAGTCTGAAAGGTAGGTGAGAAGATCGGCAGTGGAGCGTCCCTGACGGAACCCATACTGACGATCGGAAAGAAGGTTGTGATAGGAAAGATGCCTTAAAATTTTTCTATTGAGAATTGACTCGAAAACTTTTGAAATACAGGACGTTAAAGCAATTGGACGATGGTTGGAGGGTTGGGAGTAGTCACCCTTCTTTGGGACTGGCTGAATGAGAGCAAACTTCCAGCAAGAAGGAAAGGTACAAGTTGACAGACAAAGGCGAAAGAGTTTGCCTAGGCAGGGTGTAAGCACAGAAGCACAGTTCTTGAGAACAACAGGAGGGACCCCATCAGGCCCATATGCCTTGTTAGTACTGAGGCCAGTGATGGCAGAAAATACATCAACTGAAGAAATTTTAATGTCAGCCATGAGGAAGTCAGAGGGGGGAAGTGATGGAGGAACAGCACCGGAATCGTCTAAGGTAGAATAGGAGGAGAAAGTCTGTGCAAAGAGATCTGCATTATCAGTAGAAGAAATAGCTACAGAACCATCAGAGTAGAAAAGAGGAGGGAAGGATGATGAGGTAAAGGTGTTAGAAAGATTTTTGGCAAGATGCCAGAAGGAGCGGGAAGAATTCGAGTTGGAGAGTTGAGAGCATTTAGTATGGATGAAATTATTTTTAGTAGAGCGAAGAACAGACTTAGCACGATTCCGGGCAGAAAAGTAAAGATGATGTGATTGAGGGGTGGGTTGGCTCCGGTACCTTTTGTAGGCCCTCTCCTTGTTGCAGACAGCATTAGAACAAGCGTGATTAAACCAAGGCTTTCTTGCGTTAGTCAAAGGATATGAGAAAGGAATGTATGCTTCCATGCCCGAGAGAATAACCTTCGTAATGCGCAAGGCACACTCAGATGGCTCACGGCCATGGAAGCAATAATGATTCCAGGGAAAATCAAAGAAGTACTGTCTGAGGGCCTCCCAGTCTGCGGCTCCAAAATGCCACAGACGACGTTTCCCTGGAGGGTCCACAGGCCATACCGGAGTGATAGGACAGGTTGAGGTAATAAGGTTGTGATCGGAGGAGCCCAACGGAGAGAAAAGATTAACAGAGTAAGCAGAAGGATTAGTTGTGAGGAAGAGGTCAAGTATGTTGGAGCTCTCTCCAAGGCGGTCAGGGATACGGGTAGGGTGCTGTACAAGCTGCTCTAGGTCATTAAGGATAGAAAAGATGTAGGCTTGTTCACCAGGTGGATCCGTGAAAGGAGAAGAGAGCCAAAGGTGGTGGTGAACATTGAAATCTCCAAGAATGGAGATTTCAGAGAAAGGAGAAATGGATAGAATGTGTTCCATCATAGAAGTAAGATAGTCGAAGAATTTTTGATAGTCAGTAGAATTAGGGGATAAGTAAACAGTACAGATACATTTAGTCAGAGAATGACAGGAAAGCCGAAGCCAGAGTGTGGAGAATTCATAAGAATCAAGTTCAGGAACACGAGAGCAAGATAAGTCGTTGCGTATATATACACAACAGCCACCTTTGGCTTTGAAATGAGTATAGAGAAAGTAGGAGGATACAGAAAAGGGTTTGCTCTCAGTTGCCTCAGACAGCTGAGTCTCCGTTAGAAAAAGGTGAGATTTAGAGGAGGAGAGGTGGTGCTCAACAGAGCGAAAGTTAGAGGAAAGGCCGCGAATGTTGCAGAAATGAAGAAGAAGAGAATCAGACAGTGGTTCCAGGCACCTAGAGTCGTCACCGGGAGAGGGGCAGATGGTGGGGGCATTTATGGTCCCCCCCCCCCTGGGGACTCCGAGGCTTGATAAAACGACGCCATTTTTGGTAAATTTTGAATAGAAAGTGTAGTGTGTACTGTGCATGTAGTTTGGTGAAGATAGTTAGAGAAATTTGTACTGGAGAGCATGCTGGCCTACTCTCTGTGTAACTGAGACACTGAAAAAGTTCAGCAAAGGGGGATGGTCAGGAACTAGTCCTGAGAGCATGCTGGCCTACTCTCTGTGTAACTGAGACACTGAAAAAGTTCAGCAAAGGGGGATGGTCAGGAACTAGTCCTGAGGGCTGATGAAACGGGAGCTCCAGCACTCCCTGTCATCAGCTTTCCATCCACCTCGGGAGTACTGCCCTGCTCGACTGGTGCTACAGTCTACTCCTCAGTTGAATGGAGATCTCTTCTCGATAATTCTAGGGCTGTGTTGATGGACGATATTACTCAGGAAATTCCATGGCCTGATGAATGTAGTGGTTAACAGCTGTACTCACAGGCGAACCTCACCACAGAACGTCGAATTTCCACTCAATACTGTGGAAATAAATGAGTATGAGTAGGAGCTATGTGAATAAGAATGAGTAACGAGCAGTGGGTGAGAAGTGCCTGGTGTCAGTCATATGTTGATTGGCGTGGCGTCATCTCAGCAAACACGCATGGTGACGTCGTCTCAGCAGATACACATGGTGACATCAGCGCAAATGTCAGATCCCTCACTCACCTCTCGGGGGGCGCGGTAGCACAGTGGTAGCGCGCTGGACTTGTGATCGGGGGATTGCAAGTTCGAGCCTCGCCCGGGCTGCCTTGCCGGGAGGGGTAGCTCCCTCCTGTAACCCTAGCGGAGTTATATAGTCCAATACAGGGATTAGCTCGGGGGAACTCCATTTCTCCCATTTTTTCACTCACCTCTCACCTTAGTCATCGTTAGTCAACATTACATATTGTTACTCATTTACTCACCACAGCTACCAGAGTGTGAGAAGTCGACATTGCTAATCCAGTCAGGGATTGTGTGATTGTTTAGTTTACAGTAATCTACTACCGCACGCATTTCTCCACTTCATTTGGGCATTCCACGGGGAGACTGATGGCTCAATAATTCCAAGTTTTAACATTTCATCGACATACTGATTTGGGAGTGTACGCTGAGATTGTGGGATTCAGAAGGCAGGTACGAAAATTGGTGGTGTATCTGGGTGCACATTAATCTTGTTATTAATCAGGTTAGTACACTCTAATTGTTCTCCAGGTAATGCTACGGTGTTGCTGTGTTTTTCTAACAGGGTTAACAAATCATTTTCTTCATCAAATTCACCTGTGAATTAAATTCTCTTTTATGCTTTCTCTATCGATAGATTTTATCTCACTTGTTACTCCAGCTAAAACTATTTCCATTACAGGTGCGGGACATTTTTCAATATTAACTATACAGGTCCCCTTTTTCAACTTTACTTCCCCATTCTTGTGATTAATTATGAATATCTGAGTTTGCCCATCGTCGTTCATCTGACATAATGCTTTTTCTACTGACAATCCTTTTACTTTACATAATTCTTCTAAGACAAGAATAGTACTATTCCTTAACTTGCTCTTTATGGTAACTTTCATATAGGGGTTAGGTGGTATAACTAAATCATTGGTGAGATGGGCGGGAAAAACTGATAAATCAGTACCGTTATCTGGGTTTCTAGTCCTGGAGGCTGGGGGGGGGGGTGAGTGGATCTATACACTCATCTGTTTTTGTATGCTTGTTTAAGCTTTTAATATTACCAGTTCTTTTTGGTTCTGTTTTACTAATCGGTGAGGACTCTGATGGTATTTCCTCTATGCATTCATTATCAATGTCTATTCCATTCATTTGTGGAAGTAAATTTATTTTCTCTGTTCTCATGCATCTGAAGTCCAATAACATATGAGCTTTCATTGCTAAGTTTTCAACGATATATAAAAATGCAGAGATTGGTCTTGTAGTCTCTGTGAAACTGATGTTTAACCGTATCATACCTTTTACTGCGGTTTGTTTGCTATCTACTGTATATAAGTCTAAATCAGATTCTTCCAGAAAAGTTACTTTCTTCTTATTTCTAATAATTCTATTTATTTCTTCTTGTGTTATTAAGTTCACTAGAGAGCCTGTGTCTGAAAATAAGAAAACGTTTTGATCCTCACATACAGCTGGTATCAAGATACACTCATATCCCAACATGCCTCCTATGTGAATTTTAGACTTGCTTTTCTTTACGTTTGTTCGTTTTTTGTCGTGACTTGGTCTTCCCCCGATATGAAAATAGACACTAATTTTTCTACTGTTTTGCAGTTACTGGTCCAATGCCCTTGGCACCGATGATGCCTACAGTAGGGACCAAATCCTTGTGTCTTTTGTCTATCCTCGTTTGTTTTGATAAAGCATTCATTCCTTGTGTGTCCTGGTTTTGCACGATAATGACATAGAATGGACCTATCTCCTGACTGTGATCTGCGAGATGACTTCCTATATTTAGTTGTGTTTGTGGCACGAGATCTGCTCGGGCTGCACAAAAACTTATGAAACTGCCTGTAGCCTGGTGTTTGTGATCGTTGCCTTGATGTTTTTGGTTGTTTGCTCTGCCTGCTTTTGGGTCGCGATCAATTTTGTTCTCTGTTTGGGGTAGTTGTAGCTGTTTTCACAGCTGATACTGTCTCAGGCACTCTCATTCTACTAGAATGTGATTGTGTTTCGATCACCCCTGCTTTGCTACACTGCATCTCTACCTCGTTCATTAAGTCTAGTAAGCACATACCTGAGGTGTGCGCTATCGTCTTGGCGATCTTGAGGGTCCTATCAGGTAATTTACACAAGGCAGCTACATAACCAATGATGTCCACGATGAGGTCTGGGGACATCTTTCCATCTCCTGTTATCCAATTTGAGTTTTCTAAGGTAGCTAATAATGTTCTTTTGATCATGGAGACATCGGGAGTTATTTCAATGAGCACATGATTTGTAGTGTGGTCCCTTACAAGATCTACAATCTTATGTAATTCTGGGAAAAAGTTCATACCTCCAAAAAATTTCTTCAAAAATTCAGTTTTAAATTCATCATACCATATGTCTTAGCTCAGAGAAGCTTATCTGACTTAAGCAAGTCTCCTGCTGGGCATCTTTCCTAATTTATCCAAGAGGAAAAAAAATACAATTTTCTCTTGTTCATCTGTAATGTGCCTTTTTACGAAGATCTGTTTGCCTTGATTAACCAGTGAAATGACATCAATACAGTCTGTTTCTGTGCCAGAGATTTTCGGGGCAGCTTTATCTTCATGATAAACGTAAACATGTGGTGGGGTTGTTTGATCCGTGGTGTTCATATTCACTGGTTGCTCTGTTAATTTAACTTAGACTTGTTTATCATTGTGTGAGGGAATAGTGGAATAGGTTTTCCCTGATCGATGAAATCTGTGAAGTATATACAATGTTACAGTTATGTATTACTACAGTGTTACTACAATATTACTACAGTGTTCTAGAATTATGTTACACTTGCTACAATTATGTAACTACAAACGATATGTAACAATTACAATACAATTATGTACAATACAATTATAGTGTAACAATTCATGCAATTTTAGTACAATTCTGTATTACTACAATGTTACTACAATATTACTACAATGTTAAAACAATTATTTTATAGTTGCTACAGTATGCAACTACAAACGATATGTAACAATTATAATACAATTATGTACAATAAAAATACAATTATGTAACAATTCATACAGTGTTACTACAATTCTTTACTACCTGAATCATCACACAAGTTAGGTGAAATATTAGACATTACTAAAGGGATAATTCCATATGTAATGTAATGACCTAGCAGTATTACCATTGCACAATTATATGCGTATGTCTGTTATACATACACATCTTACAAAATGTTATAAAATAACCAATTTAACCATATTGCATTTGTTCAATTATGTATACAACTTCTTTAAAATGTAATATTACTGGATCATTGCAATATTAACATGAATATTATATCTATGCAATATTATAATTAATATTATGTATTAATAGATTAGCATATGTCAATGATGATTGCTGTCAGAGGACCGCCAGCTCACGTGACCGATCGATGTCAGGACTCCATATTATAAATACAAATCATAATAGATAGCATGATGGATGGATAGATAGATAGATAGACAGAGCACCAGACAAGGTGTGGGAATAGGAAATGAGCTTGCAACTCATAAGTGAAGGAATGCTTGACGTGCACCGGAAGCAGTCCATGCACACAGACATACAGTGTTCTAGAAGCTTCAACAACAGTATAGCCCACGTGACACGACCCTTGCTAAACGAGAATGTAGGAATCAGAGCTCAGAATGGGGCTAGCCATAGAACCGGCAGGTAGTGGAGAGATCAAATAAGAAGAGGGGTCCGACTAGACTTAGTAAATTAAGTCCCTATGTAATACATACGCTGCTCAACTTAGACTTTCTTTGGAGATAATAAATCAAGATCAACTCCATGTATTCATCTTTAACTCCTCCTGCTCTTCGATTACCAAAAAAACTTTAACCAAATCTCAAGACTTACATATTACAAGACTAAAGAGTTACATATAAATAAATGGTGGCTACGAAGTTTCTACACCCCCACCCCCCTTCTTTGGGCTACACAGAGATCTTTACTGGTCCCACGAATCCCACCCTACCTAAGGCCTTGTCGGTGGTGGCTATTACCTCTTTGCATATTGTCATTTTCCTAAGTAGTACATCGCAGTAAAACGCATGTGTGTGTGTGTGTGTGTGTGTGGATAGATAGATATACCGGCTTACATAGACAGATATACTCACACGAAGTTGCATTTATTTGACTGGGAAAACAATATATAATTTTGGAGGATAATGTTGTGCTTCTAATTTTGCAATATCCTAGAAATCTTCACTTCTTGGAAAATATGTACCTCTTTGAACGAGTACCATCATCGAACTTGCATAACTCTGGAAGATGCTAACTCATGAAACTTCTTCCCGTCTGCAAGATTGTTTAGAGAAGGAGTGATGTGGTGTAATACAAAATATCTGCCTTCACTGAGAGGTCATTTTAACTTCTCTCATTTCTTGATCTTTATCATTATAGATGTAAGGGGCAAATAAAAAAAAGCCAAAATCATGTTAGTGTATTACATAACCTTTATTAACATTTTTACAAAACAGTTTATATATTTTTAGAAAGTTAAAAGAAATGTATACGAATAATACAAATTTACCTTGAAACTCTGGACAGCATATCTAAAATATCAATATGATAAATATAATTGCATTTGTGTGTGTGTGTGTGTGTGTGTGTGTGTGTGTGTGTGTGTGTGTGTGTGTGTGTGTGTGTGTATAATTGGAAATAACCCACCGAAGACTAAGCAAAGCACCTGCTGTGAATCGTGAAGTATCTGGGCATCTTATCAGCCAGAAATGTTACCTTCCAAGCAACCATGATCCCATTTCTTGGTAAAAATGTGATGTAAGGTAGCTAAAGGCCTTTGTTGTCAAGGCTGCAGTTAAGAAGATTTGTGTGACACTGCCCGTTCTCAGCATCCCCCGCTCCCCCTCCCCCCGCCTCTCTCCTCCACCCTTCCACAACTCGGCCGCATCTTCCTTCTATCTCGGCCTCGGTGATCGGGTTATGAAGTAATTACCCTGTGATAAAGGGCCACCGTAATCCCCGCTGGCTCTGTTCTCCTGCACCACGAAATATCAATATATTGTGAGTTACGGTAGAAGACGGTCATCGGGAATGTGTGAGCTAAGGCTTGGCTTTGGTTAATCTGATTTGATCTGGAGGCTGATCAGGCTAGATAGATTAGGTTTGGATTAGATTAAGCAAAGTTAGGTTACAACAAATGTGGTTTAGAAAGAATGAATAGAGAGACCCTGGCTTTCTTACAGTCCGTACGTCAAGAAAGTCGCATGCATAGAAATTAGACAGATAGGTGGGTAGGTAGATAGGCTGTTTGACAAGTAGGCAGGGGGCCAAAGAGATACGTAGTTAACAGAATGACCAGGATGATATATAAATAACCAGATGGGTGGTAAGGTAAATCAATAACCAGGTTGAATGGTTGACAGTAGGACAGATTGGTAATTAATTAGATAGAGTGACATGCAGGTAGGTAAGCAGATAAAAGAGTAAATCACATTTCACTTAGATGTTTTTTGGTATTACTCGAGCGACCAACAGAAGCGAGAATACAACTAAACAAATAGTAGGAAGATAATGGTGCTCAATATCAAAACTGCGTTAATTATGGAAAGTACTGAAGCTACATCTATGCACGTCGTTGGAAAGCTTATGAAAAAAGGAATAGGTGTTACTACAAAGACTTTTCCCGAAAATCGCTTCCAGAAAGAAGCTGAATGCCAATATACATGTATATAATTATGAAACTCTTAACGTTACAGCGGACCAATGCAAATCGATGGAAAGCAAATGAAAATGGAACAGGCGTTACAAAATAGTAATCTTCTGACTGAGCGCCATTCCTGTACCATCTCCAAAATTGCTAATGCCATAGGCAATTTGCACACATCGTTTGAAAGGTTATTAAATAGAGCTAACATTACTGAAGTGGCTCTTCCCAAAATTAGCAGCCATACTGTTGAAAAAACTAAAAAGCGACAAGTAGAACGCTAAAATTTGGCTATCTGGGAAACCACCAAGCACACCACTTAGGTGGCTTTTCTCATGCTTCACCAACATATGCCTGAAAAGGAAAGGGAAATACTGCCAAACTGATCACCGAGACTGGGTTATCTCGGAAATTATTGGAGCTATAATTGATATATGTGAAGCTACAGAACGTGGTGAAATTTTTTGGTCAATCTGATGGAGCCAGGATTCCGTGAGCTTGGATGATGAGTGAATGAAAGCTTGGGGCTGTCTGGACGTTGCTGCTCCTCGTCCTGCCCTAGGGTGGGAAAGGAAGTCCGGATGATGATGGGGATGATATTAATATTAGCCTCCATACAGCTGAAAATGGCCATTAATCGCCAAACTGAGCATAAAAAAAAAAAAAA
The DNA here is from genome assembly GCF_032717465.1 of Coenobita brevimanus. Classification (NCBI taxonomy): domain Eukaryota; kingdom Metazoa; phylum Arthropoda; class Malacostraca; order Decapoda; family Coenobitidae; genus Coenobita; species Coenobita brevimanus. The sequence goes on from NC_136959.1 coordinate 5,439,380, forward strand.
AAATGGTTGTCTCATTCATCACCAACACCATCAGTATAGGTGGAGAACTTTGTATCCGTCATTATTATTATTATTATTATTATTATTAGTAGTAGTAGTAGTAGTAGTAGTCAGGGATGGGGTCAAATACGTATTTGTATTTGTATTTGCAAATATACAAAAATCGATATTTGTATTTTAATTGTATTTGAGAATTTTAAAAGTTGCATATTTGTATTTGTATTTGAGCTTCGTATTTGCCATATTTGCTTCAAATACAGTCAAATACACTCATATAAAATTGCTAATTTTACATGCCATTGTGAAAAAATTACTGCCAATAGTGAATTTCTCTTTTCTTCATTAATACAAGTTGGCATAGTTGGCATCTTGTCTACCACTCTCATTCAGGCAAGGGATAATGTACAGTACTATACTTGTCAGAACTTGTTCCAAACCTGTTCTTTCCCACAGGTGCGACGCATAGCATAAGATGATCACTTTGAACAAGGGCCAGAACATATTCCACTAATTAGCATGTGCTGTAATTCAAAGAGTTAAGAATTATGATTTTATTTTATCTATTTTTGTTAAAGTGCACATTATCAAGATATTATCTGTAATAAAGTTATTGAATAAGTTGATTTTGTTTCTTTTTCTTATCTTGCATGAGTGTGAAAGTGAAGTCCATACTGATAAACAAACATGCGCAATTCTTAACAATAACTCACATGCACAGAAATGAATTACCAAAATTTTGAAGGTCTCGTCGGGACTCGAACCCGCTACACCACATACAGAATGTGAGTGCTATGACCATTACAACACCAAGACAGTTACTTTAAGTACTGTAATGACAAGTCTTTTAATGTAATAAGCACCAGTTCTAGCACCAGTGTTGCTTATTTTACCTATGTAAATCTCAAGGGAGTAATATTATCTGTTTATAATTAGGCTGAAAGAAGCTGGTACGGTACCTGCATTTGTATTTGTATTTGAAGTTTCATATTTGTATTTGTTCGTACGATACCTGTATTTGTATTTTATTTGTATTTTAAGTTTCATATTTGTATATTAATTGTATCTGATGATTTAGAAGTTTGAATATTTGTACCTGTATTTGTAACTGGCTACAAAGAAATTAACGTATTTGTGTCCGTATTTGTATTTGAGCACTTGTATTACCTTTGACCCCATCCCTGTTATACAGGTCGCGTTTGGCCAATTTCTCTTGTGCCCCGCCCCCTACTGATGCCCCGCCCTCTTCCAGCTCTACTCGTTGCTGATTGGCTGAGATAATTATTCTTCTTGCTGACAGAATAATGAGCCTTACCACGAAATAGTATCATATTATTTCCTTTTACTTTGAATTCATTTCTTTATGACAAAGGAAGCACTAAAATTTGCTAACTGAATCAAAATCAGTTTGAAATGAACCAACCTGCCTCCTCCCGCGACTGCAGCTGAGTTTTGCCGCCAAGAAAGTTCGGAGCTTGGCAATAACACATCGCAGCTGTGCCGCTATTACTGCTAAACATATTAAGTCACCTATTTGTCATGGCTGGTAAGTTACCACAGTATCATAACCATTTTCTAATTTTCCCTATTTATTTCCTTAATATCAGAGGTTTGAATATAGAAGTAGGAAAACGAAATGTCACTGGCTTCGCTTCGAAATGAGAAATCTCATTCTATACACGTGAAGTCAGTGAAATCTTATAGAGGGAAAAGGGTTTTGTGTGTGTGTATGGATATCATATTTAAGGAAAAATGTCAAAACACTAAGTTCTTTGTAGAATGTGTACCTTTTTATTTTCATAGAGAGAACTTTCGTTACTTTACAAACCTTTCAGGCCGATGACGTTCCTTGGTACACCCGCGAACCAAAGTTTCGGTACCCCCCTCGATGGAAGGAAGTGGAAGTCAGGGTTAGAGAGAGGGCAGGTGAACGGACAACCGTGAGTGGTACTTTGGAACTGAGCTACGAGGCGAATAGTGAGAAACCTAATGACACTGGATTCGAAACATTTCCATGCTATTCACCTGCAAAACATAATGCGTTCGTAACATACATACTGTAACATATAACATAGACTACTGTGTTATCATGGTGTCCTGTGATACTGACCCATCTGTTTCGGATCCTCATCACACAAATAAAGCACCGAGCCAGTTGTATATAAGTTGCAACTTGTCATTATAAATGCAGTCATAATTTTTGTGAATGTTATCCCTGGATTGTCTATAGCTATAATATAGAATGATTGTGAATTTAATGTTGATTCTCACAGTAGTTGTGCGGATGGTTATATATGTGGCAATTATTTTATGTGGACGACTAAACCACATTGTGATGGACAGCGGAGAGCATTAGCCAATAATTTACTATAACCAGATGAAATTAGATGCAAACAACACAAAATATTATGAGACAACGAAGACACAGCTGTGGTATCCTGCTCCGCCTTGTTATCAAGGCCTTAACTGGCTTCACCTCATACGTGCATTATTTTCCTTCAGTCTCTGCCTCTTTTATTACTCTTACTTCCCGGTATCCTCTTACTGCGAGTCGTCATATTCCTTGGAGGGTTTCTTGTCGTCCGGTCCTATAACCCCTACTGTATTACATTATTCCTCGCATCATCACTCCCAACCAAACAACGTTAGCACAAGACTGCTGAATCTGTTAATACTATTATTGCCACTGCCACTACTACTGTAATCCCCCTTTTCCTATTGTGTCTAATTTCCCTCACAGTACTAGTACTGCTGCTCCTATTACTACTCCACTATAAATCTGTATAATAATAAATATGATTGTCCTTATGTCTGTGTATCTGTTAATCATAATTATTGTCCCTGTCCCACCGTCGACAACTCGTCACTTACCCCGCACCGCTACCCCAGTTGCACCCCACCCCCCTCTCTCCCACCCGCCATGAGCTCTATTCCTCCCCCACTCCGAACCATTTTACCCCTCACCTCCTTCTTGGGCCACCAGGCCTGTTGTTCACCTTTTACCGGTGAATATACGTGGCATGTATTAATAAGAATAATTATAAAATTGACAACAACAACATACATCTGCAGTATTCCGAACATTACATAATTATAAAAGTCGCAAACTCAAACGTGACTATATGACGGAGCTCTGATATATTAACCACAGAACCGACCACAGACCGTTCCTATCATTGCCACTGGACCTTACCTGCAGCACTTCACCATAGTAATACAACCCACTGAAGTCCTTTGTGGGAACACTACACATGTTTGGGAAAAATAACAGTGCACAACATGCCTACAACCCATTAAAATACACCTGTGACGTTTCACTGACATCCATTAAATTGCCTAGAAGTTAGCGGACAAACAAACACACGGCTGGACATAGACTGAGGCCGAATGTCTCGCATCGGTATATGACAACCTGACAAAACTATTACGATCCTGCTTTGTAGGTGTCATCATAGTTATAATAATAATAATAATAATAATAATAATAATAATAATAATCGTAGTAGTAGTAGTAGTAGTAGTAGTAGTAGTAGTAATAGTAGTAGTAGCAGTAGTAGTAGTAGTAGTAGTAGTAGTAAGTAGCAGTAGTAGTAGTAGTAGTAATCACATGTTAATATCCATGATACAGAGGAGGACAAACACCATAATCTCCCTGATAAAACAAGTGAAAACAGCTATGACATATAAAACCAAACAGTGCCACAATATGCTGTAATGGTAGGGTTATAGTAATACTAAATTAATGTTTGACCGCAACCCAGCCTTCTGTCCTGGCAAACAGATTCTGCATTGCATCGACACATGCTATTCCAGTGTGTGTCCTTCTCAGTATCGTGCCTAATAACATGTGATTAATTATTATTATTATTATTATTATTATTATTATTATTATTACTGTGATGACACCTGCAATGCAGGATCACAAGAGTTTTGTCAGGTCGTTACATACCGATGCGAGACATTCTGCTTCTGTCTGTCTGTGTCCAGTCGTTTGTTTGTTTGTCTTCTAACTTCCCCTACGCTATTTGATGGATGTCAGTGAAACATCATATGCTTATTTTAGTGGTTTGTAGGCATGTTGTGCACTGTTATTTTTCCCAAACACGTGTAGCGATCTCACAGAGGACTACAGTGGGTTGTATTACCATGGTGAAGTGCTATAGGGAAGGTGTAATGGTAATGATAAGAACGGTCTGTGGTCGGTTTTGTGGTTAATATATCAGTGCTCCGTAATATAAGCACGTTTGGGTCTGCAGTTATTAAGTGTAATGTTAGGAACACTACAGTACATATCTACGATGTTGTTGTTATTATATTATTATCGCCTACCTTTAGAAGGCGGAGCAATCATGTTTTTAACTGCATCTGTGTGTGTGTGTGTGTGTGTGTGTGTGTGTGTGTGTGTGTGTGTGTGTGTGTGTGTGTGTTCCTATTATATCTCATGAACGGCTTGAGTTATCAACATGAAGCCTTCAGCGTATCAAGATATGGCCAAAATCTTGGAGGAGTTCGAAAATGGCAACTCGGGGTCAGAGTCAAGGTCACCAAACTAACTGCTAAAGGTCAACTAGTTTTTATTGCCTGCCTTTAGCACCATTAAATCTCATGAATGGCTTGAGCTATCAACATAAAACCTTCATGGTATCAAAATATGGCCTAAAGTTTGGACTTGGCAAACTGAATATTTTAAAGGGCGATTACCGTTTAGCTCTCAAATGCCTTGTTTTTTATTATTAATGCATGCCACGTATATTCACCGGTAAAGGGTGAACAACAGGCCTTCTGGCCCAAGGATGAGGTGAAGGGTAATGTGGTGTCGGAGTGGGGGAGGAGTAGAATCCATGGTGGGTGGGAACTGGAGTAGCGGTGCCGCGTCAGTGACGAGTTGTCGACGGTGGGACAGGGACAATATGATTAATAGATACACAGACATAAGGACAATCATATGTATTATTATACAGATTTATAGTGGAGTAGTAATAGGGGTAGCAGTACTAGTACTGTGAGGGGAATTGCAGTAGACACAATGGGGAAAGGGGGAATAGTAGTGGCAGTGGCAATAATGGTATTAACAGATTCAGCAGTCTTGGGCTAACGTTGTTTGGTTGGGAGTGATGATGCGAGGAATAATGTAATACAGTAGGGGTTATAGGACCGGACGACAAGAAACCCTCCAAGGAATATGACGACTTGCAGTAAGAGGATACCGGGAAGTAAGAGTAATAAAAGAGGCAGAGACTGAAGGAAAATAATGCACGTATGAGGTGAAGCCACAGTTAAGGCCTTGATAACAAGGCGGAGCAGGATACCACAGCTGTGTCTTCGTTGTCTCATAATATTTTGTGTTGTTTGCATCTAATTTCATCTGGTTATAGTAAATTATTGGCGAATGCTCTCCGCTGTCCATCACAATGTGGTTTAGTCGTCCACATAAAATAATTGCCACATTTATAACCATTCGCACAACTACTGTGAGAATCAACATTAAATTCACAATCATTCTTTATTATAGCTATAGACAATCCAGGGATAACATTCACAAAAATTATGACTGCACTTATAATGACAAGTTGCAACTTATATACAACTGGCTCGGTGCTTTATTTGTGTGATGAGGATCCGAAACAGATGGGTCAGTATCACAGGACACCATGATAACACAGTAGTCTATGTTATATGTTACAGTATGTATGTTACGAACGCATAATGTTTTGCAGGTGAATAGCATGGAAATGTTTCGAATCCAGTGTCATTAGGTTTCTCACTATTCGCTTCGTAGCTCAGTTCCAAAGTACCACTCACGGTTGTCCGTTCACCTGCCCTCTCTCTAACCCTGACTTCCACTTCCTTCCATCGAGGGGGGTACCGAAATTTTGGTTCGCGGGTGTACTTTTCTCCAACATCCTTTACTACAAAACATTTCCTAGTTAAATGGAAAAGGTATCATTGCAGTTAAGGGGTTAAGTAAAAGTTTTGTTGCTTCGATTAGCTAGAGACCCTGACATGTTTAACCAACATTTGCACGGCAAAGACTGGCTCAGAACTCCTACTCGGGCCGACGGGTGAGTGGGCATGGCGAAGGGGGCGGGGCCAACGTGACTGGTATAGTAGTAGTACTAGTAGTAGTAGTAGTATTTTGTCACTTTTCGTCTCCTATTTTCATCATATTTATTGGGGATCTACAGCACCATGACCCTACAGCACTGACCCAGTTTAAGTGACCTTGACCTACTTTTCAAGGTCTCAGGTCCAATAATGTCCAAAGTTCATGAATTTTCAACCTCAGTTTACTCCGAAACTATTACAGATACATGAACATGGAGGGAAATCCTGGATAATATTATTTTCCAATATTTGTTTGAAAAAAAGTCTGATGGCCATTCATCCGTGACATTACGATATTTCTGACAATCCACTTTTCGACTGCTCATCCATACAGAAGAGAAAAGAACATACACACACAAATGAGGCACTTCTTGGTCCTAGAAGACCTGTGTGGTCCTAAACCAGGTCTTTTTACCTTTTGGTTGCAGTTTGACCAACGGTTTTTGAGTTATTGCACAAAAACTAAATTGCGCCAATCAGCAACAACATTCTCTTAGGTGGAGATCAGTATCTATCTCTAACAGTTACAGTTTTCTAGTTTTATTTGTTTTGGTAACCAGCAGGTGATTTTTGGTCAACATAGGAAGGCCTTTTAACTGCGAAGGGATCAGCGATGTATACTAACACCTCTAGTTTGAAAAGTTCTTGCTAAGTGAATGAATATACCGACGCGTCTACGAGTTAGTAACATCCACTCACTTGATCACCTTCATGTGACAAGCACACAAACACACACCTTGAATCCCATGCTCTTCTTCACAGAGGCAGCATAGCTCATTATCCACAGTAGAATACGAGCCACCACAGTCCATTCATCTCGAGCCCATACTGCCATGAGCGTAATCGTCTCCTTGCTCAGTGTCTGCCTGGAGTGTTTCAGTGAGCTGCTTCTCCATCTCCGGAACTTCCTCTGCTTCGACCGGCAGATTTGACTTGGCGACTCCAAAACATTCCTCACAGAACTATAGGTACAGCTTTACCTGAGCCAAGGTAATATTTGCACACTTCTCGCACGCTGGTTTATATAGGACATTCCTCCCTGCATGCCCATTAGCGACAGGAACAGCGTGGACTGTGTCGAGCATTTCTTCAACACAGATATATCGAAGACTAGTTCCTATTCTATCGAGTTTTTGCACTGTTTTCTTATCGACCGAGATTTCCAAAATGCCGTATGTAGCCAGACGACGATACCATAATCTCCACTCGTCTTTTTCGTATCAGACTTTTCAAGTTCCTTCATTCGATAGCACTGTCATACTCGTTCATTCGCATCGATCCTAATGTGTTACCTAACTTGCCCTCTGCTTCAGCCATCGCCAAGGCAAACTTCTCCCTTCTGTCATCCATATTTGAGTTAGAAAACGACCTATGACACAATATATGACACTGTTCTTGATAATGAGTGCTCGGGGATACACGACTTATGGTAACCTTAGCACCTCACCGGAGCGAGTTACTGGCTCATGTAAAGAAGCATGGCGCTGTGATACGGAACTGGTTAATTCAGGGTTTCAGACCAGCAATTTCATTCATTTCCTAAACTGTTCAGGGTTTCCTCAAACTTATGACTAGATTCCTTGCGATGTCGAAAAAAAAAAAATGTTTGGAGCTTCATCAAATTCCTCTTGTTATTTAAATTAGGAGGGCATCTCAGCTCAGCAGGTGGTTTCTTCAGAAGCCGGAAATGTTTTTATGCTGGCCAGACGCAGCCTTTGCTAAATAGGTTAATTCCAGGTCCTGAGTAGGAAAACAGGTCCATTAGTGTGTGTGTGTGTGTGTGTGTGTGTGTGTGTGTGTGTGTGTGTGTGCAGAAAGGAGTGAAGTTTTGTCTGTGCTTCATAAGTTGAGCGAGATGAATTGCGTGCACAGTGGAGGGAGTGCACAATAATCAGTTGTAAGAAGTTGTGCCCTGGGAAGGGAACTGTTAGTCACATAATACTGTCGCTAATTTACACTGACAGGCATATTGGGAGATGATCCAAAATGTATAGGAATCTCGAAATCCAACGAAGAATGTGGAACTGAAAGCTGATTTGGCAGAACGCCTGAATGGAAATTTATTAGCTTTTCCAGAGTTGCAAACATTTTCGTCCCATTTCGTTCCCTAACTTTGTGGGGATCCAGATTTTTACATAGGCATATGGCTGTTACGTCTAGACTCGAAGGGATGGAATCACAAGGGGTCTGAGGAATATAAGTAATGGGGAGAAAGATGGAGAAGCAAGTCTTATTAATAATGCTGTTTTAGTTGTAACTGAGTAGAGGTGACAAATTTATCAAGCTATACAGTAGTGAAGTATTACAAGAGTCTCCTCAGTACTGTGGCGTAGTTAGCACCACCTCTTACACACAGTGGAGGAAGGGACTGTGAGAAACGTGAGAATCTGTACGTGGGTGCGCAGTTCCCTAGCTTTCTGATTAAGATCACCGTCGAGAACATTATATCTTTGCGTAAAACTTATACTTGTAAAACAGCAATGTAAAAAAAAAACAGCGATGCTTTCATGACAAGATATTTGTTCATACTAACGTCACACAATTTTGGGGGGGACAATAGCAGCCTCTTGTACCTCGAAAACTGTACAAAATATTATTCAAACAGACAAATGAAAACAGGGGAGTCTGGGTTACAAGCAATGAAGAAAGAATCCGAGAAAGGAAGTAGAAAGTAGGAAGAAACGAAGACAGGGAATGTAAATGAAATACAGAGTGAAGCGGATAACAGAAATGAATATGCATGAAGTGAGAAGGCAGTCTAGAACTTGGAGTTTTTCATCAAATGTTGGGCACTAGCAGAGCAGGAGGAGTTAGTGTTATTGCGGAGAAAGAAAGAGAGAGAGAGAGAGAGACCTAAATCCTTTAATCCTTGGCTAATTACCTGTGTGTGTGTGTGTGTGTGTGTGTGTGTGTGTGTGTGTGTGTGTGCGTACTAACATTAAACAATAACAGTCCATACACAAAAAAAAAACAAAATTGATCATGGAAATTATTATTGAAATTAGTGTCCCTTGGGAATCTCACATCCTTACAAAGCTCCTTCAGACAATGGTTATTATTCACCTTAAATTTCTCGCAGGTAAAGACAATCTCCAGTGAATGTGACTAATGAGGCAGTAAGGATAAAAGAGAAAAGAGGGTGAGATAAAAGAAGATTGATTAATAGGTGTTTGTGGTAATGTATGGAAAGGGTGGAGAAGGGAGGAATAAATTGATGAGTTAATGGGGAAGAATTGCCCAGGTGGTGTTTGGAGGGAAAGTACTGATGGGGTGAAAGATACGAACTAATAAGGAGCGTGGAGAGGCAGGGCTTTGTACGTGTAGGTATATGAGACACGGGGGTTTATATTGGAGAAAGTGTGGGGTGGACAGGGCGACATGCAGGCTATTTGTCTGTGACCACCACTTACGGGGTTAAAGTGTCGGACAATACTGTAGATAGATATATTGGTAGATAGATAGATAATAGATAGATAGATGGGTAGGTAGGTAGATAGGTAGATAGGGAGATAATGCTGGAGATGAGGAGTATTTGGGATGAGTTGTCTCATTTTGGCGGGACATTTTTTTTGAAGTGCTTGAAGTCACCCATTCCTAAGCACAGCTTTTTAGGCTCTTCGTATCCTAGAGTTATCCTGATATTAGAGGGGTGTTGGTGAGCGTATTAATGGAGATGTTTAATGGTTAGCGAGGCTTCATGATGTGCATCCTGTCGATTAACTCAGTATATATTCATGATAAACTAATGATGGTGTCAGTGTGCGTTGTCATCGGTCCATCACTGACAAGGAATGACGAATTGAAAAATGCCTATCCACCCCGGCTGGTATAGAGGCTACTTTCTTTTCGATTCCTTAATCTGCTTCTACACAAGGACGGAATTATATTTGTAAATACTGAGCAAGTTGCTATCAAACTCGTCCCCTCAGGTTAAAATGAATTATATATCTTTGGCCAATATCTTGCATTTACGAAAGTGTCGCATGTCGCTGGCGCTCATTCTGATGTCACAGTATAACCTTTCGATAACTAAACATATAATGCTCTGTATGATCCTCTTAATTCCAGTTTCACACCTATCTCTATTCTAAGCACACACTTCATGCTACAAGCAGGAAAAGATCAATCACTTCAGTACATGAGGTTCCTGGTAAGCTAAAATTAAAAGAAGAAAATTACATAATACCAGCAACGCCGAGTACGTCTGGTAAGTATAAAGAAATATGATTTCTTTAAATTTATCACCATAGCAGTGATGTAGCACAAGTATCTCAAGATTATACCTGGCTCTAGAATGATGCAGGGTATGTATGAAAATGGAAGTTTATGCTGTAATACTCACCATCATCATCATAATCATCCAGTCCTTCTTTGCCTCATCAGGAACGTAGGAACTTTAACTAATCTACTCAGCTCCGACATTTAAGGCGAGGGTAACCAGTCTCACTCGTCCCTGACTGGCATTACTTGAGCAGTAAGCTCCAACTCTCCCCCGGCTAGAAACCCTTACAGACTCAGCGCGGCCGGAGCGCCGTAACCCACCAAACTGCAAGGTGTCATTTGGTTCTGTGGTTTCCACCGAACATAGTAAATGGTCTCCTGGCTTAGAGGAAACTATTTTTTGGCTTGTCACTCATTGTATTCACCCGAAGGCAGCACTACATAGAGTGAATGGATAGGGGGCACCTCTACCTACCAGATATACTGCAAATGAAAATCCGTACAGAAAACGTTGCTCAAATTTAATGTAACTGCGATACTGTATGTCCTCAGTTTCCATCCTTATTCTAGTTTCAACCACTCAGAGGAAAAATGCATCAGGTTATTCAGGCCTGCCAGGTGGTGCGTCTGTCTGGCCATCTGTTTGGTGCAGTTTTAGAGAAGTGAATGAGATAACCTTCTGTTGTATTATCCTTTTCTCATGAGTGACTACAGTATGGTATGATTAGTGATGTTAGTGTTAGGGATGGACCACCTGATTGGAACCTGTCGTATTTGTGGTTTATCAATGTTTGTGTAATTAACTCTCTCTCTCTCTCTCTCTCTCTCTCTCTCTCTCTCTCTCTCTCTCTCTCTCTCTCTCTCTCCTTATTCCACCAATTCGTTCCTTTCCGCTGCATTGCTCGACCCAGGACCAGTATCCCAGGCTATCAGAGTAATTGGCTTGATATCAGGTTCATCTAAATTAATTCCACGATCGAGTAGCACCAGCAGCCTGCCTCTCGCTACACATTTCCAGTTAACAGTCTCAGCCAAATCCTGAGAAATTAATATAGAGTGAGTTACTAAGGTGAGTCTCTCTCTCTCTCTCTCTCTTACTAGTGCAGTACCAGTGAGGTCACTGAGAACATCTTTTCTCTCACAAAGCGACCCTAGTTGACACTGACGAATTTTTGGTTGTGTGGTGGCGGCCATGCTTACAGGGTAAAGTCATAAGCCTCGCAGATTTGGCTAAACTCACTTGCCAAGGGTGTTTTAGTTATGACTATAAATATGGCGAGTTGTAAGGACGTACGACTCTTTCATAAGGATTCAGTACGGTTTTCCTCCCTTTGGGGAAAAAAAAAATCTTCATCTTGTGCTGCACTCTTACCTGTTGTATGCACAGGCCCAAGTCCTCTCACTTTACCTCTGAGCTCAGTTTGCTTCTCTCATTACCATTTATGTATTCGATTTTTCCCATTCGTTTTCCTTTCATATTTTGTATTATTTTACTTGCAACCCATCTGCTTGCTGTCCCAAGAACCACAATTTCCTGGGTTTCCTCTAATATTCTCCCTCTCACTCTCTACTTCGTTATTCTTCAGTATTTATCTATCCGTCCCTTAACTCACCTGTTTTTCTTACACCTCAGCAATTTCTTCCCGTTCTTTAATTTTCTATTTATCTATTTTATTTCACCTATTCCTTTTAATCATTTCCTTATTCTCCTTCTCTCAGTTTCTTGCTCGCTTACTATTTCTTTCTGTCTTTATTTTTTCCTCTTAGTTATCGTCAGTTTTTTCAGGGTGTAAGCAGACAACACAGAGAGTTACAGCTCGACTATTGGTACTTCTAAGCTCAGTAGGTAACACTGTGAGCATACTCTGTCTTCCACGCTATGTGAAGAGTGCCTCCAATTTACTCATTGTTCACAAATACTGTATATGATTCCTTTTAACCAGCCACGATAGAGAAGCTGGTATTGTTTTCAGTTTGGCTGTCTGTTTCTGTGTTTGTTAGCACGATACCTTAGAAAACGCTCAAGATATCATCAAAAAATTCTACAGGTGTGTAGTAGGGAAAAAAATCTATCACGAGTTCGAAATTGGTGAAACTTGGTCAAGGTCAAGCTCATACTGTATACTGAGCCGCGCGAGATATGTACAGGTATCAGCTCGCGGCTGGTGCGATTCCCCTCTTCGGGGTCAGGGGGGGGGAGGCCTCTACTTTATCTTACTTATTTCCTAATAATATTCGTTCTTGTCACTACTGTATTTCATATTTTTTCCCTTCAGCGTATCACCCTACCTCTGCTCTTCCTTTTCATTATCCTTCCTCCCGCTGCCCCAGGCCTGTTTGCTCTCCGCCTCCCCTCTCCACTTCAGTCCCCCCCCCCTCCCTCATCACTGCCACTCCTGGGGCAGCGCTCCTTCACAAAGCAGGGTAAAAGCCTCCATTCTCTCCCACCTTTATCCTTATTTCTGGCTCCATTTTAATTCTTCCCATCCCAAGCCAGTCTCCATAGTTATCGATCCCTGTTGCCTTCTTATTCAGTGCCATGTTTGTCCTTCCCTTCTTTTTTCCGTCATTTTTTTGTTTTTACCTTTCACCCCATTTTCTTCCTCCTTCTCACCTGCCTACCTATTTCATTTCTCTTCCTTCTATCCTTTACATTCCTCTCCAGTAACTCCCCCTCTCCATCTTCTATTTCCTTCCATTGTACTCCCTCGTATCTCGTCTTTTCTTCTATGTCTTCTTCCTTTTCCTCTCATTCTTCCTCTCTTGTCTCATACACATTCTCATCCCCATCCAACCCCATTTTTTCCTATCCTCTATTCACCCTTTGTCATTCCTACACTGTTTTACCTTACTTTTGTGGTTCATTCGCTGCAAAGTCTTCTTCATACCTTTCTTTTTATTTTCCTTTTCTATTCTACCTTATCAAGCCTCCCTTTTCCCCACCCCACTATTTTTCAGCCAAGTTTTTCAGTCTTCTATTTTCTGCCTTTTCTGCTCTTTCATACTACCTCTTTCTTGCTTCTGTCTCTCCCCGTCCATTCCCTCCTCTACCTTTCCTTTCTACACCATTTTCTCCTCACCCTTCCACAGATATTCCAGTAGTAACTCACAGTCTTGGTTATCGCTTTTCCTCTCCCATCACCCAGTCAGCCCTACTCCACCTCTGTATGTTTTTGAGTGTGTGGTGCGCTTTTACATCCAACCACCAACGACTCAGAAGCTATAATTAAAGAAGTGGGAAAATTGATTGCAGTTGATCTCTTCCTCCATTACCTAAAGAATTACTTTGTACAACTGGAGGACACGCACATCACCGAAGTATTATAGCTGTTCATTGTAAGGTTAATCCTGCTGATGTAAATAGCCAGGAAATTGTGTAATGCTGATCTCAAGGGAAAATTCTTAGTACTGGTCAGGCTGGAGGTAAGAACGTTCCTTGAAATTTCAGGACTCGACAAGAAGAGGAAAATATTGTTAGTAGAAAAACCGAGGGAAAAGGGAGTTCAGCTTACAGCCCAGGATTATGGTTTGCTAAGCCTAGGTGAGAGAGAGAGTGAGAGAGAGAGAGAGAGAGAGAGAGAGAGAGAGAGAGAGAGAGAGAGAGAGAGAGAGACAGACAGACAGACAGACAGACAGACAGACAGACAGACAGACGGACAGACAGACAGACAGACAGGCAGACAGACAGAAAAGTAGACAGAAATAGAGAGTAAACAATATCTGGTGAATTATTTACAGCGAGAACATGATGAGAGAGAGAGAGAGAGAGAGAGAGAGAGAGAGAGAGAGAAGGGCTGGAAGTAATGTTGCCTATGAGTATCTGGTGAATAGGGGATCATTAGAAGGAGGGAAGAAGGGCCGGAGTAGGGAAGGGTGGGGCTGAAACTAGAGATAATAGGCGAGAGAGAGGAATGGAAGAATGACAGAAAAAATAAAGGAGAGGTTGGCAATGAAGGGATGGACGTGGAGAGATTTATTTTTTGTATGCAAGGAAGAAGGAACCAAAGGCCAAGAGCCCGCAAATTGTTCCCTCCAAGAAAAAATAAAAACAAGATAACAGAAAGCCAAATTCAAGATCCGTTCATTTCGAGAACATAAAATAAAGGAAGCAGAAAAATTTCCTACGCCAAAGGAAGGCCAACTGAGGACAGAGAATGACAGGCGGAAGGAAAGGCAAATCTTTTGATAACTTCAGTAACTCTGATATAACACGAACCGTAAATAACAATAATTAAGATAAAAATATAATGCATAGAGATGGAAAAGGTAGGTACCATCATCCTAGGTTACAAATTGGGAGACCTATTTCAGTTTCCATAATTATTAAAACTTATCAGCGAAGCTATGATGCTGAATATAAAAAGAAACATGATTTGCTAATTCTTTTATATATTTGCGGAAACCAGACATTTCCACAGACCAAAAAAACCCAACATACTCGCAGTAATATCCCAAGCAGGTTCACAAGTTCAAATGATAAAAATAGCAACATTAATCTCTACTCAAATCATTCATCATATTTGTGTAAAAATAATGATACAGGACATTACGATTAAACTAAATAAATGTATTCTTGAAAGAACAAAAACGTAAGAGAGTCAGCAGAGTGGTGCGATGGGAGACAAAGTGGAGGAGGCGAGAGCAGGAGGAGGAAAGGAAAGTGGATTACTCCTAAGTGGGAAGGCAACAGGCTCGAGTGACACATAAACCCGAAAAGTGGAAGCTCGATGTGGAGAGAAGCAGGGAGGACGAAGGAAGACAACAGAAATGACTAAAGTTTGGGGTAAGAAGTAGGTAACAGAGAACGATAGAGAACGTTAAGGAGAAAGAAGAAAAAAATGTTAAATAGCAAAGGGGAATGACTGGAGGGAAAAAAAAGAAAACTTGAACGTGAGAGGGAGGGAAGTTGCAAAAAAAAAAGTTTGAAAGTGAGGAAAATTAGTGAATTATTTGAAAACTCAGAGCCGGGTACCTTGAATGAAGTTTGAAAAGGTGCTGAGGAGGAAGAGATTGGAATAGAAAGTTTGTTAACAGAGAGAAATAGAAACATAGAAGGGAAAAAAAATAGAGACGAGAAGAAAGATAAATTTGTGAAAAAAAATGGGGGAGAGAAAAAATAGAGGCTTGCGGGCCTAAGAATAGTAAGACGTAAGAAAAGAATGAGGAAGCAAGGGACATGAAGTGAGTGGAAAATATAGAGAAAGAAGTAGCCCAAAAAGAACGACCAGTGCCTGAATTACAAGTCGTGAAGCATCAGGGAAGGACACACAAAGAAATGAGAGATAAAAGTCTTAAGGGTAAAGGCGCCTTGCATAACGTGGAAAAGAAGAGAAGAAAATTTGACGAAGAAAAGGAAGAAATAATGTTAAACGGAAAGAACAGAGGGTAAAATGCTAGGGTAAGGAGAGGAAGGAGAAAGAACGAAGGCAAAGACATGTAAAACGAAGCTTAAAAAAAAAAAAAAAAAAAAAAAAAAACTTGCTGAACGAAAAGGGAAAAGGAGAGAGAGAGAGAGAGAGAGAGAGAGTTGGTGGGGTCTATGTACGATTTTCGAGATAACTTTCAAACTCTGCTGTAACTGGACCACTCTGTTCTCACCCATAGGCTCAGTGTGTCATGAATTTTATAGGCTTAGCAGTGTTCTCAATTCACAGCTTTCGAAATAAACCTATTGAAATGCAGGGTCAACTAATGAGAAAACAGAAGATCCCCCGGGTCTGTAGTAGAGAAACGAATGTACTCAATAAATGAAGAAAGAATACATAGACCAACAAAGGTTACAGAAGCTGAGACCAACGCATAGCAAAAAATCCGTGTCGCACAACAAAGATCATACGTGCCTTTGTATTTGGGTCTTTAGCATGGCCACACGCAGCTATAATTCTTGTTGTTGTCAGTGTTTTCACCACCCTGCACACTTTTGTCTTTGTGATTCGCCAGATGTGGTTTGGTCCGTTCAGTAAATTAAGTCCCTGCAGAGTTCTCATCAATATTTACATCAGATCTCTGCAGAATAGTGTGTTAATATGTACGCATTATGTCCAGGCATCTCGAATGAACGGATCTTGAATTTGGCTCAGTTTATTTTTCTCCTTAGAGGGAAGAATCTTGTAGGCTTCCGGCCTTTGATTCCTTCCACCTTACATGAAAAAATAGTGTATGTGTGGGATATTTTGGTATGGCATAATTGTCAAATGTCAGGTATGCAAACATTAGAATCAAAATATCAAGGAATAATGGGAGTTAAGAAGTGGGCTGAGCAAAATATGAGAGTATCTTGTCAGGTTATTGTTTGTATTGTCTTGGCAATAAGTATTTTTTCATCATTTTAATCTTATATATATTTTTGAAAGTGTGACCCTCAGTTTGTGTGTGTTTCTTCTATGGAAATTAATATGTACCTATCCGGAGCGCTCCAAATGGGTCTATTGGGGTAAATATGTACTGGAAATCTGAAATCTCGGTGTGGTTTAACGTTGCTAAAGTGGCGACCCTGATGGCCAAAAACAAAAAATAATGAATTCAACATGATGGAGCTTTTCGGGCAGATTATCGTAGTTTTCAGCTTTCTCCAAAAAACATACTAGTATTACAAAGAGTTGGGTGGTTGGATGTGGGTAGGTAGCGCGGATGGATGTGGTGGGTCAGGGTTATGCAACACAGGTGGGTGAGTGGGTGGGCAGGGTGGATGGGTGGGTAGTAGGAATATTGGTCCCTGGGTGTGTCTGCAGGGTGAGTGGATGATTAGTTGGAAAATTGGTGCACGGTGTGAAAGAGACGTGCTATCCCCAGTAGGCATTCTTAGAACATTGCTTATACATCGTGCCAATATTGCTACAATCTCTGACTCTCGCAGAACCACTGACCGATTTATCCATTGGGCTTTTACGGAACAGACAGAGATACGATCCACTGAAAGGGTTAGACATTAATCTGTATAACGTTTGTATTATGATATCAGGACTTGGATTATTTCCTGCTCACCTTTTGACAATGTTATTCAAGAGAGAGAGAGAGAGAGAGAGAGAGAGAGAGAGAGAGAGAGAGCTCTTACGAAGCCAAGTGATTCATCAACATCCTTATCATCGTCAGTACCATCATTTTTAATAATTAATTGGATTGTAGCTTCATATTGAAGGTTGGGTATGTACTTTATTTTTCAGTAGTGACGTTGTTCCTGCCACCATCATCATCATCATCATCATCATCATCGTCTTTATTATTATTCATAATTAACAGGACGTATGGACGTAGATTTAAGATTCAGTATGCATGTTAGTTGTTATTACTTTTTATTCCCGTCTCTGTAATTCATCATCATCATCATCATCATCATCATCATCATCATCAGAACTAATACAAAAATCACAATAACTTCTCCGTCACGTGTAACAGCGTTTGTCATTGTATCTCATTCAATTCTTTTTGCCACATTTCTTCGTATCTCTGGTTTAGGTCACATGAACATAGTATCTGTAGGTCCACCACTTGTGCATCATCCAGCCACTCCAATTACCACTAATTCCTCAGTTACTTACTTCATCTAATATTACTTTGCTCACGGATCTTGAAATCTGTGCGTGCATTCCTTCACAATATCAACGGGCACGCAGCATCCATCTAACAAGACTCTCTTCCCGTTTTTCTGTTCATCTCTTTAATGCAAGAGTTCTATCGTATTTTCAGTCATTCACATACACAGGTGGTCAACTCTGGAACGGTCTTACTAAATCTGTCTTTCCCACTGCCTGTGGTCTCGAGTCTTAAATGCAACGTGCTCATGAATCTCCAAGCTTAATTTTGGTCTCTTATTGATAGTTCTTTGGCATGCTGTGCACTGATTAATGTTTGCTTACCATGTGGAACTTTACCACATCCCAGCCTCCCGCGCACAAAGGTGTCACTCCCTCACAAGTACCTAAAGCAAACGTTCCTCCATTCGCCTTGGTAATTAATTTGGCAGGAGTAACAGTGTCACGTCGGTCACCAGAAATGCTCCCAATATTTCAAGTTGGCACACCCAAATGTCCGCCAGAAGGTCAAGCTTGGCTGCCGCATCAGTACTGACCCGACGCATCTTCCCTTCCAGGACATGGACACGCTGTAAGTCAATGTTCAGGGACTTCTTAGCTCGATGTTGTCCTCACGCAGCCTACACATCGCCTAAGTGGAATGTTTACTGTCTCGTGGATCTGGTGAAATACCGGGAAACCTGAGATTTCTCTTGAAAATTGAGAAATATTGTAGTTTTTCTGTTTTCGTAACAATAAAAATAAATCCAGTTCATTTTAAGAGTTCTGAATAATACAGTTGTACACACACACACACACACACACACACACACACACACACACACACACACACACACACACACACACACACACACACACATCTCTGTCTATCTATATCTATATCTATCTGTCTATGTGTATATCTGTCTATTTATATATCTATCTATCTATCTTTTTATATTTACCCATCAATCTATCTATATCTATCTGTATATATCTATATCTATCTATCTATCTATCTATCTATCTGACTATCTATCTATCTGTCTATCTATATGGCATACAAAGGTGTTTGGCCTTTTATCCTTAGGTACTTCATTTCATTACAAAACTGTTACCAGTGACCTCTTGACCCTTTGACCTCATCATCCCACCACGTCAGTAAAACAAATACAAAGACGGTCTTATAACGGAAGCTGCTGACTTGAAGAAGCTTTCATTATCGGAAATGTGTCACCCAAACATCAGAGCTATTGGCTGTGACGGTGTGTGTGTGTGTGTGTGTGTGTGTGTGTGTGTGTGTGTGTGTGTGTGTGTGTGTGTGTGTGTGTGTGTGTGTGTGTTGTATAATGGTGGTTTGGAGTGGTGTGGCTTGGTGTGATGGTGGTGTGGTAAGGTGTGATGATGGTATAGTGTGGTGTGATGTAGTGTGGTGTGGTATGGTGTAGTGTGGTGTGGTGTGTGATAGTGGTGAGTGATGTGGTGTGATACTGGTGTTCTGTGATGATGTTTTGATGTGTATTTAGAAATGTGATATAGTTTGGGAAGCAACGGTACGATAAAGTGGTGGTTTGACTGCAAAATGGTGTGATGATATGCAGGAAGGATACGTTAGAAATGAAGGAGTGTGTATGGGACAAGATACAACTGCATGGAGGTGTTTCTGTCATGGCCGCTGAAAATAAGAAACCAGGAGAAGACGTCAGTCATTAGAAAGACACTAGGTAGAATCCTGGAATGTGGTTTCGTTTTTACGCTGATACCAAACTCCTGAAATTTCGTTGCTATCGAGTTCTTCGTTAAAACCAGGATGTGTGTGTGGGGGGGAGGGGTGAGGGAGCGGGTATTCCCTCGCCAATTAATCCGCTCGGGAAGAAATTAAGCCGGACTGACATTTGTGGCATTCATTGGCCGCCTCAGAGATCGCAAAATTTTTAGGCGGATTATTTGAACCCACTGACAGAAAACAGAAATTCGTGTGACACCATGAGTTTTTAAGTAAAAACATTTTTTTGGGGAAGGTTGTAGAGTGAGCGGTTTATTCAAACTGCAAGTAGGTATATTTAAGCAATATTCTAAACTTGGAAGTATACCAAGCACCTGTCTATATATCAGAACACATGAAATTTATCGATTCTTTTATCCGATGTGGCTTTAACTGAAAATTAGTTGCTGTACTCTAATTGGTTAAAATAAATTTAGGTTTATTGGCCACATAGTGAGAGATAGGGGGTGAGATCAGCGACTTCCACCTTCCTTCTGTTTAAAGGCAGAAGATTTATACGTAATATTATCATTTATTCATTAATACACCTTTCTGGTCCCATTCCAACTTGTTAAATAAATCCATTTCAGGTCGTAAAACCATTTCAGCATATTTTGTTTTATATACCCAGCTTTTCCGTAGTCATCTTCTTTCCATCCCAGCTGTCTGTCCTTAACTTTGTCTTGTTTCTGTAAACACATCTTTTTCAATGCACTTCACTTTCATACCCTGATTTATAGCATGCCCTCTATGGTCACCTGGCAATCCTCTCTTTTCACCAACATTAATTCAGCGACCCTCATAATCTCCCACCTCCCTCCTTCCCCCACACCGACATGTATGCAGTATATATAAAGGGTATCATTTCCTGTATACCTGTCAGTGCATTGTCGGGGAGTGACTAAGCCAGACACTGGTGTGTCTTTACCGACCACTGTTAGTTGGCTGGCTTTGTGTTCCTGTCATCAGCGCACTGATATTCCTACGGTGCTCTGTTACGTTTTCATAATCAGAGTGCCATCAGTTACTATTATCACCACCCTGCAGCCTACTTTCAGCCGTCTCTGCACGCTGCTAAGATAGTTATAACCTCGTTGCCTTTCATCTACCTCAGATTTTCCGGCTCTTTCATGCCAAAATCGTCTTCAACAACCCTACTATTACTATACTGCAGTTTCCTCATTCGGTCTCCATCCTACTACAACCACACAATCACAGTACCACAACTATGCCTTTACCAAACTATTAACACGTTACTACTAACTAACGTAACAATACATTTGCCAACACAAAACTACGTTACCGCAACCAGGTTTCCACTAAACCATGTTCACACTGTCATCACGACCGCTGGATAAATACATCAATACAGTGTCAGCATCCTACCACATTGCCACAATCCACTGCCACCATTCCACTCCGCCATTTACCACCATCATGCTGCCAACAACCATCACCCAGCATCACACTGCCACCACTAAAATGTACACTATCAGCAATTTACAACACAATTCTCACAGCGATCCACCTCCACTACTGCCTATACAACCCAGCAATTGCCGACGCAGCGGGACATTCTTCTTTTTCCCTCTGTACAACACAACATTTTGCCTGATGTAGCCCAAGTAAATTCTGTACAAATGGTCACCATTTATCTGGTATCTGGCAGAGTTAGGCAGATAAGTTTGGTATTAATGTATGACACCATTATTCCATGCTGTACTGTTGCTAGTCAAGTGTTTAGGCAAGTGTGTGTGTGTGTGTGTGTGTGTGTGTGTGTGTGTGTGTGTGTGTGTGTGTGTGTGTGTGTGTGTGTGTGTTTCGAGAAAACGCGAGAAGGATCCCAGGTTAAAGCAGAGAATAGTTCAATGGTTTTAATTTCGTTTGTCGCATCTTTGAAATGACGAATAGACATGTTATAAAATACGCCGACTCTGATTTCTTTACAGCAGTCCTGCATGAGAACCATATTATTATTATGTATGGGCAGTGAACATAATCCCCAAAATGGTTACATGTGGTGTGTTGCCAGCACGAGGACTGCAGGGCCTCTGTGAACGAAATGTTGTCTCTGTTCCTACAGTCGGATGCAGAAACAGATGCTGCAGTCTTCCCTGGTATTGCATAATTAAAAATGGTAACTGATTGATTTAGTAATCAAAAACACTGATGAAGAAACTGCCAAGGTCATATGCCGCAGGTAAAATTGGCAAGAATTTCTTAGTACGTCTCTGTTCATTCCTGTCATCATGTCCACCTATAATGTCTCTGTAGGTCTGTATCAACATTTGCCGTTTTGATTACTTTGTACAAGGGGAATTAAGGTAAAAAATATATATATTCGTGCTCGCATTACTCACTTCAGCCTACTCTTCTAGGCCTCTTAATTCTACCATCACTCTTATCCAGGTGAGGCAATAATATCTGGCAGTATGCGGCCCCCACCACGGTACTTCCTACGAGGTGAGGGAGGAGCTGCATAAAGCCTGGTCAGGGTGAAGGTTTCTCACTGTGCATTTAGGACAAACATGCCTACAGATACATACATTGTGCCTTATATATTTGATGGAATTGTGAGAGGCAATGCACATGAAAGTACCACCATATGATGCTGCAACAGACCAGTTTCTTAGTAATGTGGCTTTATATTCCCACTTACTTGGTTTAAATAACCCATTCCATAATACAGTACGTAGTTTACATTATTGGCTGGTGATTTCAATGATGCGTAATGGTAAGTGATTTACCCCTAGAATCCGATTATTTATTATTCTTTTTAATCATTCCTACCTCCAGACATTACTAAACTAAAGAATAGGTCATCTCGTAGTGAAGGGAGTATTGCAGGAGGCATCTGTGGCCTCCATTTAGATCAGCCTCCCCTAAGCTGAATAAAACATAAGGAGTGATAGTAATAAAATATGTGTTATTGGTGTGAGGTGGATATTAGTGTTTAGTAAATCCCTGGGAGAGAGAAGAGAGTTTGAGAGCAGGGCAAGAATTAGTAATTTAGATATGTCATCAAAACTCTACAGAAACTTAAGTTCATACGAGATTTTTCAGCCGGGATCTGGTAAAGCAAGGAATATGTCAATAAATTTATACTAAGAGTCAGAAACAGAGATATGAACTAATAATATGGATTAAGTGTGTATGAAGGGGGGGGGAGAGGGAGGAGAAGGCCGAGGATGAGTGGGAGGGATGGAGTGGAGAGGTATATGAGAGAGGGTGTGTGTGATCTGGGAGCAAGGCAGTGAAGTGGCAATGGACAGGGCGACATGGAGGCGATTTGTTTGTGGCCATCCCTTACGGGATTGAGGCGTCTGACAATAGATAGGTAGAAGTGTGTATTAACCCGCCCCGTCCCGACCACTTTTTGACCACTGGTACCCCCCAATCCCGACCATTTTTCGACCCTTTTTTTTTTTTGCTAAAACTTTCGCTTTTGATGAGAAACATCGAAAATTCATAGAGAAATCGCTCACCTGAGGTTTAAAATACTCATTACAGGTAGGAGAGCCTCCTTACCTTACTGGGTTTTCTATCAGGCTGGCACCAAAGAAAACTAGTTCTATGGGAGGATAACTATTTCACACCACTCATAAACGGTATTTATTTATTTACTGTTACGAATTTATATGTAGTACAAGAGTATATTGGTTTTCAAGCAGTAATATAGGCATTATAAGCATTGTTTCACTCACTAATATCTGACCTTTTTTTGCCACATTACCTGATCATCATTTCTAACTGTTTCTTCCTCTAATGCTATGTAAAGTTTGTCCTCCACATTGTCATTGATTGGGGAATCACTCTGGCCCTGAATTTCGTACCGTGGCATGACATGGCTATACTGGCCAGATCACTGATAACAGGTGAATTGCTAAGACAATGGCATGCAGGGGGGGGAGGAGGTCATGCTGGGTAAGGCATTGTCTCTGCCTGGCATCTTGTTGAGGAAGGTGTCACGCGTATACGTACCAAAAATGACTCGCGAAAATTGAAAATTGTGGAAATTATGAACCTTGCAATTGCAGGACGTTGAAGTACGTCCCCGGGATTAGCTGTGACAAAACGTGAGGACGTGGAAGTACGTCCCCGGGACGCCGCGGGTTAAACTGTTTTGATATTACTTATTAAGAATATACAGTATACATTGAACATATTAGCACTAGTGTATAATACGATAAAAAGTACTCTGATATGCATTAGGAATGTACTAAATCAGTGCATGCTAGTTCCTTTAATAGTGCTGTTTAGGTATTAATTACACTTTATTATATTAGCTATGCACCCTAGGAATAATTATGCAGCAGCATTGTTCAGTGATATGGTATGCGTAGTGAATCTCTGCATAATAAGATAACCAAAAACAATCTAAAAATCATATACTGGATTACACAAAAAGATCCATAACAAAGTAAAAACAATTTCACGGAGGATTTTCAACAACGAATCCGCTTTTACCAACAAATTCACGTTTGACTTAATTTTTTATTAGGCAGTAAATAACGCGCGCTACACTGAAGGGATCAGCGTGTTTTCCCCTCCGAGAGGAGCGGGTGACCAGTTCAGGCCCCTTCATGATAAGGATTGGGGCTTGCAATTGTTTCCCATGAACGAGGAATTCCCAGTGGGCGCAGGTCATCAGCTTGCGTTGATTACGTCCCTGCCCTTTGTACATGCCGCCCGTCGCTATTGCCGATTGAATGATTTGGTGGGGACTTTGGATTGGCGCCCTTGGATGCCTTGCTTCCCCTCACTGGGGGTGGGTGCGCGAGATTAACCCCTTAACCGTGGGGGCGTCACTTTCGTGACGCTTGGGAGCAAGGGATCATACCGCGGGGCATCGCTTTTGTGATTCTGTGTTATTTTGAATTCACCCGGGCTTCCAAGTGGGGGCTTGTATCATCTATCAGTACTGCCAATGTCCAACACTAGTCAGCACTCCTAATCTCATCTGTACTCCCATCCATTGTTGACAATTTAGCCATTTCTTCCCGTTCTTGACTCCCCTCCCTACCCCCCTCCATTACCCTATCCTCTCGCCTGCCCGGCCGTGCAACGCTAAGTACATCTTCCCTGGAATTTTTCACTGATTTCATCCATTGAAATAAGCCCTATGCCCTATTCTTATACCAAATAATATATACAAGAAAGAATTAAGGTAAGTGAGAGTGCCATACACCTGGAATTGGCTAATTATCACCTGACAACACCTCACGTGCACTCGTTCGCTAATTTTCGCTGTTTTTTTCCCCTTGAAATATGCCGTATAATCTATTTTCGTAATAAATATGCATATAAGGAAGGAAGGGAGAAGCCTAAGTGATATTTACATTCACCTGGAACTACCTAATTTATAATGTATTGTCTAGATTTCCTGCCAATCATTTCAGTGAAATACATAGCTGTTTCAAGAGCTACGTTGGTAGTACTGAATATCCCCTAAGTAGGCCTCTACTCCGGCCCTCCCTTATCAGTTCTCTCTCATCTTCCGAAGAGGAGGTACGTCTGTTCCTCTTGCTGACCTCAGGGCCTTTTTCACCCCCATGCAAAGGGCCCTGTGACCTTTACCCCCTACTAAACCTCGTGTGGAAAGAGGTAAAGGGCTGACAATTGATAAAAGAGTGACTACGATCTTTCTATTGAGTAAAACAGTGCAAGTGGAATTGTAAATAATGTGTAAATAATGTGTAAACGGCAAGTGAAAGTAATGAATGTAAATATACGTGAACAATGGAAAATAGTTTTATAAGTTACTTCATGTGACAGTGCATAACACAGTGTAAAGAAAATAGAAATATAAATAACGTAAATAAAATAGAGAACGTAAATAGAAATGTAAATGAGTAGTATTATAAGAATACGAGGATATACCCTAGGAGTAATAAAAGTGAAAGTTTCACTCTAGCATGTCTGAATACTATGAGTTATGAAAGTGAAGATGAAAGTGACATTCACTCTCAATGCTAGTATACAAGACGAGAAAGTGAATGCTACGTATTTTACTGAAAGAAATTGAATCCCTACAGCGACAATAAACTAATACTACTGAAGGATACTTATGGATAAAGACTGTAGATATATATAAGTGTTATATAGTAATAGAAATATAAAGTGTGAGGGGTTTTATGAATAATAAATGACAGAGTACCAAGAGCGAACTAGCGCAAGTGTGGCGGTCAGACACGCTCATAATTTTCATTGCTTTCACAGTGTTTTTTTTTTTTGGAGTATGGATCCCAAACTACTTGAAAATCATAGAGTAGTGTTTATAGTGTTAATATCTGGCTGTGGTAATCATATTACGGGTTGTCGGGAAGTGTAAAGTGGAGACTTCGTTACCCAACTTCAGAGGTCTCCACAAGTCCTACGGTAACTGACGAAGGCTCAACAGACATTCCAGGAGAAAGCTGAAGGTATGTGCCATAAGTATATATAAATTTAATATTCTAGGACTAATAACTGATTTTTGTCAAATATTTTTTGAGAGTCTGTCGGAGCCCGAATAACCCCTTGGCACACGCAAAACATCGGTAAACATGCCTGCGGTGTAGGGGTTAAGCAATAACAGACGGTGCTGGGTGGTGCCCATATACCCAAACCATGCGTGCTCCCTGCGTGTCGGGTGGGTTGGTGGAGGATTTGTGCCCCTCCCTGTAAAACAGATAACTCGGAGTTCGTGGCGGAGGGATGGGTGGAATTTCTTACTCGGCCGCCGGTGGCAGCGTGATTCTCCTGCTTGTCCTTCCTCTGAGCCATGAAACCATGGACAATGCTGGATGGTATCCGTATATCGAAACCATACATGCTTCCTGCGTGTCAAGTGGGGTTGGTGGAGGATTAGTACCCCTCCCTGAAAAACAATTAACTCTAAGCCCTTGGCCACCCCGTTTGGGATTTATGGCGTCTGGCAATGAATGAATGAATGAAAATGTATGTGGATAATTAGCGTATACAACAATTTGTGATCTCTCTCTCTCTCTCTCTCTCTCTCTCTCTCTCTCTCTCTCTCTTTGTGCATGTGTGTGTGTGTGTGTGTGTGTGTGTGTGTGTGTGTGTGTGTGTGTGTGTGTGAACAAAATAACTCAAACATTCTTCCTCTTATTCGAACTATACTTGGTCGAGAGGTTGAGAGTGAGACAGGGAGTTTGAGTATTGTCTTTCAGACCAATAGATTAAAGGTCAAGGTCACATAGCAAGGTCAGTTTTGATCTGGTGGAAGGGTAATGGATCAAGCAAAAATGAAGATCAGTTTTGAGAATACCCGGTCAAAGGTCAGGGTCACATGGTTGGGTTAAATTTTGATCTTTGTGCCTCTGTGAACAAAATGACAATAGGGGAGGATGTGGAGAGGATGGAGAGCGAGAGACTAACGAGGAGAGTGTATGCGAATGGGGTGGTGGGGGGGAAAGGAAGGGAGAACCCGAGGATGAGATGAAGGGATGGAGTGGAGAGGTATATGAGAGAGAGGGGTGTGAGCTGGGAGCAGGGCAGTGAAATGGCGTTGGACAGGGCAACATGGAGACGATTTGCTTGTGGCCACCCCTTACGGGATTGAGGCATCTGGCAATAGATAGATAGATAGATAGATAGATAGTTTTGATAACATTTGGCTCAGACATTAGTGAGTGATTAGTGGTTGACTTATTGGAAACAAGAGGTCAAAGGTCAAGGTCACATGGTAAGGTAGACTTAAATATTTTTTTATCTAGTGTGAACTAAGCTTTGTTGAGGGTTCAGATTAAATCACAGACAGAGGGGGTCGATTTTGAGAACAGTCAAAGGTTAATGTCGCAGTGAAAGGTCAAATGCCAAGGTCAGTAGGCAAAGCGAACTGAAACAATTGTGATTTAACTTGAAACAATGTTAGTGGAAGGGTTAAGAGTTATGCAAGAATAAAGTAATTCGAGTTTGAGAGTAGTTTTGCAAAGGTCAAGGTCAAAGGGTAAGGTCAAATATCCCTCAGTCCAGTTGCTAGGTGCAGATTTTATACTTTCTGAGTGCTGTTTTTATTTTAGTTTATAGTTTATGAAGTGTGTGACGTGGTAAATATCATGTTACTAAAATTGCTATAGTTACCATGCAGTGATACTGGTTTAAGAGTCAACTATTATTCTCTTTTTCTTTTTAGGAAGTTCGTGGCACCGAGTGTTAGGAAGCTCTTGCACGAGAAATTCTATTGCCATAAAATTTTTTAAAAGGAAAACGAAATTCAGAGTAACGAAACTAATGAAATACAGTGAGAGAGACAGGCACGAGGAGACGAGGAAAAGAAAATACGGATCGACATCAAGTTTCGTCAGTGTCAACAGAAAGTTCGGTGCGAAAGTGAAAAGTTGGTCAACAGAGAAGAAGATAATCGAAGACCTTACGTAAATGCCTCCCTCCCAGCTCCCCACTCCATCTTTCTCGGAGCAGGAGTGGTGGGTTGGCCCAAGAGAGAAACAGAATTAAAAAAGTAAATATATAAAAGAGGGGATAGAGGATGCAGTTATACCTATTTTTCCCCGACGCCAGCCTTTTGTGCAGGGCAGCCTCAAGTCAACCTTTTTGTTAGGTAAGGAAGAAAGAATGAAGGGCTGGGTGACTGACGGTTGTTGTTTAAAAGGATTATAAGCAAAGGTCTACTAAATTAGAGATCTGTTCACTTCAAAATGCCTGGACACATTGCGATTAAATGACTGGAGGACATTATGTAGAGAGAAATACAGACTGAGGAAGGCAGTTACCGAGATGACCTGCTGCATACATGAAGGATTGAGAGTATCGGGTCAACCCATGCATTAGATTTGGACAGATGAGGACTGGAGAGTGTATTGCCAGGTGGGTGCTAGGCGCCTGCCATAATGGAGGAGGCATGTATGCACAAAGTTCAAAAGAGTCGAGACTACTGAAACAGTGATAGCAGAGAGATAAAGATACAAAACTGCAATGAAGGTAGAGGTTCAAGGAACTCAACAAGAGAAGGGGAGTTAATGAGACGAAAAGCACTGATTTAATCCTGTTTAAAAGGATGTATATATGTAGTGAGCCTCTGTTACACACGAGAGCAGTACTCCACACACAGACGAACAAGACCCCTGTACAAAGTCAACACCAGGTGTATCAAAAGTACGGAAGTGGTTTAGCACATCCATATCTTGGAAGATTTTGCAAATGAGCTAATATGATATTTAACAGACGGGTCTCCAAAGAAGGAACACCCGGGATATTAAAAGATGACAAAGGTCAGAGTTGTGTATTGCAGAATATTAGTGTATATTCTGGTGGAAAATTTAGGCAGCTGAAGTACGCAGGAGGAGTTTTTGATGTATTAAAAACAACAACTTATCTCTAGTTCAGAATTTACAGCCAGTTTAGAGTGCAGCTCTGTCACAGCCTCCTCCCAAAACTGCTAAGTAACAGCTGTGATGGACGATGTCAAAAGCAGATGGAAATGTGAAAGATGAATTCCAGAACTTATAAGTGGACATGGTTAGATTTGCGGCTCAGATCACTGCTCAGTGAAAGAGAGTTAATGACAGGACTGAACACTAAGAAAATACTATTACTGATAGCACTAGAAAACAGTGGCCGTCGAGTTATAGATACAGAAGGATATAAACCGCTAGAGGGCAGTTTGGAAATGAGCTATTTGTAACAGATTCAGTCGAAAGTCTTGAGATGTCCAGTGCAAAGTGAATGACAAACGTTTCCTGTAAGTCCAGAAATATGGATGACAAAAAATCAGAATGGAAGGAGAGAAGATCGACAGTGACGGACTCCTAGTGGAATCCATACTGGCGGTCAGAAAGAAAGTTATCGTTTGAGAAGAATGGTGCTTTGAAAACTTTCTGTTAAGGATAAATTCAGTTATTTCAAAAATTAAAGATATCACAACAGTTGGGTGATAGAGGATTAGTAGCAGTCACCCCTCCTTAGGATAGGCTGAATGAGAGCAAACTTCCACAGTAAGGAAACGTTCGGGTTGACATAGTCAAAGACGAAAGAGTTTAACATGGCAGAGCGTCAGCTCGGAAGCACAGTTTCTGAAAACAACAGGAACGAGTTTTCGGCAGGGGTTGGTTTCCAAAAGCAGCAAAGGAATCGTTTTCAAGACATTTAATACCTGTGTTGTGCCCACTGTCAGATGTAGCGGATGGGATAATATAGACTGGAATATGAAAGAGATCCTCTATATCAGCAAGGAGAAAATGAAGTCATTTACTGTTTATAAAGCCCTACATGCGAGAGCGGATGTAGATAGGCTGTACCTGCCCACTAGTAAATGAGACGAAGTTCAATCCAGCATTAAGACCATATTACCAGCGAGTGTGGAGCACTGAAGCTGTAACTCATGAAACACAAAGACTCATAGATGTATCCATCAGGTATGAGGGGATGCGTCAAAAAAGACGAAGGAAAAGACGAGTTAATGGAGAGAGAGCTAGAACAGTGGAACAAACAGTGGAAAGAAAAAGTAAGGCATGGCCAATACACGAGAAACAGCAAAAGCATCACCACTAGATACATGGGGACAGCCCAGAAGAGAAATGAAAAGGGAGGCAGTGGAACCTATATTGATGGTTCTACTAGAACAAATTTAATACCCGAGGCATATCAAAAGTAAAATCCATCATGCACAGGCTTTTTCTGAATGCAGACTGCGCAAGACACATGAAGATACAGCTCAGTATATCAGCAGTGAATGTTTGAAGCTGGCAAGAGATCAAGATAGGAAAAGTAACGTCACACTGACTTAATCTAGCTCTGCATCGGAAATTCTGCTAGAAATATCATCTGAGTTGTAGTGAACATTGCTCCAGTCACCTGCCAAAGAACAAAGAAAATTATAAAGTAAAACTCTTGTTAGACTATGGTGCATCAGAGACCGTACTTGTACTGATGGCCAAAGTAACAATAAAGGTATCCGTGACTAGCGTTATGTTGACATGGGGCTCCAGAATAACCATCAGGGATCATGGGATAGTCCATAAATATCAAGAGTTCATGGGAGATTACAGAAATCCTGCAGAAGGACGTTGAGTTTATTCTGTAGTCATCCGATAACTTACAGCAATTTGTAGAGAAAAAGTAATATTAACGTAGCCACAAACAACTTTATTTTGTCTGGATACTCCAACATATTGAACTATGTCATCTTCAGTGATTCAAACAAATCTCTTGTATGGTTATAAAGTCTTAAAAGAACCATATAAGTTTGAGTTCATCGTACAGTAAGGAAAGGAAACTAAAGAAGAAAAAAATGGGGTTCAGTCTAGCAGATCAATTTCTAAAGACCTCGGCAAGAGCTTAGAGAGAATCGAGGTAGACGTGTCAGAAGATTTATTGAAGAAGAATGTGTTGCTCAATACTGCACATGCCCTGTGTTGAATTCTCAGCACGAGATAAAGAAAGAAGGTTTAATGTGTCCGTTTAGCCCGAGCTGGCGTGCAAAGTCCATGTACCAGCGTCACATCGTCCTATCATGTACCTATATGGAATGCTTATTTATAAAGAAAAACACTATAATATCCATTGATTGATTGATGATGAGATGAGACTTCAAGAAAACTGAATAATTATCTGGATTCCTAATTGTTTCGGATAATCTCTCTTTGTACTGGAAGAAGGATTGGCAAGCATAGTCTGGCAGATTAGCTGAGTATGGACGCTTTAAAGAAAGACCTCTGTCACGAATCAAATTCGTGACATTTTCCTTTTGTGAGAAACCACAAACTATTAGTGGAAAACTCACTGTGTATTGTTCAGTTAACCGTTTCTCTCTCCATTTCGATGGCATACTTTTTTCAAAACATTCGTCACTGTTTCAAAAGTGACCGTTCTAATGCACGTCATTAAGTGCTCTACTGAGCGATGTTATTGCTTCTATATTGTTCGCCCCTGCTTGCCTCAACCGTTGGCCACGCCTTCTTCCGGGTGGCCTGTGCATTACCCCATACATCGTATTTGAATAGAGTCTTTTGTCTGTCGCGACGGAGTGAGGTTCTGTGCTCCAGTAGTGAGAGAGAGAGAGAGGTCATCTAGCACCCAGACTCCACTAGACTACAGTTCTCCAGGCTCTCACCCTTCTTTGGTGATACGCTACATTGACCAGTACTTTCTTTTCGTTTTCTTAGACTTAAGAGTTTAGTTAAGTGTGCTGTTTCCTCACATGCCGGCCAACTGCGCCGCATATTGTTTTCCTAGGCGTAAGAATTTAGCTTCTGAGTGAGCGAGAGAGTGCGATCTCTTTATTTTGAATTCATTTTGAAATGTAACGTTAAATTTATTTCTTTGTAATCAATAAATTTAACAGTTCTTTTCCTTTGAGCTTAATGTAATGTAAACTCGTGTTTCATTTCTCCATAATTAAGCTTATTTCCCTTATAGCTCCTAGCTTGCATAAACGCTTTGCTATTCATAACTGGTACTTAGGCCAGTCTTGTATTAAGCTTACAATCCGTTGTGCGTTCTAGGAGGTAATGCATCCGCAAGAACCTGATATTATCAACAGTATTAGTTATTTATTGTCAGGGGTGAAGTAACTTTCTCCAGAGGCTAACAGTACTAATAAACAGCAATTGTGAGTAATTAGTCTCTGCAGTGTACTGTTGAGAAAGTTTATAAATTCTCGTTCTGAGAAAATTGGAGAAGTGGGCCGGCATAAAGTAATCATTGCTTGATTTAGCAAGACAATTCATTGTCTCTGCTCTTCAGTATTATTGAACATTATCATTTAATAATTGCATTTACTTTTAAAAACCCCGTGACAATTGGCGACCTCATTCCAGGATATTAACTCCTAGCTCTAAAGCTATTCACGAGATAATACTCACTCGTTCATACTTAGGTGTTTATTATTAAAGTCTATAGGCACTACTTTACTGGTGATTATTCATTCATTTTTATTAATTTACATAATAGACAGTCAGTTGTTTGTTTAATTTTCTTTCTTTACCAGTTTAATTAGATAAAACTGGTCACCACTAACCTGTGCCTATATTCTTTATTTTTGATTATTTGCATCTCTGCAAAAAAAAAAAAAAAAAAAAAAAGCAGTCAGTACTGAGTCGCTAGTACTTAGACTGTGTTAGCATCATGACCAGTATCTGTGTACAGGAAGCCAAACATATGGGTCTTACGGACCCAACTGAAATCAAGGAGTTCGTCCTCTCTCGGTTTAATTACAAACACCAGCGCGAGAGTGATGCTTGTGAAGATCGTCGAATTCAGCGTGAGGAACGCGAAAAGGAGCGCGAATACGAGCGAGAACAGCGCGAACACGAGCAGAAACAGTGCGAACACGAGCAGAAACAACGCGAACTCGAGGTAGAACAAGAGCGATAACAACATGAACGCGAGTGCGAACAACACGAACGCGGGCGCGAACAACGTGAAAGAGAGCACAAACAAGAGCGAGAACAACGCGAATATGAGCGTGAACAATGCGAGAGAGAACGAGAACACGAACGTGCTGAGCGAGAAGCATGCGAAAAACATGAACTTGAAGTGCTGAAGCTCAAGCGAGATTCCTTGGCTTCAGGCACATCTGGTGCAGTTGGTCCAAGCTCCACGAACGTTCTCCCTGCACATGTTGTGGCGACCCCACGCATCAAGCTTCCTTCATACAAGGAAGGCGAGCGAATCGAGCCGTACATAGCTCGTTTTGAGGACATGGCAGACATGTATCAACTGGATGAGGCAGCTAAGCGGCTCCAATTCCTTAGTTTATTTGAGGGCCCTGCCCTCGATATTCTCCACAGAATTCGTGGAGACAATCTCACGTATGAGATGATGAAAGCTGCACTCATTAAGGCATATAGTCTCACAGTAGACGACGCCAAAGTTCAGTTCATGCGAGCTCGTCTCCAAGACAAGGAGACAGCTGTTCAGTTCCTCGACCGTCTCACTGCTTACTTAGGTGAGTGGATGGAGAAAGATGAAACTCCTTCAACGCGTGAGGGGATAATTGACCTTATGCTGTGTACACAACTAGAGAGGTCGTGGCCTGCTGAGCTCATAGCACTGTTTAAGATCTGCCAGGTGAAAGATGCCAGCCAAATGGTGGAAAAGGCTGACGCATATTTCACTGCATACGGGTATCAAACTCGTAAGCAAAACACCTGGAACAGCAGAAAAGATACTGCCAAGTTTGGGAAGCCGTCTCAGACTGAATCCCAGCAAAAAGGCCATTTTCAGAATAATGGTCAAGGTCCAAAACCGCAGTGGAAGGACCAGGGGTAAAACACTCAGAAACCTGAGTGGAAGAGGTACAACAAGTACAGGAAAGACGAGAGGAAGGAGTAGTTGCAAGGAGAGTGGAAAGGTTACAAGAGGATGAGAAAAAGGCAGAGTATAAGAGAGAAGTGGAGGAACGATTGGGCAAATATGAATTAGAGCAGATGGGAGATGTGGAAGGTGTGTGTAGGATATTTACAGAGGAAATATGTGCAGCATGTGATGTGGTGTGTGGAAGGAAGAGAAGACGGAGGGGGGTGCAAGGAACAGCGTGGTGGACTGAAGAGGTGAAACAGGCTGTGGCACAAAAGAAGAAAGCATACAATGAATAGATGAGAAATAGGGGCGTGGAAGAAGTTGAGAGGCGGAGGAGAGAGTTATATGTAGAAAGAAAGAGAGAGGTGAAAAGATTAGTAAGAGAGAGTAAGAAGAGAGTGGATGAGGAATCTGGAAGGAATTTGAGTGTAAAGTGGAGGGACTGTAAGAAAATGTTCTGGAGAGAGGTGAAAAGAGTAAGACAGGGTGGAAGTGAAGTTAGCAGGGGAGTGAAAGATAAAAATGGTAGATTACTAGTGGAGAAGGGAGAAAAAGTGAGCAGATGGAGAGAACACTTTAAGGAATTGTTGAACGTAGAGGATGGAAGTAATGCGAGTATAAGTGGCTGGGGAATGGCTGGGAGAAGGAGGGAGGTGAGAAGACAGGAAGAAATCAGTAGGATAGAAGTTGTGGAAGTAATGAAGAAAGTTAAATCAGGGAAAGCCCCAGGAATTGATGGAGTGTTTGGTGAAATGCTGAAGCATGGGGGAGAGATAGTAGTAGAATGGATGTGGAAGATGTGCAGATTGGCCTGGGAGGAAGGTAGAGTCCCGGAGGATTGGAAGTCAGGTATAATTATTCCCTTGTACAAAGGAAAAGGGGAAAAAGAAGTGTGTGGTAATCATAGGGGCATTTGTCTTCTTAGTATAATAGGAAAAGTGCATGGTAGGATACTTATTGACAGAGTTAGAGAAAAAACAGAGAAATTAGTTGGAGAACAACAGGGAGGCTTTAGGAAGGGAAGAGGTTGTGTAGATCAGATATTCATTCTTAGATCTTTAGTGGAAAAGTTTCTAGAGAAGGGAAAGAAGTTGTATGCGGCTTTCATGGATTTGGAGAAAGCATATGACAGGGTGGATAGACAAGGATTGTGGAAAGTGTTAAGAATATATGGAGTAGATGAGAAGTTGTTGAATGCTGTGAAGAGTATGTATGATGGTGCTAAGGCTGCAGTGCGTGTGGATGGTGAACTAAGTGAATTTTTCTCTTTGAAGGTTGGTTTGAAACAGGGATGTGTCATGTCTCCATGGTTGTTCAATCTGTACACGGATGGGGTAATAAAAGAGGTACAAGGTAGGGTAGTGGATGTTGGAGTGGCCCTGGTGAGAGAGGATTGTGTTTGGAAACTCCCTGTACTGTTGTTTGCAGATGATACTGTGTTGTTGAGTGAAGACGAAGGGGAGCTGCAAGGCTTGGTGGATGAGTTTGAGAGAGTGTGTAAGAAACGGAATCTAAAGGTGAATGTAGGAAAGAGTAAAGTGATGGTCTTTGAGAGAGGTGAAGTCAGTGAATGTACAGCGAGGTTGGATGGTGAGGAATTGGAAAATGTGAGTACGTTTGAGTACTTTTTTTTTTTTTTTTTTTTATGTGTCCGACTCTGGGCATAGGCTTCACAGCCTGCTATCAAGGCCCAGCAGTCCTCCTACACACCATACACCTCTACATGTCGCCACTTCGGCGCTAACACCCACCGTCCATATTGAATACATGCT
This sequence comes from Coenobita brevimanus, assembly GCF_032717465.1. Classification (NCBI taxonomy): domain Eukaryota; kingdom Metazoa; phylum Arthropoda; class Malacostraca; order Decapoda; family Coenobitidae; genus Coenobita; species Coenobita brevimanus. The sequence goes on from NC_136959.1 coordinate 5,475,013, forward strand.
AGGGCTGTCTCATACAGGACTGGTGTATTGGTATTAGCGGGGGTATTTTTACGACATGTCGGCGGGTCTTCTGGTAGATCAGTAAAGCCTGATTTAATGAAATTCAAATCCTTAAACTGTTCCCTGCCCCAGCCGGGATTTGAACCTGGGTCCGTTAGGACCGCACGCCACCTCTCTACCGGTTGGGCCACCGATAGTGTGATGAGTAAAGATGGAGGTTTGGAGGGTGAAGTGCTTGGAAGGGTACAGCAGGGAAGAAAGGTTGCTGGTTCTTTGAAAGCAGTGGTAAGAAACAGGGAAGTGAGCATGGAAGTGAAAAAGTTACATGACAGTATTGTGATACCAACTCTAACGTACGGAAGTGAAGCTTGGACGTTGTTGGAAGGACACAAGTCAAGAGTGAGAGCAGTGGAAATGAGTTATTTAAGAGGAGCCTGTGGAGTCACATGGAGAGACAGGCTGACGAATGAGGATATAAAGGAGCGTTGTGGTGTTGATGTGGATGTGATAGGAAGCGTTATGAGGAACACACTGAGGTGGTTTGCCCATGTGGTGAGGATGGAGGGTGAAAGACTGACGAAGAGAGTGTATGTGAGTGAGGTGGAGGGGGGAAGAGGGAGGGGGAGGCAGAGGATGAGATGGAGGGATGGGGTGGAGAGGTATATGAGAGAGGGGTGTGTGAGCTGGAAGCAGGGCAGTGAAATGGCGGGGGACAGGGCGACTTGGAGGCGATTTGTTTGTGGCCACCCCAAACGGGATTGAGGTGTCTGGCAATAGATAGATAGGAACACAAAATCCACAAGTTTGGAAACTACTGCACTAAGCTAACCAACCGGCTTCTCTGGGGTATGATTCTTAGGTAGAGCAAAATAATTATGTACATTATTAATAGGGGGATAAATTTTGAAGCTGGTAGAGGAGCAGCATATTTACTTAAAGGAATGAATGCTGCTACTACTCCCCACATTCCGGCTACAGATTTCAGAATAAAATATGTACTCACGGAGAACACAGTCTTCAAAATGGTATATTAAATCAAGAACTTAGTGGCCTCGAACTGGCTATAGAGTACAGGCATTTAAGACAATTGGAATCAGCTAATTGTGTCTAGGATGCAAGGTGAGGATCTGATATTTTTTGGCAGCATCCGGCCCCTGACGCAAAACACTGTGCATTACCTGGTTCCTGTTAGGGTGCGTCTACACGTGCTGTCGAACATATGTTGGCAACACGGCAGGCAACATGTTCGGGAACATGTTTGCAGCAGTATTTGGACAGATAGATGTATGCAAACATGTTTCAGTGCAGCTTCGATCACTGGCAGCAGAGGCGATGGGATAAGTGTGTCCATACCAGGCAGCTGAGACTTCATGATGGTGTTGCCAACATGATCTGGACACTGCTGTTCCCAACATGTTTGCAGCGTGTTCGTTACTGTGTTGCTTATATGTTGCCAGCACTTGTTTGAGCACACGTATGGACGCGCAATTATGTACGAATGTAATGTATCTGAGCGCCTTCCCTGTCCTTTAAACCTTTGATCCGTGTTTACTTTAGCGTTTTTAAGAATATATATTGATTGTGCTCAGTATTAGCGATAGTAGACGGATATTTTTGTTTTAAAGGACTGAGACATTGTTGCTATTGAACACTGGTCTCATGATACCTGCAATTTTGTCTCGAGGATGGTTTTAAAAAAAAAATAATAATATATAACACACGCTATATTTTATGCATACAGCTGGTACTCTTCTCTGATTTGTCAACATAGCCTCTACTGGGTATTATTTAAGGGATGGATAATAGCACACATCTCCTCCCTCATTCTGTAAAAATCAGCTTAGTAATGAAAAGATATAATTCGTGATCAAGGGACTTAACCTGTTGTTTCCGATAGCCTTTTCTTACCTTCATTTTTCTACTCCCATTCGATTTTCATCAGTCAGAGGTAGATTTGGCGGACGGCAGGAGGTAGATATGGTATTCAATAATCCATCTACGTCAGATTTTCCGTAGGCTGAATAAACTCGTCTGGACGTAGCGAAATTAAAAAAAAAAAAAAAAACTTTAGACTGTAGAGATTAAAACGGTGTAGTGAGGCATGTTGTAGAATCCTATCTTTGTATAATAGTACACACACACACACACACACACACACACACACACACACACACACACACACACACAAAATAGCCATGGAGGGGAAGGGAGGAGTGTAAGTAATTGTAGTGTTGTCCCCTCTTCCCTCCCGGTCAGGCTAATCGCGACCCAGTATCCACCCCTAACCATAATTTCTGGGTACGACTTAGAGTGAGAGACCAGTGGTTTAAAGATGAGAAGGTGCTCCTTAGAAGTTGTCATTCCTCTGTGATTTGCCTAAAATTTTAGCCACTGTTAACCATGGGTATCTACCACACTATAGTCATTTTATATGCTGCCCTATAACAGATTTCCGTCTTTTGTGATATTGCTTGAAGATAATAAGTGGCAGAAAACGAGGCACATTTATTTCACCTCTATTACGGTTGGCACGGCGGCAGTCATGCTACTCACTCTCACTTCTCTGTCCAGCTGTTTATTGTAGGAGTTAACCGGTTACTGTCAGTATTTCCTATATGCATCTGATCAACCCTTTCACTGTCTGTTTTGGTCTGATATCACACTGCCTATGAACTCCAGTCTTATAAGCAAAGTTTGTCCGTGAAAACTAAAATGAACAGCTCTTGGACTTTGTTGTTGTTTTTCCTGCGGATCTGGTAGTGACATGCTTAATGGGCTTTGAGGCTTAGGGTCTTTCCTTTTACATTAAAAAATGCATATAGACACAGACAATATAGTATCACCACACATCACGCACTATCCTTAAAACCACAACCCCACAACCGCAACCTCAAACTAAAATCAGTTCCCACTTCCAACACCTGATACCACCACACACAACCATCCATGCACACCTGCACCACACACCACCGTCCATGCACACCATCAGCACCACACACCACCATCCATGCACACCACCAGCACCACACACCACCATCCATGCACACCACCAGCACCACACACCACCAGCACCACACACCACCAGCACCACACACCACCATCCATGCACACCACCAGCACCACACACCACCAGCACCATACACCACCATCCATACACACCAGCACTACACACCACCGGCACCACACACCACCAACATCACACACCACCCGCACCACACACCACCCGCACCACACACCACCAGCACCACACACCACCATCGATGCACACCACCAGCACCACTCACCACCATCCATGCACACCAGCACCACCACACATCACCATCCCTGCACACCACCAGCGCCACACACCATCAGCACCACACACCACCATCGATGCACACTACCAGCACCACGAACCACCATCGAATCACACCTCCAACACCACACACCACCATCCATCCACACTACCATCCACCAGCACTATACACCACCACTCACCACCAGCACCATACACCACCACTCACCACCAGCACTACATACCACCACACTTCACTGGCATCACACTCCACCCATACACAGCACACACACACACACACACACACACACACACACACACACACACACACACAGCCAGTAACAAATACCACCACACAAAACAAAAAGCCACTATCAGTTTAAACACCTTCTCCATAGTACATCAGCACCACCAAGATTACGATGTGCTGCCCCTGCCCCAATACCACTTTGTACTGCATAATAGCTGACACAGACGATAACCAGTACCACATCCTTCAACATCCACAAAAATACCCACACTGACACAAGTAATCGCAACTGCAACAACAATACGCAACAACCACAGATCCCACAACCTTAACTCACCACAAATTCATAAACTAATTCTCAACCCTACAACCTCCACAATACAACCCCGCCATTTCTACAGAACAACCCATTATCCACAACCCCAGCTCACCAGTACATTATAAACTAACATTCTTCCTCGCAACTTGCACAACACAACTCAGTAATCTTCACAGCACAATCCCCTTACACTACTGCCACAACTCCCATTACACTTATTACTGCTTTCTTCATAAATTCTCAGTCTCATAGCCTTCACAACGCATCCCCCTTCATACTGCCACCATAATCCCCCAAACCCCAACCTACCACAACACTAACCAGTTCTCATTCGCACAACTTACACAACACACAATCTCACAAGTCCTTCATCAGCGCCCAACACGCCTGAACGCAGCCCGATAAGAGGATCATCCGGATTACATGGAAAGGGTCGAGTGGGTAGTAAAATGGTCCCCCTCAACTGAATGGCTATCACAGGAACCACATGTGTATTTTGTTTCGGACGACTTAATCCACTGCATATAATTGTGTTCCTTGTTTATCACACTTCTTCCCAGCTACTCTACTCAGGCTCATAATGTGCAGAGAAGTGAGATGTCTTATTTTTTGTGATTTTTTTTTTCCTTTTCAACATTGATAAACATAATCATGTCACAGAGTCATAAAAATAATGCTGCTAGTTTTTCATTCATGACAAGGTGGCCATATTGGATTTCAAAAGGGCCGCCAGCAGTTTTCTGACAGTCATGATATAATGTGGGATATCTGGAAAGCAGTTAGTACTTTATAATACCTTATAATGTTCTTCTTGAATGAGTAGTAATATACATATTTTTCTATCTATCTATCAATAGCCATACGCCATAATCCCGTAAGGGGTGGCCGTTTGTCTCTATGCTGGTTGTTTTACGAGGAGGGGCACTACCCCTCCGCCAACCCACCTGTTGACTTGTAGGGAACACTTATGGGTTAGGTACATGGTTACAACTCAGCGTTGTAAATAATTTCCTGGCTTACAAGAAACCATTAGGATTGTCACCTAATGTAAAGCCACCAAAAAAGGAAAGATGAATAATAAAAAATTACAAGAAAGGTGAGAGAAATTGGAAAATAGCAGGGCATACACAGAAAAAGAATGATAAAGGTGAAGGAAGAAGTAGGCAGCTTTACATCAAGTGAGTGGATGATGGTAGTCAACATTCACCACTGCATATGTTTTCTCTGTTATTTTTACGTTTATACATCGAACAGTTATGGAGATAAGCTTTTGATGAATTAGAAATTCCTTATCGTGTGGTATGATTGATAGATTACCCACCAAGAAACTAAAATTGTTGTTATATCATCCTATATAACATCAACAGTATATAATACAAATGTCTATGAAATGTTTATGTTATTTTAGAAGTTGAATGCTTAGTGTTCATGACGCTTTAATTTGATTCTCAGCAGTCTGATAATGGAGCAGCAAAGATGTCCAAAATATGGTGTGGTGCAGTGAAGATCTGTCCCTTCTCCCCTTGGGGCTAAGATACGAATAAATGTGTGTATGTGGATGAGTAAATTGGGATTGTGTCGTCCTGTCTCGGCTACTCTCTTTCTCTGGGAGAAGTAGCCTAGGTATATAGACAGTTAGATAGATATGAGTTTATATATGCAGAGAATCTATCTATAGCCCGACGCCCTAATCCCGCAAAGGGTGGCCGCAGAGAACGCCTCCAAGTCCCGAGGCGCTTTATTCGCTTGTTTAGTTAGTTCTTTTTACAGGGTGGGGCACTAACCCACCACCAACCCTTTTAGTCGCCTCGTACGACAAGCAGGGATGCTGGGGAAGTATTCTTGAAACCCCCCTACCCCCAGGTTTTGCTTATATGCATACAACTACAACTAGTAACACAAATATTTGCTTCACATCTGGCGAAATCACAAGCCAGAAGGAACACTCAGAAAGTGCAACACCCACGGCTGCAACCTACTCTAAGGGCTGAATATCTGACTTTCTCCTGCGACCATGACCTTCGAGATATTACACTCAAAATACATTTACTTCATTCTTGCTTTATTATTAACCCTTATACCAATTTAATTCAAGTCACATCAGAAATGAGTTGACTTTGCCTTGTAACCTTAACATTTGACCCTCTCCTTCCCCCCCGTGATCTTGACCTTTGGCTAATTAAAACGAATCTCTTTATCCTTAATTTAACCTAAACTATTCCATAAAGTTTAGTCACCATCGGCTAAAAACTTTAAGTAGGCAGCCCCATATTTCCTTGACCTTTGGCTTATTATACCCCAGAATAATAGTTCAGCCCTTTGACTGATCCTCAACTCATCCAGAAGGTTTTATCCACATTAAATCAAAACTGCTTTAGCTCTTTAGCTAGTTTGTTCATACACAGACACCCACACACAGGCTGAAACTTCCTCTTGCCCTATGTCTATTTGTTTTTTAAACTGAATCCCTTTGTTCTTGCCTGACCCTCCACCAAGTTTTGTTCAAATCAGATCATAGCTGTTTGTGTTGACCTTGCCCTCTGACCTGGACCTTTGACCATTCCCTGTGACCTTCACCTTTCAATGATTGTTCTCAAAATTAAATCCGTTGATTCTTGTTTTGTCTTCAGCCATTCTACAAAGTTTAGTGTGAATCGGATTAGAACTGTTTAAATCGACTTTGTTCTGTGACCTTGACCTTTGATCTATTGCAAAAAAAAAAAAAAGAGAGAGAGAGGCTTACTCCTTGAGTGATGCTTAACACTTTCTAAAACTTTAAATGAAACTGGACAGAACTGTTTGAGTTATATTGCTAACAGTAACACACACCTCTCCCTCTCTCTCTGTATTTCCTACTGCCTATGAGCTCCATTCTTTCAAACTCAGCGTGTCCAGGCATCTCGAAATGAACGGATCTTGAATCTGGCACCCCATTTTGTTTTTATTTTTTTCTTGAAGGGAACCAGTTGCGGGCTCCTGGTCTTTGGTTCTTTCTTCCTTGAATTAAAGGGAAAAAAAAAAAAACGCGGTTCGAACATTGACCTGTGACTTTAATCTTCGACTGAGTGATCTTAAAACTGAAGTACCTCATTCTTGTCCTACCCTCAATGCTTCCCCCAAGTTAGGTCAAAACTGGATAAAAACAGGTCATTTTGCCAGGTCAGTATAAATAGAACTTTGACCCTGATGATTTACCAATTGTTCTAAAAAGCAGTGGATTTCCTCACAGGCTATCCCTCAATCTTTCTACCAAGTTTGCTTATAATCGGACAAAACTGTTTAAGTAATTTTATTTTCGTTCACACACACACACACACACACACACATACATACACACACACACACACACACACACACACACACACATACATACACACACACACACACACACACACACACACACACACACCATTCAAAACACAACACACACTCCTGCTCTAGCATGGATGTATGTGAATATAAAACCAGATCGTGGTTATTTTTGCTATATTTTGCTAAAACTGTATTTGCTAGTTTACTAATAATGTAAAACATGGAACTCAGCATTAACCCGCCCCGTCCCGACGACGTATGGGTACGTTGCAACGATTTGCATTTGCCAGTCCCGGCGACGTACTAGTACGTCGTGCAATTGCAAGGTACCTAATTTGCACAATTTTCAATTTTCGCACGTGATTTTTCGTATGTATACACGGGACACCTTCCTCTATTCCTGTACAAGATACCAAGCAGGGACAATGCCTTACACTGCATAACCTCCCCCCTCATGCCATTGTCTTGGCAAAGGACCTGTTACCAGTGACCTGGCTAGTAAAGTTATTCAGGGCCAGAGTGATTCCCCAGTCGATGACCATGTGGAGGACAATGTTTACATAGCATTAGAAGAAGAAACAGCCAGAAATAATGATCAGGTAGTGTGGCAAAAATAGGTCAGGTATGGTGATTAGTTAGCGATTGAAACAATGCTTATAATGCCTTTATTACTGCTTGAAAACCAATATACTGTCATACTACATATACATTCGTACCAAGTAAATAAATAAATACCGTTTATGAGTGGATAAAATAGTTACCCTCCCACAGAACTCGTTTTCTTTGGTGCCAGCATGTTAGAAAACCCACTCAGGTAAGGAGGAACTCCTACCTGGATTGGGCACTTTAAACCTCAGGTGAGCGATTTCTCTATGAATTTTCGATGTTTCTCACCAAAAGCGAAGGTTTTAGCCAAAAAAAAAAAATCGAAAATACCTCGGGACTGGGGGATGTCGGAGGTGCGGAAAACCTCGGGACGTGACGGGTTAAAATGATCTTTAGGTGAATCAGGTAATGCACAACTTTCATGGACGTTGTGAATAATGTTTGAAATCCTCACACATGACATGCCGTGTACTGGGGCAATGACTGCTGCTCCTGCACAGCTAGACATGTACAACGATAGGAGCCATTCAGGGTTGACATTCTGTTGCTTGATCCACAATTACATCTTACCAAACGAATAATGACCCCTGATGCCGATAGGATGTTGATTTATATTGTAGATAGTGATTGACCTGTTTCCACCCTAATGTGAATGGGAATGGATATGTTGGTTGATCACTTATGTCTTGAGTTATATGCTGGCCCTTGTGTGCCCTCTTGAAATGCTTAAGTTAGGCCACATGTGGTAGCGATATTTTTTCACCTACTTGATCTGGTTTTGATGACTAAGGGCCTTTGACATCAATATACCGCTCATTCCCATGCCTAAACAGGAAGCCGAATGATTGTTCACATACTTTGATGGCTTCACCAGAGAGCTTGCGACCAATTTCAAGGATGTTCATAACTTCAGCGACATCAGGAGAAGCCTTTAGAAAGTTCTTGAAACAGCTTTTTCTCCCCTTGCCCAGGTTATGGCCAGTTGTGTCACACTCAGTTAACTCTTGTCAGTTTATGATGTTAGCAGCTCCTTCTGGGTCGTTTTGTGTGTGTGTGTGTGTGTGTGTGTGTGTGTGTGTGTGTGTAAGAACCACCAAATGAATATGTTTGTGTTGTACAGATACCGTATACAATCACATTTTTTTTTTTTTTTTTTAAGAAGATGGTATCTTTTCAAAGGGTTGGCAATAGAGCAGCACCGTCCATCAAATAAATGTGAAAAAAAGAAAAAAACTCTCCTATTGTCGTGGCGCACGGCACTGAGGTTGTCATTATCGTACCCTGCAACCTACCATTATGCGTCCGATTTCATATATTATACATGAATCATATTATGCTCGAATATAATACACACGAATATTATTATACACGAACGTATTATACACGAATCACATGCGTCTCATATTATACACGAAATCAGACTCACTTATGAATGGTAGGTTGCCAGGGCACGATAATAACAACCTCAGAGTCGCGCGCCGCGACTGTAGCTATGTCCATCCCATGTAATATCACCATTGTCTAGGCCTCTTCCTTATAGCTTGGTGATTCGAGCGTATACCATCTTGTGTAACAGTGTGACTCTTGTTTTACTGATTGATGCTTATGATGAATCCTTCTGGAATTTTCGACAATGTATGACCTTGACTGTGTTGCTCTACCCTTTCGTCTGTCTCGGGTGCTCTGTTTTAGTGACTTACCGACACACCACACGAATCTGGTCATATCCATACATTTTGCATTGACAAGCTTCATAAATTCAGATGACGATTCTCTCCCAGGCTAAACATTCCTAACAGTCATAAACGCTTATACAATTTCCATCCAGTAAACGATGAGCAGAATTCTTGTTTGGATAATTTGTATGTGCTCTCTGAGATCAGGATTTTTTTTTTTTTTTTTTTTTTTTTTTTTTTTTTTGCAATGTCCTCAGTAAGATGCATCACATGCCTTTTTTCAAAGTTGGGAAGATTGCTTGATCACATTCCATCAACACAATACAGAAATCTGTAAATTCATATTCCACAATAATTTGTTGCAGATCAACACCATCTCTGAAAGAACGGGTCACCACTCCTAGGTGGGTAAAGAGGAATGCAGTGGCTTTAAATGATAAAATCTCAGAGCTTTCTTTGATGCTCACACCGTAGGAAGATCCAACCAATGCCAATAGTTTCACATCGGTCACTTTGTCCCGCTGGTTTGTACTCGTGTCTCCCTCAGTTGGTCTTCAGCAAAATTAGTAAAAGCCTCCTGTCCTCCTTTCTTTGTTATTAAGAGACTTATTTTTCATGTGGCACAACTTCATTTGTAATCAACATTATCACTGTGTTTCTCTCGCCATGTTTGAACAGCTTATACTGTTGCTATACAGTCTTGAGGCGGGATATAATTAGCTCTTGAGAATCACCTTTAACCTCGGAAAGAGAGTGATGTGTGATATTAGTCTTACTGTATTCTACACTCCCTCTCCCCATTTATTTACCTTCATCTACGAGGCAAGAAAGGCCTGAAGTTGCAAGGAAGAATTTGTTACTGAAGGCGCAGATGTTGTTATCCCAGAGACTACAAACATCTCCTTTTGCCTTGCTGTTATAGGTGCTCTAATGCGTGACATATGCTGACTTTAGTGAAAGGGATATTATTCCTAGTACTAGTCGTGAAATGACCATCAAAAAATCTCTGCCATTTATTACGATCAGTTGACTGTAGGTAGTGCATATGCTACATACACTCTGGTATTTTCTAAGCATAGCCAAGCCTTTTAGATGGAATATAATACACACACAGCTTCTCAAATGGTGCACAATACATCAATCACTTTTCACTACGATGGCAAATGTATAAGCTGCAGTAACACAACAGTTTATTTCATACACATAAGGGCCCAGTTGTTCACAGATTCTTTTCGCTGTTCTTGAAAATGCAGTTGTTCACACATAACTGATTATATTTTTGTAAGTGTTCAGTATATCGTCACAAACATATGAGTGTATTGAGGCTACACTAGTAGTCCATATATATATATATATATATATATATATATATATATATATATATATATATATATATATATATATATATATATATATTAAATACTGTATAAAAGTTGAAAACCAACTTTGGGATATTTCTCACTATACTCTATGTGTCGAAAATTAAATGGCGGCAGCTGTTATCAGCTCGGTTGCCTTCGTGGGAATGAAAAACTGGCAACGTTCTCTTGTGAATCTATGGCAAATATTAATAAAAATTATCAGCGTTGCAAAAAAAAATCAACCCTCCAATACATTCTCTCTCTCTCTCTCTCTCTCTCTCTCTCTCTCTCTCTCTCTCTCACCAACTGTCAACTTCCCAGATTTCATTATATTCCACTCTGCTCTCGACTTTCCTTTGAAAATTCTCTGCTTCATGCAGCGATCATTTCCTTTTTCCAGTTCACTCTCTACACTTCGCCACTGCTTCTTTCCCACTTCACCCATCCCTCCACTTGGTATGCTGTCCGGATCCGGTGGGGTCCGTCCGTAATGACAGGACCCACCTACCACACACATACTCAGCCAGACTGCAGAGACACGCCAGAAACGGGGTCACAAAATTGGTTGGGAGTTTCCACATGTTTGAGCTGGCCGGTGGTAGTGGTTGGAGCTCCAGCTTTTGTGATTGGGGCTCCAGCTTTTGTGACAACTCAGATTTATCTCAGATTTCTCTCTCGGCTTTTTTTCAATTCATTTTTCGCTCTGAGCACTCCTCTCTTCCTTTTTCCTTCCTGCAACTCTAAGTTTTAAATAGAATACCACACACATATATGACCAGACAGACCTCTACACCGTCCTCTCTACTCTCATGACAGATACACCAAAGCATTATTTTTTTTTTTTTTCAAGTAATCTTCACTGCCGTCTCATTATTTCATGTCTACGTATGTCTATTTTTGTTTTTACACCTGAATTACTTGTGAATATATTTCTTTTCTTGACCCACATCCATTAGCCATTGTCCATTATTAATTTGTCCTAGCCCTATAAAACGACCCATTACAACACTCGCAAGATTCGCTCTAACGCAGTCATTCAGCTCACCAGTGGCAAATACTCTAAAACTGCTGTGTGTCTCGCTACTTTAATAACTTCACTTCAAAAACAATCTTTCCCCACATCTTTTTCATCAGTTTATGAAAAGTTCTATAATTATTGTTAATGAGTATTTATTATTTCTTTATTTATTTATTTATTTATTTATTTTTGCAGGATACTGATGACCTCATCTACCATCCATTTTTTTTTTTTAAATTTGAATCCTGGCATGGCCTTAATGGTTCATATCCTGAGATCGAGCAGTCTTCGAAGAGCTGATTGACCCACTACAGTACTTCCCACATGGTGACTTAGTGCTAGAACTAATTAACACCGGATACACGCTAGCGTTGCTTAATTCAGGACTGTAGTTGTGGTACTGACGAGTGTATTTCTGTGGCATGTTAAGGTATCGTGTGAAAGTTCAGTAAAATTGGCAAACTTTAAACAAGACGTAAATCATCAGGATATTCCCCTCCCGAGCCAAGGATCGAACTCATATCCTTTGACCCAAGAGGGACGGGTTGTGAGGGGTGATTGGGCTGAAGTACTTGGATGTATAGATTAAAAGCTTAAAGGAAAGGTGAAAAAAATAGCCCGCATGGAATAGTAATACTATTGGATAAACAGGCACACTAAAAAAAAAAAAAAAAAAAAAATGGAAAGTCCTTGAAATGAAAGAAGCATAACAACCCGGTTTTTTTAAATTAGCTAAGCAAGGAGGGAACCACAAAGTTTGGACCTACTAACATGAGCTTCGAGACTATGAGCTAGTTGGCAGGAGGCAGTACGCTAAGTCCCCTTACGGTAAATTCCTACACATTGCACCCCTAGGCAGTATTGGTTTATATCCAGTTCTGTAATTTGCATCAGTTACTCCCATTGAATTCTTACCATCCCCATTTCTAAAATAATTCAATAGGTGGGAGATTCTTCTTTGCTCTTGTGTGTCTCAGCTGTTCGGTTGATGCAGCTGTACGCACACGCACTGACACCGACACACACTCAACTGGACGGAAGTTGAAGGTTCTTGTTTCTCATACGGACGGTGCAGTATTTCTCTCTCTCTCTCTCTGTCTGTCTGTCTGTCTGTCTGTCTGCCTGTCTGTCTCTGTCTGTCTGTCTGTCTGTCTGTCTGTCTCTCTCTCTCTCTCTCTCTCTCTCTCTCTCTCATACAATATACCCCTGCATGCATCATCATCATCATCATCATCATTAGCCTGAGTTAGTCGAGTAGGGGGGCAAAGACCTCTTCCATCTTTTTCCAGTCCGTTCTACCGGCACTTGGCTTGTTCCATCCAGTCCCAGCAAGTCACCGTATCTCAACACGTCATCTTATTCTCTGTCTGCCTCTTCCTCCCGCTTTATCTCTAGATTATCGTTTAGTCACCCTAGCCGTCCATCTGCCATTTGTTTGATAAAGAACGTGATTTGCCTCAGTCGTTTGTGTATTTTGATTGGAGTGATTATAATTTATGTTTTTATCTGTTCCCTTATCTAGAGAATTCGCTTTTTTTTTTTTTTTTTCATCTCGCCATGTGACCGCTAACATAATCTTTTCCATTCTTTTCCGAGCACCCGTAAGTTTACGTTCCAAGGATTTTGTTAGATTCAACTTGCCTGATGCATAAGTTAGAACAGGAAGGACGGCGCGGTTGGACACCCACCTCTTTCAACATGAGGGCATTCAGTTAGCATCACTCTCGTAGTTACTTGGTTTACCAAAAGCCTTCCATCCCATTATATTCATCGCTTAATTTCATTGCCGTGAACCGGAACTGTGTAGACAATCTGCTTTTGGTAAACGTATTCTTCCACACTTTCTGTTTCATCTCATTTTACTGGAAGGGACTCGACAATGAATACGCAGTTAGACATAGTCTTCGTCTTTTCTCCAGTGTTACTTCCGCGCCAGCCTTCAGACTCTGTTTTCAGACAAGCTATCATTACTTGGATATCTTTCACTGATTCACTGAAATGAACTGTGTCATCTGCACCTCTAAGTTAGTTCAGTTGCTTACCGCTGATGCTAATCTTGCTCTCCCGGTATAAATTATAAAAAAAAAAAAAAAAAAAATTGTCTGGACAAGCAGTTAATCACTTGGGTAAAATTATGTCTCCTTGTGTAGCACTTTTCTTTAGTGGCATTTTCTGGTTATCCTTTAATCTTAGTCTCGTCAACAATTCGTTCTCAAATTTCTGTCACTGTGGATATTTCATGTCAATCCACCAATTTTTCGTAATCTCTATCGGATACTTTTACGTGAAGCTACAGAACGTGGTGAATGTTTTTGGCGTATCAGATAGAGCCAGGATTCCGGGGGTTTGAATGGTGAGGGTATGGAAGCGTGGCCTATTGGCCTGGGCAAATTTGGGCTGTCTGGACGTTGCTACTCCTCACCCTGTCCTAGGGTGGGAAAGGAAGTCCAGATGATGATGAAGATGGTAAAATGCTCCTGCCACCCAAAAAATGCATTCTGGGGTTCTCTCAAGCACTTGATTAATAATTTGAAAATGGTCTGTCGTCGAGTTACCACAATAAAATTCGGCCAAAATCCTGCCAATTCTTTTGACTGTTTTGTACGTAGTATAGGACTGATTCGATTTGTTCGGGTTATTTGTAAATAGTTTGTAAATAGCTGGGGGGGGAAGACTAACTGGACGGCAGATTTTACGTCTTAAACTTCATCCTTTTCGTAAATTATAATGTGAGACGTGTGTGTGTGTGTGTGTTTTCAGGATCTGGGTACTGCTGTTGCTTCTAAACAGTTCGTAAATAGTTTTGGCCGTTGATTTATTCATAGTCACCAACATTCTTTGAAAGAAGATCCATATTGAGACTAACATTATGCATATTATACTCTTGTGGTGCCTTCATACGGAGGCCAGCCTGTACTACAGACGGGGATTGTCTGATCATGTAGGTTGGGTCAAAATACGGTCTACGAAAGGTTCACTTCAGTGGTTCACTTTCTCGTCAATTCGTTTCTCAGTACCAAACCAGCCAACGCGTGTGACAATCAGAAACAGTTTGTGCAGAACATAGCACACAAACGAGACTGTAATAGTCTTCATCCTGACCTACACGATCGGACAGTTTGCGTGTGAATATGTTCGATGCCGGCCTTAGCGTAGACGCACCCTCGAACATTTGGCAAGATATGATCTATAACGAAGAAAATTTGTGATCTGACGTCAGCTTTGTGTTTACTTTATTATTTAACTGTTACTAAGGCCAATAGATGTGTGTGTGTGGATGAGTAAATTCGGAGTGTGTCGTCCTGTCTCGGCTACCCCTTTTTCTCTGGAGGAAGCAGCCTAGGTATATAGACAGATAGATAGCACCAGGGTATCTACACCTGTCTTTGTTACAGAATCAGCTTTGGGTATTATCCCTTCCTTAAAAGTGTGGAATTGTTCTTATTCCGTTCAGGTTTGCCGACCCTAATCTACTCTAGTTTACATCATCATAGTTATGCATTTGCTGGTCTCTCTAAAGGATTTCAGCTTGCAGTTTAACAGTTTCACTATCTACAAACGTTTCTATATACCTCCAATACTAAATGCGTTACATCTGAGACTGATTCCTTGACCCCTACCCACGATCTTCACCTCAAACACACCAACCCCTTCCACCTTTTTGTGTGTCTTCTCTGTGTCTCTGTGTTGTATGCCAAGTGTTCTATGCTACTTGTACTTTATGTACCCTACTTATACAAATGCTTTTATATCACTTACGTATTATCTTTATTTTAGTACATTCTCTTTGTTTTTCATAGTTCTTTACCATCATGGAAGTGCTTTCTACTGTATGTGTGTATTAATATTTCATAACTCCTTAATGCCTTCTGTGTGTTCTCTGTATGTCATGTATTTGCTTTCAGTGTGCTCCTTCATCATCGATCATCAATCATCATCGTCCTCATCGTCATCATCACCATCAATCCTTCTCTCCTCCTTTAATAATGATAATGATGATGATGATGATGATACTAATACTAATACAAATACCAATACTACTACTACTACTACTACTACTAATAATAATAATAATAATAATAATAAATTATCATTAGTATTATCTATTATTATCATTATCATTACCATTAGTAGTAGTAGTAGTAGTAGTACTATCGTCATTATTATTATTATTATTATTATTATTATTTTATGGTGCCTCTCCTTTCCCACTCCGTGACTGAATGTTATATTATCCTGGCCCATCAGAGTCATGGTGGACCAAAAACATGGAGTTTCCAGCGTTTTATGCCTGTCATAAATTCCGAAGGTTTTTTTTTTTTTTTTTTTTTTTTTTATGCGAGGAAGAAGGAACCAAAGGCCATGAGCCCGCAGTAACAGTTCCCTCCAAGAGAAAAACAAAATACAATAGAGAGCCAAATTCAAGATCCGATCATTTTGAGATGCCTGGACACACTGCGTTTGAAAGACTGGAGATCATAGGCAGGAGGAAATACAGACAGAGGGAGACAGTTCCAGAGCTGACCTGTTGCATGAATGAAAGACTGGGAGTAACGGTTAACTCTTGCATTAGAGAGTTGGACAGAAAAGGGATGAGAGTTTGCTGCCAGACGGGTGCTACGCGCCCGTCGTAGAGGTGGAGGAATGCAAGCAGACAGTTCAGAGGAGCAGTGACCATTAAAGTAGCGATAGAAAAGAGATAAAGATGCAACAGTGCGGCGAAGAGACAGAGGTTGAAGGGAGTCAGTAAGAGGAGGAGAGTTAATGAGACGAAAAGCCTTTGACTCCACCCTATTGAGAAGAGCTGTATGTGGGGAGCCTCCCCACACATGAGAGTTGTACTCCACACAGGGGCGGATAAAACCCCTGTATAGAGTCAACAATTGTGCAGGGGTAAAGAAAGAGCGGAGTCGGCTTAGCACACCCAATCTCTTGGATGCAGATTTTACAAGAGATGCAATATGATCTTTCCAAGATAAGTCCCGAGTAAATGAAACCCCAAGCATGTTCAAGGATGATGCAGGATTAATCTGAATATTATTAAACATTAGTGGGTATACCTGTGGAAGATTTTGTCGGGTTGATAGGTGTAAGAACTGAGTCTTAGAAGCATTAAAGACAACCATATTATTTTTACCCCAGTCAGAGATATGAGCCAAGTCAGACATTAGGTGTGCCATAGCCTCATCCCTTGTTTCTTGAAGTAACTGTTGAGATGGGCGTTGCGGGAACCGAATGGAAAGGTGAAGGGTGGAGTCATCAGCGTATGAGTGGATAGAGTTAGATGTACAGCTTAGAAGATCATTGATGAATAAAAGGAAGAGAGTTGGTGATAGGACAGAGCCCTGAGGAACACCACTGTTGATAGATCTAGGAGAAGAACGATGGCCGTCTACGACAGCAGCTATAGAACGACCAGAAAGGAAGCTAGCGATGAAGGTACAGATAGAAGGATAGAAACCGTAGGAGGGCATTTTGGAAATTAAAGATTTATGCCAGACTCGATCGAAAGCCTTTGAGATGTCAAGTGCAATGGCAAAGCTTTCGCCAAAGTCCCGAAAGGAGGATGACCAGGAGTCTGAAAGGTAGGTGAGAAGATCGCCAGTGGAGCGTCCCTGACGGAACCCATACTGACGATCGGAAAGAAGGTTGTGATAGGAAAGATGCCTTAAAATTTTTTTATTAAGAATTGACTCGAAAACTTTTGAAATACAGGACGTTAAAGCAATTGGACGATAGTTGGAGGGTTGGGAGTGGTCACCCTTCTTTGGGACTGGCTGAATGAGAGCAAACTTCCAGCAAGAAGGAAAGGTACAAGTTGACAGACAAAGGCGAAATAGTTTACCTAGGCAGGGTGTAAGCACAGAAGCACAGTTTTTGAGAACAACAGGAGGGACCCCATCAGGCCCATATGCCTTGTTAGTACTGAGGCCAGTAATGGCAGAAAATACATCAACTGAAGAAATTTTAATGTCAGCCATGAGGAAGTCAGAGGGGGGAAATGATGGAGGAACAGCACCGGAATCGTCTAAGGTGGAATTGGAGGAGAAAGTCTGTGCGAAGAGATCTGCTTTATCAGTAGAAGAAATAGCTACAGAACCATCAGAGTAGAAAAGAGGAGGGAAGGATGATGAGGTAAAGTTGTTAGAAAGATTTTTGGCAAGGTGCCAGAAGGAGCGGGAAGAATTCGAGTTGGAGAGTTGAGAGCATTTAGTATGGATGAAATTATTTTTAGTAGAGCGAAGAACAGACTTAGCACGATTCCGGGCAGAAACGTAAAGATTATGTGATTCAGGGGTGGGTTGGCTCCGGTACCTTTTGTAGGCCTTCTCCTTGTTGCGGACAGCATTAGAACAAGCGTGATTAAACCAAGGCTTTCTTGCGTTAGTCAAAGGATATGAGAAAGGAATGTATGCTTCCATGCCCGAGAGAATAACCTCCGTAATGCGCAAGGCACACTCAGATGGCTCACGGCCATGGAAGCAATAATCATTCCAGGGAAAATCAAAGAAGTACTGCCTGAGGGCCTCCCAGTCCGCAGCTCCAAAATGCCAGAGACGACGTTTCCCTGGAGGGTCCGCAGGCCGTACTGGAGCGATAGGACAGGTTAAGGTAATAAGGTTGTGATCGGAGGAGCCCAACGGAGAGAAAAGATTAACAGAGTAAGCTGAAGGATTAGTTGTGAGAAAGAGGTCAAGTATGTTGGAGCTCTCTCCAAGGCGGTCAGGGATACGGGTAGGGTGCTGTACAAGCTGCTCTAGGTCATTAAGGATAGAAAAGATGTAGGCTTGTTCACCAGGTGGATCCGTGAAAGGAGAGGAGAGCCAAAGGTGGTGGTGAACATTGAAATCTCCAAGAATGGAGATTTCAGAGAAAGGAGAAATGGACAGAATGTGTTCCATCGTAGAAGTAAGATAGTCGAAGAATTTTTGATAGTCAGTAGAATTAGGGGATAAGTAAACAGCACAGATATATTTAGTCAGAGAATGACAGGAAAGCCGAAGCCAGAGAGTGGAGAATTCAGAAGAATCAAGTTCAGGAACACGAGAGCAAGATAAGTCGTTGCGTATGTATACACAACAGCCACCTTTGGCTTTGAAATGAGTATAGAGAAAGTAGGAGGATACAGAAAAGGGTTTGCTGTCAGTTGCCTCAGACAGCTGAGTCTCCGTTAGAAAAAGAAGGTGAGGTTTAGAGGAGGAGAGGTGGTGCTCAACAGAGCGAAAGTTAGATGAAAGGCCGCGAATGTTGCAGAAATGAAGAAGAAGAGAGTCAGACAGTGGTTCCAGGCACCTCGAGTCGTCACCGGGAGAGGGGCAGATGGCGGGGGCATTTATGGTCCCCCCCCCTGGGGACTCCGAGGCTAGGTGAATTGACGCCATTTTGGTAAATTTTGAGTAGGAAGTGTAGTGTGTACTGTGCATGTAGTTTGGTGAAGATAGATAGAGAAATTTGTACTGGAGAGCATGCTGGCCTACTCTCTGTGTAACTGAGACACTGAAAAAGTTCAGCAAAGGGGGATGGTCAGGAACTAGTCCTGAGGGCTGATGAAACGGGAGCTCCAGCACTCCCTGTCATCAGCTTTCCATCCACCTCGGGAGTACTGCCCTGCTCGACTGGTGCTACAGTCTACTCCACAGAAGTAGTAGTATGGGGGGTAAATTTCATTGTGTGTGTGTGTGTGTGTGTGTGTGTGTGTGTGTGTGTGTGTGTGTGTGTTAACTGGACACGATAATGACAAGGGAAACCAAAGTTTGTGTGTGTGTGTGTATGTGTGTGTGTGTGTGTGTGTGTGTGTGTGTGTGTGTGTGAACTAGACGTAAGAATGGCGATGGAGAACACACAGTTAATACAGGGAAATATTCTTAATACACCATAGCGACAGGGAACATGACCTAAAAAATACTGCGTGAAATTTCCCTGCCCAGGTAATAATTCTCACCTGCGTTTTCCGGTGAGGTGCGTCCGGTGGGTGCTGAAGGATGCAAGTTGGGGGATCGTTCGGCCGTACGTATTCTTAACATTTCCTTCCCTTAGACATGGGAACTAAATCCTTATCTGAGTGTGAGGATACTCTACTGCATCAAATAGTGCTCTTATTTCAACATTAATATTACCCTCAACTACAGCTGTGTTAAACATGTGGTAACTCGTTTATAAAGCGATGGATGGAGTTATGTAGAATGAAGAGAGAGAGAGAGAGAGAGAGAGAGAGAGAGAGAGTTAACATAAAAGCCCTGAATATCAATGTTAGCGTGTTTGTTATATGTCCTAGTGCCAGTTGGTCTTGTTACACTTTTGGCGAGGCAGTTTTAAATGCATTATTCTATATTATTCTCTAGTAACTGCCAGAATGTTCATAAATAATATAATATAGCTTCATTTCTTTTCAGTATCTCATGGGTTATGTTGCGCAATAAGATGTTTCGATTTTAAAGGGAGGATGCAAGGAACGACGGGGAACAGAGAAAGGTGATGGCAAAGCTTTGACCGACTTACTGCCACCCAGTCTTCTCCATTGCCTCCTCTGTCAACTTAGTGGTGCTTAGCTTATTCTTGTATAAATAACATGAGCGCTTTTCTTCTGACTGTGAGCGTCCTCTGAGGTTAAAGAAGGAGTGGGTGGGGTAGGGGTAGGGTGGGTTGCTTTATGCTCATGATATCGCTCCTTCACTCACATTACATCCGCTTCACTTTCCTATCTGTCCCCCTCCCCTCACCTTTCTTTCTCTCTCACCCTCACCTCTCCAGGTCTCTTTGACCTTTCCTTTTCCCCACGCATCTTTCCATTCTCCTTTCTCCAATAACAACATAATAATTAAAAAAAAAATCCCAGCATAGTCACTAAGTTTTTAGCATTGGTATGTTTAAATGCGCACTTTTTCCTTACCCATAAATGCATATCACACTAAGAAACCCGCCTGAGCATGTAGAGAGTGAAGAGCTAACGAAACTTTAATCAAGAAACTTTCACTGAGACAAAAGGAGATCGAGAGAGCAATGTGCAATGTATGTAACAGGGGAACTTAACAAGGCACTGGTATAAGCACATTTAGAGGAAAGTGAACCAGAGGCTTGCAAACACTGAGAGGGGGATGAGCAAGAGCTGAAGGGAAATTATCAGGTGGAAGAAGCCGTTGCCTCTGTGAAGAAATGCAAAATATCGGAGTGTGCCCAGACGACTACCTTAAAAGTGTCCTGGACTCACTGGGGAACGAGAAAAAAAAAAAAAATTGCAATACAGTGCAAAGATCACAGAAGCATCTGCCTTCTACTGTATATGCATCACTAAATTATGCTTAACATCCTGTGCGCGAAAATAGTGAGTAAAGCCTAAGAGCGTATTGGCGATGATCATTTTGGATCAAGGAAGGGTAAGGGCACGAGAAATGGTGTAGCTGTTATTCATGTGCTTGTTAAAAGTAGAAGGGATACTCTCAAGATGTTTACGTCTGCTTTGTAGATTATGGAGAGGTATTTGATCGTGTGATATAAAAGAAACAGCTGGACGTTTGAAAGACATAGGAGTTGATTCGAGGGACGGAGGATTGATTACCTCCCTTTACCTTGGTCAGGCAGCAAGTCATGACGAATGGAATGGAATCTGAACCTGTATCATTAGCAGAGGTATGAAACAAGGCTGTGTTCTGTCATCAGTGCTATTCAACATTATTTTATAGCCAGGGCTATGATAAGGGAAGCCTTGGAAGAAGTGAGTGTGAGTGGAAGAGTATTCTGGCATAGGCAATAAGAATCCTAGACGATAAGACGACAACACAGAACACGGCAGGATTACTGTACAGTCAGTCATACTGGGCGACTAGCACAGAGTAGAAGAAAAACACACCACAAGTATGGATGAACAGAAAAGAAAATAATGGCGAGTGGCTATAAGAACTACGAGGTATTTTACATCAGGATGAATGACATCCGTTTGGAACAAATACCTCGTTGAAGTGTGAAGGTGGTATATTGATCAGAGACGGTTTACTCGTATGTATGGAAGAAACTCCTTCAAGATTATCGATAGCAAAACAGCATTAAACAAGAAACAAAAATTACCAAGTAGATATGTCACTTGCAGTGTGACTAGTGACAACATTACTTTGAAGATACCTCATCAACGTGCGGAAATCTCGCCTTTGAAAAGATCTTGGAGGCGAATGTTGAGGGTTAATTAGGTGGGAAGAGCTCCAAATGAGGATGTATAAAGAAGAGTGATAGAAAATGGGCCACTTATCGGTACAATCCTCACTTGGCTCAATAAATGGTTTGGCCATGTTTTGTGCTATGAAATTTTTACATTATAAGCTTGATGGAAGACTATCAGAGAAGTATGGAAGAAAGGAAAGGATTACTGAACATTGGAATGATAAAACTTTGTAAGATATGTCAATGGAAGCAGAAGGCAAAATGAGTTGGATGAACATAATCTTACCTTGTGGCAGAAAACAACTGACTCATGTAAATAAGAAAGTGCTATGGTGTAGTATGCCTCCAGTCTTTCCTGCTGATTCATTCTCGCCGACAAGGAGAGTATGTTTTCACCCCTGTTTGTTTGTTTGTTGGCACAATTACTCAATAACTAAACGAGAGGTTTGGACCAAATTTGGTGGGTAGATAGTCCATGTCCCAGGGAACAATGGATTAACTTTTCGGACTGATCCGGATCGTATTACAGATTCTGGATCCAGAAAACATTTTTTGTGAAACCTTAATCAGTTATTGGAAAACCTAACCCATTATGAAGAGTGAACTGGAAATTGCGTTGCCCTTGTCGGAGAGATGCGCTCCACTGAGTGCCCCTCTAGTTTCAAGTAATATTCGTTCCTCTGACGTAATTTAATATCCATCACCTTTATTGGATGAGACAGACCGGAAAATGAGTCGAAGTTCTGACTAAATTTTACCAGTAAGAATCCTGGCATATGTTTTTCTTTTCATCTCCCTCTCTTCGTTTCTTCTGTGCCCTTTTTCTGTGTTTACCCACCAGTCTATTACCTTATCCTTCTTCCATCACTATCTTCCGCCTCACCTCCAACCTCTCTGATTTTATGAGATCTTCCTCTCGCTCTCCCATTTTACAATATTTTCCTGCCCCCTCCCCCCACCTCCCTTCCTTCCTCTCTCTCTCGCTATTTTGCTCTTGCTGTCTTGCCCTCGCTCTCTTCCTGTCTTGCTCGCTCGTTGTCTCCAGAAATACAAGCCGAGATTTTCATTTAGTACTTCAGCTTTGCCAGTATAATGCAGTAAGGACATCGATTATAGACCTGTGTACCTCGCTGAAACTACTATCTTATAACATTACGTAGAAACAAACGCTTTACGATAGGGAGCACAATGAGAGTTTGATTTGTGGCTCAGTTTTTCACCTCCATGTGTCAAAAAAAATTGAGCAGTCTCTTACAGCAAGTATATTATACATAGGTAGATAGACAGATAGATAGACAGTTGACATTTCACCAAATTATTCCATCTTCTTACTTTATTATTTTCTTCTTACTCCTCTTTATTCTCTGTCTGTTATTCTCTCACCCTCCACGTAACTGCGTTCCCTTCTCGATGTCATACATTTCTCTCCCCTCTCATTCCAACATTCCTTTGCGTCTGATTTCCTCCTTCTGCCTTTGTTTTCAGTTCATTTCCTTTCCTCTGCTCATCACTATTTTTTTTTTTTTTTCGTAAAACAATTTCTCGTCATGTGATGGTGCTTAAAACAGGAAGGAAAATGGGAGTAAATGTACGATGCAGGGAAAGTAACACAGAGAGACAAGAAGGGGAGAAGAGACAGTATATGGAAGGAAGGAGAGGAGAGGTTCTAAATCTGGAGGAAAGAGGAGAACGGGGTAGAGTTAAGAAGGGACAAATTGAAAGGAGAAGGAAAAAATTTACAGCAGTTCACCTGACAAATAACGTAAGGTAACTGAGAAAGGTGATGAAGTAACAACGAAAGGAAAAACATTAGACTATAATACGGGATAAAGTTGAAGTGAAACCTAGGTGGAAGGTATAGGGCCCTGAAGGAGTAGGACTGTATGGCATGGATAAATAATGTGGAAAAGTGAGAGAACCAAAGGAAACGATGATAGATCAGCCAAGGACACGGTCACACACACACACACACACACACACACACACACACTTAGGAAATCATGCAGACACAAATCCAGCAGAGTAAGAGTCCTCTGTGCCTAACACTCAATACACAGTTTCATACTGCTGTACTTTTTTTTTTTGTTTCCTACTGTAATGCAACCATATCATCCCTCTTTTCATGGCTTCTGGAAGGTATTTTTTTATGTGCATCTGTATAAGTTCTGAACTGTCCAGCACCTCCAGGTCTCACACTTGCGAGCACTAGCACCAGTCATCACCAGACCTTCACCAAAACTCACTACTTTTATCATTACTTGCATTATCACCTCCAGCCATCGCCACCACCTTGACCTCATCACTGTCACCACCACACACTGCCAAGACATCTTCAAACACCGACCCTCTGCCAAATGTCTCTCTTCCATTCACCACCAATCCATTTTCATAACATACTGGCACTGACCGTTTCTCAAACACCAGTCGTCTCCACCATCACTGTGTAATCTTCGGCGCCATCACCATTCCCCTTCACTAAATATCACCACCACCGTCACTACGCACTCACTCCTTCCTGTTCTTTCTCCATTCGTATTGTTCTGATATCACACTCTCCCGCGTTTACCAAAACCTGTTCCTATTTACATCGCTGCCTTTGTCTTTTCATTATCATTCCTCTCCTTTCTTTAGCTTGATTGTTGCCAACTTTCTTGAACGGAATTTGATATATCTCTATCTATCTATCTATCTATCTATCTATCTATATTGTTACATAGCCTATGATTTCATCATCTTTTGTGTAATTTTAACGCACAGTATGCTGCATGTTTGATCACGAGCGTGTTCTGCCTCAGTTCCCCCCTTCTACCGTTATAGTAGAGTAAGTCGTTCTCTCTGTTATTCAGAGCGGGATTGTCAACTCTTTGTCCCCATGGCTTCATTTGCGCGTCCTTCTTACAAGTTGTATCAAGCTCTGCCGGCCCCTATATAATGAGCTCAGTCTCTGCATCATGGCCACTTAGATCTGCTCCTCATTTTGTTCACATCTCTGTCCTCCCCTGTACAGATATTATTATTGTGAGTGCTCAAGAAATCTCCAAACATCTAGCAGCTGTGTGTAATTTGAGTATAACTGTTGTATTTTTTCTTGTACTGTGTAGCGTGGGGTTGATTCTTGGGCCTAGTGAGGTTTTTTGATTAATGTTGGGTTTTATGTCAGTCATTTTTGATAATAGTTTGTATCTGTAATAATTTATCTTGCATTAACTGAGCATTACCTGGTGTATTTTCATTTTATCAGGGCTGACTTAGATAAATTTACTCTCGCTAATTTCGTGTTAACAGAGGCTATTGCAGTTAACCATATATTTAACCTGTTTATTTGCCATTACATTATCATTATGAGTCCTGAATGTTTTGTTGTTAGTTTGAGCATTAAACTTTAACTTGTAATTTTACCTAACTCTTTTGTTTTGAACCTGGAACTTTACGGGACAGTAGTGATTTTTAGTATTCTCACTTAAAGTGTACATTATCTTTCTCTGTTCCGTAACATAAATTTGGCGACCTCTTATCAGGATATTCAGGATATTATCATAAGGATATTGCTCGATATTTTGTGACTGTGATTTATTCATGATGTCTACTATTACTACACTTGATGAAGCCAAAGATTTTTTGTCAAATGTGCAAACAGTGTTGGATGTAGAAAACAGAACAAAGAATGAACTTAAGCTTGTTGCTCAACAATTGGGAATTGCTGTTCGCTCTCATCATTCTAAAGATCAAATTGTTGACATGATTAATGAAAGCTTGTTTAATGTAACTCCTCGAAATGAGCAAACGCAGATTGAATTAGCTAAGTTACAGCTACCCCTGCAGGAGTCTCGTGCTAAGGAGGCTGAATTTCAGGCCCGTTCTAAAGAGGCTGAGGCACAAGTTGAAATTGCTAGGATTCAGGCAGACCATGAGTATCGCATGAAACAAGGTGGAACTGGATCATCTAGCTCTGATGATTTTGATGTGGCTAAAAATGTTAAACTTGTCCCTCCTTTTAATGAATCTGATTTAACAAAGTATTTTCAGTTGTTTGAGAGGGTAGCTACAGGTTTTAATTGGCCCAAACAGAATTGGCCAGTACTCCTTCAAACTGTTCTTACCGGTAAAGCTCAAGTAACTTATGCATCTTTGCCTCAGGATCAATCTGATAATTATGATGTAGTTAAGAGCTTGATTCTTAAGGCCTATGAGCTTGTTCCTGAAGCCTATAGAGTAAAATTTAGGACAACTTACAAGCAAGATAAGGAATCCCATGTTGAGTATGCAAAAATCAAAGAAGATCTGTTAGAGCATTGGTTAAATTCTAAGAATGTGGATTCTGATTTTGACAAATTTAAGCAGATGATTTTGCTGGAGGACTTCAAAAGGTGTATTAGTAAAGATGTAAGCCTATATCTTGATGAGAAAAGAATAGATAATTTGTCTGATGCTGCAGTTTTAGCTGATGAGTATGTTCTCACTCACAAGAGATATTCTAGAGAAAAAGGGAAAGCTGAGAGTAAGTACGTTGCCTCTACTCAGAGTACAGGTAACAGGAAAGAGAATAAGGATGATGTTTCTCAGGAAGTAAATACCAGCTTCACCTCTAGATTTCAGAAAAGTAAATGTACTTATTGTAGTAGGCTTGGTCATACTACGGAGAGATGTTTCAGGAGACAGCGTGATGTGAACAAAAAGGAGTCTTTAAATATTCAGTCAATTGATCTAGTGTCCACCCTTGAGAGTTCCCAGAATTCTTTAACTGAGTTAACTGAACCTGCTTTGAGGGGTAACTTAAATTCTCATGATGGAGCTCCTCTTTTGAGCAGTAACGTGGGTGACACTCTCAAGAGTTCATGTGCTAATTTCCTGTCTGATGGTTTTGTCAGTCCTCTGGACAGTAATGACAGGAAATCAGTTAAAATATATCGTGACACAGGTGCTTGCCAATCCCATATGCTGACCAGTGTTCTAGGCTCTAATGTTAATTCCTCTGATGAAACTGTAATCTTACAAGGTGTAGGGAATAATTACTTCTCTGTCCCTCTGTGCAGAGTGAATTTAGAGTCTTGTTTTGTTAATGGTTCCGTTATGGTTGGGTTGGTTGAGACACTCCCAATGTCAGGTGTAACTTTCTTACTTGGAAATGATATTGGTGGAAGTCAAGTGTGTCCAGCTCCTCAGTTGTCTAGTGAGCCAGTGGCTGCGACCCAGGATGATGATGTCCCTGATGTGTTCCCTGCATGTGCTGTCACTAGGGCTAAGTCTAAAGTTACTGGTGATTTAGAGGATAATGATGATGATGATGTTATCCTAGCTGACACTTTTCTTGCTAATTTGGACCACTCACCAGATGAGGCAGTACCCCGTAGTGTTGATAATTTGTCTCGTCAAGAGTTGGTTGAGTTGCAGGTTGCTGACCCTGAGTTGAAAGGTCTAGCTAACTCTGCTTACAGTGAAGAAGAGTCAGCCGGTGCTTCTACTTGTTATTATGTAAAGTCAGGAGTACTTATGAGGAAGTGGAGACCCCCAACAGCATCAGCCGACTGTGAATGGGAGGTTGAACATCAAGTTGTCATCCCTCGTGTTTGTAGGCAGGATATCATTAGAGTGGCTCATGATTCCAGTTTGGCAGGACACCTTGGAGTGAGGAAGACTGGCACGCATTTTGAAACACTTCTACTGGCCAGGTATCTTCAGAGATGTTTCCTGGTATTGTAAGTCTTGTCACACCTGTCAAGTTGTGGGGAAGTGTAATCAGACCGAAAAGGTTGCACCTCTAGTTCCCATTCCTCCTTTTGAGGCGCCTTTCACCCGTGTGTTGGTGGATATTGTGGGCCCTCTTCCTAAGACTTCTTCAGGATTTTCTTATGTGTTGACCCTGATTGATATGGCTACTCGTTATCCTGAAGCCATTCCACTTAGAAATATCTCAGCAAAGAACGTGGTTAAGGAAATGCTAGGGTTCTTCACAAAGTTTGGTCTGCCCAAGGAGGTACAGTCAGACCGGGGAAGTAATTTCATGTCAAATGTTTTCAAGCAGTCTCTGAAAGAGTTGGGCATCGCCCAGATCACGTCTTCAGCTTACCATCCCCAGACCCAAGGAGCGTTGGAGAGATATCATCAAACACTCAAATCGATGCTCAAGAAATACTGTTTGGAACATCAGAAAGACTGGGATAAAGGTCTTCCATTCGTTGTATTTGCTGCAAGAGAATCTCCAAATGAATCACTGGGCTTCTCACCTTTTGAACTACTGTTTGGCCATGAAGTAAGAGGACCCCTTAAGCTACTCAAGGAATGCTGGCTGTCGGAGGAAGATGACGTCAACCTGCTGGAGTATGTGATGAAGTTCAAAGAACGGCTGTCCACTGCTTTACAGCTGGCGAGAGAGAATTTAGGAGCTGCTCAGGAGAAGATGAAGACTTGGTATGATAAGAAGTCCAGGTTACGCCACTTTCAGCCAGGAGATCAGGTTTTGATTCTGCTACCAGTTCATGGGCAACCTCTTCAAGCCAAGTTTAGTGGTCCTTATTTCGTGGAGAAGAAACTCAGTGATGTCAACTATGTCATCGCCACACCAGATCGTAGAAAGAACAAGCAACTATGTCACATCAACATGCTAAAGTTATATCACAGGCGGGACGAAAATAATCCAGTCTGCACTGTAGCTGTTCCACCCGAGTCTGCAAGTGAAGCTCTCCCATGCAGTATGAGCCTGAGTGATAGTTTGGGGAAGAATCCTGATATCATGAATGATCTCCAGACTAAGCTTTCTCATCTACCTCCCGAGGAAAGGCAGGAGTTTTCGGCATTACTGCAGGAGTACCCGCAAGTGTTCCGTGCCACTCCAGGAAGAACTACTGTGTTGATGCATGATGTCGAGGTTGGAGACGCAAAGCCAATTAAATTGCCTCCTTACCGTGTGAACCCAGTGAAAGTTCCTCTCATCCAGAAGGAGTTTGGCTACCTGTTGGACCACAAGATGATTGAGCCCTGTCAGAGCGAGTGGAGTTCTCCTGTCACTCTGGTCCCTAAGCCAGGTGGGTCACAGCGGCTTTGCATCGACAACAGACGTGTTAATCAGATAACCAAAACAGACACTTACCCTCTCCCTCATGTGGAAGATTGCATAGACAAGATCGGAAAGGCTAGGTACATAAGTAAGTTTGATTTGTTAAAGGGATACTGGCAAGTACCTATGACTGAACGTGTTAGGGAGATCTCATGTTTTGTAACATTAGGAAAGACATTTGCATGTTCTGTAATGCCATGTACAGATTTTTTTAGAGTAATAAGAAATTTCCTTTGTAAATTTCTTTTTTCTTTGTGGGGAGGTGTTACATAGCCTATGATTTCATCATCCTTTGTGTAATTTTAACGCACAGTATGCTGAATGTTTGATAACGAGCGTGTTCTGCCTCAGTTCCCCCCTTCTACCGTTATAGTAGAGTAAGTCGTTCTCTCTGTTATTCAGAGCGGGATTGTCAACTCTTTGTCCCCATGGCTTCATTTGCGCGTCCTTCTTACAAGTTGTATCAAGCTCTGCCGGCCCCTATATAATGAGCTCAGTCTCTGCATCATGGCCACTTAGATCTGCTCCTCATTTTGTTCACATCTCTGTCCTCCCCTGTACAGATATTATTATTGCGAGTGCTCAAGAAATCTCCAAACATCTAGCAGCTGTGTGTAATTTGAGTATAACTGTTGTATTTTTTCTTGTACTGTGTAGCGTGGGGTTGATTCTTGGGCCTAGTGAGGTTTTTTGATTAATGTTGGGTTTTATGTCAGTCATTTTTGATAATAGTGTTTTTTTTTTTTTTTTTTCCGGCCTATCAACCATTGGGGCCGAAGCCCCTGGTTATTAAGGCCATTTATATATATATATATATATATATATATATATATATATATATATATATATGTATATACATTTAAACATATATACATATATATACAAACATATATATATATATACATACACACACACACACACACACACACACACACACACACACACTTCCATGCATACATACAGACACACTTTCATGCAAACGTACATATATATATATATAATAATTTTAATCTTATTTAATTTTTTTTTTTGTATTTTTATTTTTTTGATTTTTTCTTAGTTTTATATTTTTTATACCTTATATTATAAAGTAAAACTAATCTAAAGACCCTAAAATTAATCACCTAACAGACAAATCGCTAACCTATACTAAATCCTACAGAGACAAATAGCTAGACCTACACTAATGGTAAAAATACCTCGACTAACAGAACACCATCGACTGCAGATATGTAATGCCTTTCTACATTACATACCTGCACTCATCACCTGGTAACTGTCAGTCGAGGCACAACCTAATATAGGGGACATCAATATATGAAAGGGAACCAGACGAGTCAGGAACATTTCCATATACGTCAGCTGTCGTCCCTAATTAGAATAACTTAAGCAAGATGATATAATGTATTTACATAATTTGTACAGAAAGTGAAGAACCTCGCCCAGCAGACCACCATCGACTACAAGTGCCCAATACCTTCCTATATTGCACACTTGCACTCAGCTGGTGACTGTCAGGCGAGGAACTTGGCTTAATGTAGGGGACATCAATATTAGAAATAGATCGGTGGGAGGAGGAACTATTTAAAATATGTCAACTGTCAACCCTAATTAATATTACAATATATACATATTTACTTTTCATAAAAACCATAACCACACAGTAAAAGTCACATCACTCTGATCAGTCCGGTCTCTCTCAAGAAAGCCATCAATTTATCAGTCATAACAATGTCCCCATCACCCAGGATGGTGGAAAGGGTGAAGGGGGCGTCTACTGCGCCGCAGTAATTTATAAGTGAAGCGCGTTCACGAATAAATCGCCGACAGCGCAGGATGATATGACTAATAGATAACACCGCATTACAGATGTCACAGTGCGGTGGGAAGCGTCTTTCCATATATGGTTTTATGTGGGTTACAATGGTGGCATTAAGCCGTAACCGTGCCAACACTTTTTCTTCTAGGCGACTGGGACGGTTGGCAGTGTCCCAGTCGCCCAGGTACGGCTTACAAGTTGGAATATTTAGTCTGGTCCACTGACCTTGCCACAGAAGATTTATTGATTTCTTTCCGAGAGATAGACTCGACCGTAGATCACGAGGAACGTCCCAAGTCTCCTCGAGCTCCACAGCCGACTTTGCAAGTAAGTCAGCCTGCTCATTGCCGTAGATACGACAATGACCAGGCACCCAGATCAGCGTGAATGACTTGTTGCATGAATGCAACTTATTAACGATGCGGCCCTGGATCTCATGAGAGTCCGTAGTGCAAGATGCAATTGCCTGAAGGGCTGATTTTGAATCTGAAAATATGACAAATGAGTCATGTCTAGAATTGAGAGCATAGTCTATGGCTTTGTAAATAGCAAAAAGTTCTGAAGTAAACACAGATGTATGAGTCGGCAACCGATACCTGAGGGCACATTCAGTCGACCACACACTTGCACCCACACATTCACTCGACTTGGAGCTGTCGGTGTACAATTGATGGGACCCCAAGTGACGAACAATGATGTTACGAAACAAGTGGTGGACCTCCGCCTCCGGCGCCTTGGCCTTTGGTGCTGGGAGCCATGTAACATCGACTGTAAAGCCGGGTGGCTCCCAAGGCGCTATATTTTTAAGCACCAACTTGTCACAGTCACTGGGGTCCACATCAAGCTCCTGAGTCAGTAAGTGGAGGCGAGCGGCAAGTGGCCGACGCACCCCCCGCAGAAGGTGGTGGTATTGACACAGGGGGGTACAGGCCACATTGCCGATATTACTTTTTCTTAATGTCCTTATGCCGTAGGACAAGGCCAGGTGGTCACGGCGAATATGGAGGGGAGGCACATTCGCCTCCACTTCCATACGAGCCACACGGGTACACCGTACAGCTCCAAGACACATTCGCAAGCATTTATTCTGTAACACATCCAATCCTTTCAGCATGGCATCAGATGCCGAGCCATACACCTGTGCACCATAGTCTAGCTTTGATCGAATAAGGGACTTATACACCATTAATAAAGATTTTCTGTCGGCACCCCAGGTAGTACCCGCTAGGTACTTGAGGACATTTAACGGTTTATCACAACGAGCAAGCAAAGTATTAACGTGAAGTTTAAAATTCATTCTATGATCAAAATGTATTCCTAAAAATTTTACAGAATTTTGAAAAGGTACCACCTGATTATCCAAAGTTAAGCACAAATTAGGTACGTTACGATTAGTGAAAACTATAGCGGCACACTTACGTACGGAAAAATTAAATCCCCACTGCAAGGCCCATTGGTGGACGGAGTCAAGGGCTGCTTGAATCCGCCCAGCCGAAAATTGTGCATTACGGGAAGAGTGCCATATTGCACAATCGTCAGCGTAGAGTGAGTATTTAAGATTCCTCGGGATGGGAGCTGATGACAGAATATCATTGATCATAATACTAAATAAAGTAGGACTAAGCACACTTCCCTGTGGCACCCCGTTTTCCTGGATAAATATATCCGATGTTATGTTACGGGGCAATTTGACAGAGAAAGTTCTGTCCCTTAAGAAATTTGAAATAAAAACAGGCAAATTTCCTCTTAAACCATAAGCATAGAGCTTCATTAATATACCGTGTCGCCAGGTCATGTCATAGGCTTTATGGATGTCCAGGAACACCCCTATCATGAATTCTTTATTGGCAAATGCCTCTGCAATACAATGCTCCAAATTCATTAAATGATCTAGTGAACTTCTGTATTTACGGAAGCCACATTGTTGATCATTTAACAAATTCTTCGACTCTAAAACAAAAAGAAGCCTATTGTTAACCATTCGTTTCATGACCTTACATAGACAAGAAGTCAACACAATAGGACGAAATGAAGTGGGATTCATAAGACGACCAGCCTCTTTGGGTATCGGTATGACGTGCACAAAGTGCCATGAGTTTGGGATCGTTCGAGACGCCCAAATCTCATTGTACAATGCTAACATCTTAATCAGGTTGTCCTGATTAAGATGCTGGATCATACCGTACGTGATGGTGTCTGGTCCAGGGCTGGTGTCTTTACAGGATTTAAGGGCAAGGAGCAGTTCATCTAGCGTAAACTCTTGGTTGTACGGGGAGTTTACGTCTTCTGTGGCAAAGTCTAATATCTGTAGCTCAGCCGTGCGTTTATGATGTTGGAAACGGGGGTCATAATTGGCTGAGCTACTTACATGAGAAAAACTCCTGGCGAGGATGTTAGCAACGTCCACGGGCTCGTCATAGATGTTATTATTTACTTGCAAGGTGGTAATGGGGAAATATGGGCCTTTATTATTTAATATTCTTATGGTGGACCAGACTTTACGTAATGGTGTTGTACGAGTCACCGTGGACACAAAGGACCGCCAGGAGTCACGTTTGGCCCTTCTTATTATTCTCCTTGCCTCAGTCCGTGCCTGTTTGTATGCAATAAAATTTTTCTCAGTGGGCTGATTATCAAAAATCCTGTATCTCCTATTGCGTTTTCTTAATGCTTGTCGGCAATCCGGCGTCCACCAATGTGCTCTATGCTTCGCATGAACTGTAGAAGTTTTGGGAATAGCAGCCTCAGCTGCGTGTAATATGGAAGTAGTTATATTTTCGACCTTAACATCTATGGTCTCCCCAGATATATCTAAATTGGCAATCCTTGAGAAGGATCCCCAATCTGCTTTCTTATAGTTAAATTTTGGAGGTGGAGGGTCCGAAATGATGTCGCGTGTATAAGAAAGACAGATGGGTAAATGATCACTTCCCAAGGAGTCGTCGTAAGGGTCCCATGAGAAATCTTGATGTATATCAGGGAGGCCAAAGATAAGTCAATGGCCGAAAAGTTACCAGTACGATCATCTACACGAGTCGCTCTACCATCGTTCAGAAGACAGAGGCTGGACTGTAATATTAGGTCGGCTACTTGCTCCCCACGACCATCGATCCTCAAGCTACCCCATTGATAGTGATGGGCGTTAAAATCGCCCAACACTAACTTATTCCCAGGGAGATGTTCAACTAGTGAATTTAAAGCATCACTATCAATGGGGCCATGTGGAGGACAGTACAGAGAGCAAATAGACAGATACGTGTTATTAAATTTTACTCTGCACGTGACAGCTTCCAGAGTAGAATTTAGAATCACTTCCGTTTGTGGGTGTGATTTATGTGTGTATATGGCTACTCCGTGACCTTCATGTCTTCTATACGAGTGGTAGTGTTTGAACTGTGGAGGATCAGGGTGATCCTCCAGGCGCGTCTCCTGTAAACAAACAACGTCTGGCCTGTGTATAGAAAGCAAGATTGCTATATTGTGTAACTTATTCCCAATACTTCTACAATTCCACTGTAGTATAGTGAATGCGGCGGTTTAAGATTTACGGGGGGGGCCAGTGTGTTTAGTTTTTTTATGCCCCCCGCGACCAGGCGAGTGGCTACCGGGGGACCTTTCCTGGTGCTTGCTGACGGAAACCTCCATATTTTGGTCAATAACAAGGCTCCCAGATTCCACTGAGGAAGAGCTATTCTTCCTCTCCCTCGCTGGGCTAGGAGCAGGGAGGACATGAGGACGTGGCTTTGAAAGGGTGGTGAAGTTATGTTTTACAGTCTTGTCAGGCTTCGATTTAGGCTTGACTGACTGAGAAGCAGCAGCGGCCTGTGAGTATGATGAAGCTTTAGGGAGGTCAGTTAGAGAGTTGGATCGTACAGGAGGTTTAGAGGTGGAGGTGGAGGTAGAGTGAGTGACTTGATTAACAAGAACGAGATCAGTCTGCGTCTCCACAGTGCACATCACAGGGCGGGACATCACTGCCGAAGCATAGGACCTATTCGGTGTGGGAGTTGCATGCAACTCCTTCACCTTTTTCCTTGCTTCGTAGAAAGAGATGCCCTCAGTCGCCTTCACCGCACAGACCTCTTTCTCCTCCTTCCACTTGGGACAATCCCTAGAGGAAGTGAAGTGAGCACCCTTGCAGTGAAAGCAGCTGACACCCTCTGATGTGCAATGGTCAGCATCATGTCCTTGTGTTGCGCACTTGCCACAGACTGATTGAGAAGCCCGACAAGACTTTTCATGGTGTCCATATAACTGACATCGTAAACAACGAAGTGGGTTAGGGATGTATGTCCTTACGTTAACAATTTCATACCCCACTTTGATATGGGTTGGGAGAGTCACTTTACCGAAAGTCAATATAACCGTTGCCGTTTTCGTCCTCCTGCCCTCGGAAAATCTAGTGATGAAACGGGCTTCAATTACATCTTCATGAGCAAGTTCATGTACGATGTCGCCCTCTTCCATGGCCATGAGGTCCCTGCAAGTGATGACTCCCTTGCAGGAATTCATGGAGTGAGGGATCGTTGGCACAACATCATAGCAATGGAATTTGCTCATCTTCATCAAATCCTTAACCTGGGACGAATTTGCAGTCTTTACTAGGAGATCTCCGCTAGCAAGTTTTTTGACCTGTTCCACCTCTCCTGCACATCCATCAATCACCTTCTTGATAATGAAGGGATTGAGGCTGGACAGGGGAGTGGAACCAACCGCATGAATTAAAACAAACTCGGCGTTATGTACATCAATGTCAAGGCGGGTACGTGTCTGGGGCCGTTCAGTCTGGGGGTAGTCAGTCCGTGAGACAGTCGGGGGTCGGTCAGGACTACCTCCCCCCCTGAAGGGGAGGGAGGCAGCAGTGGCGTCCGCCATAGTTACCACTTCCCCCGTGAGGGGGAAGTGGGAAGAAAGAGAAAAACGACCAAGGGAGAATTGCCCGGGAACACACACCTAATCTGAGATTACCCTCTCAAACCACTCTCGGGAGGACGCGCCCGTGTGTAACTCACACCCCAGAGCGATCAGTGGGGGGTACACTCCAGAGGTGAGTAAGCAAAGGCGATCTCAGTAATTAGATATAGACACCTACTATATCTACTAAGGCCAGGGAGGAAAATGAGGTCTAGCTAACCTAACTTTATTGAAAAACGCCCTAGTGGCGGAGAAAACAAAGCTAAAGCCGGTGAGGCAACCCTGCAGCTAGAGGAGAGCCAGAGAAACACGTCTGCACACTCCACGACCATGCATTAAAGTCCTGATAATAGTTTGTATCTGTAATAATTTATCTTGCATTAACTGAGCATTACCTGGTGTATTTTCATTTTATCAGGGCTGACTTAGATAAATTTACTCTCGCTAATTTCGTGTTAACAGAGGCTATTGCAGTTAACCATATATTTAACCTGTTTATTTGCCATTACATTATCCTTATGAGTCCTGAATGTTTTGTTGTTAGTTTGAGCATTAAACTTTAATTTGTAATTTTACCTAACTCTTTTGTTTTGAACCTGGAACTTTACGGGACAGTAGTGATTTTTAGTATTGTCACTTAAAGTGTACATTATCTTTCTCTGTTCCGTAACAATATATATATATATATATATATATATATATATATATATATATATATATATATATATATATATACACTCGTATTTATTTGTAGACAAATAGAAATGTGTATATATGTATGTTTTATATGTATGCATGTGTGTATGCATGTATGTATGTGTATATATGTTTTCTATGCAAAGAAGCAGGAACCCAAGGCCGGAAGCCCGCAAGATTGTTCCCTCCAAGAAGAAAAAAATAACAGAGAGCTAAATTCAGGATCTGTTCATTTTGAGATGCCTGGACACACTGTGTCTGAAGGACTGGACGCCACTGACAGTGAGAAATACAGACAGAAGACAGTTCCAGAGTTGACCTGTTGCATACTTGAAGGACTGAGAGTAGCAATTACCTCTTGCATTAGAGAGTTGAACAGAAAAGGAATGAAAACTTGTTACAAGACGGGTGCAACGCGCAAATCGTAGCGGTGGAGGGATATAAGCAGACAGTTCAGAGGAGCAGTGACCATTGATGCAGTGACAGAAAAGACATAAAGATGCAACAGTGCGGCGAAGAGACAGAGGTTGAAGGGAGCCACTAAGAGGAGGAGAGTTAATGAGACGATAAGGCTTTGTGTGTTATATATTTGTATGTGTACAGTATGTATATATTTAAGTGTGTGTATGTATATATGTGTATGTGTACATATATATATATATATACAGTATGTGTGTGTGTGTGTGTGTGTGTGTGTGTGTACCGGGACTTGATACACTAACTCAAAGCGGTGAATTTCAGGGTGTTTTTATAACAAACAATAATAACATGCACCTAAGATTCTACCATTATGGAGGTACAGTAACTTATGGGTGAACTACGAGAGAGAATTTTCACCAGTCAATTTATCAG
This sequence comes from Coenobita brevimanus, assembly GCF_032717465.1. Lineage (NCBI taxonomy): Eukaryota > Metazoa > Arthropoda > Malacostraca > Decapoda > Coenobitidae > Coenobita > Coenobita brevimanus. The sequence continues at coordinate 5,512,316 of NC_136959.1, forward strand.
CCACATAGTTTATGTACAGCCAGACGCCTGTAGGGATGGCCACAAACAAATCACTTCAGTGTTGTTTTATTATTTGTCATTTCACTGTCCTCTTCGCAGCTTACAATCCTGTCTCTCATAGGCTATATCTCTCTGCCCCATCCTTCCATCTCAACCTTGGCCTATCCATCCCTCTTCTCCATACCGCCTTATTCACACACACACACACTCTCAGTCACTGAAACTCCATGATTAATTAGAATTATACCCATTTTGGTACAGTTTTGCCCTGTTTAAAATTAGCCCTATAGCCACCTTCTACATTTAGTGTGACAATCCGGGGATACCTTGTTTTATGAATATTGGCATTTTACCTGTTTATCTAGAAGACTACAAGACTGCTCCACCGCCCCCTTTTCTCTCTCTCTCTCTCTCTCTCTCTCTCTCCTTATCACTCGTGGCTTGAGCTGACCTAAGGTTGCACTGCCACTCCACAAGACGTAAAGACCCAGAGAGAGAGAGAGAGAGAGAGAGAGAGTTGGCCTTGCATAGATTAACACAAACAACTATAAACCCAATTGTTTTTATGAACATTTTTTTTTTTTCTGCAGACCAGATTGTACCCATAAATTGATGTATGGGTTAGGATACTTGTTAATGATTTGTCTGGCGGTGTGTTAAGAAAGGGTGGTGGAATGACAGAAGGGAAACACAGCAGTTATAGTCCTATTACCTAATCCAAGGCCCAGTAGTCATCTTTTGCAGCACACTTTGCGAAGCTCAGCTGCAGAAAAAGACAGTACTACAGTTCTTCATCATTTTCAGGGCACTTCTTCGTGGTTAGCACAATATTCTAGCGTTAATCAATTGTTGTACTTCAGTATTCAAAGCGAAGCGATGGTAGTTTTAGGGCTAGTTAGAGGAAAATGAGCATAGTTAAAATATTCTTTTCGCTTAATGCTTAATTTGTGCAAGAACATACAAGTGCCTCACCGCCCTTTTGGGTCGCTGCGCACTTGCTTCTGCTGAGAGCTCCCTGTCTTTCCCCTCGAATTTCAATCATTCATCTCACGCTGGTTTGGTTTCATTCATCTCACACTTGCAACAGAATGGCTGATTGTACGGGGAATGCAAGACATAGCACTGGTGCCAACGATGCCAAAGCACATTCTTGGTTATATATTTCATTTTCAGTTGTCGTAATTCGTGTTGAAGGTGATCAATATTCAAAGATTCATGTTTCTCCTCTCCCGCCAGGACTTGCTTAAATTATACACACCTGGCTCAGAAGCTATGCATCTGCTTGCAATGATTTTGCACCATTTCATGCAGAATAATACATCAATGCCAGGAATGTAAATTTTGTTGAGGAAATCATTATTTTGTTTGATATTTAACTGTTCAGAAAAGGGCCGTTCTTCATATGTGCCTCCTTCTGCTGGGAACCAACGAATACCTGCTTCAGCACCAGACAACCTCTGCTTGATGTAATTCAAGTAATGTAACGCTAATAGGAATAATTATTAGGGGTCATACCACCCTGTTTGAAAATTCCAGTCGAAAGGAAGTTCAAATGGGCCCATCTGTGACACAGTTGCAACCATCCTGACAAATTTCATCGCGATCCTTTTCCAGTTTCGATTGCGCTACACAGACACACAAATGCACACATGGCTAGATTTGTAGTATATAATATTAGCGTGGAAAGACAGGTTTACAACACACGACCCTAGTGAAGTAGGTTATGATACAGTTTCAGTACTTGTAGGTAGATAGAGCTTTTCGTAACTCTGTCAGTAAGAGAAGTTTTTCCTAGCGTGACTACTGTATGTTCTTATGGAGATAGCAGAAATATAAGGAGATATGCTTAAACGAACGGAAGAGGATCTGGAAAGGTTTTGATTGAGTATTGTGACTGAATATTCCATAAACGTCCAGGAAGGTGCTCATCCCTTCTATCCCTCGTCGTCCACTTAAATATGCCCACAAGTAGAGGGTGTGATATAATGAGTTTGACCTACAAGCCAGAAATAGGTCGGTAATGCTGGAGTTCCCCTTCTCACGCCAGTCCTGTAGCCTGATCTCTCTCTCTCTCTCTCTCTCTCTCTATCTATCTATCTATCTATCTATCTGGCAAGTAATTAACCAGAGGTGTTATTGGCCACTATTAGTCTGTGTGTTAGTGCATTGGTTGTTCTATGCTGTTTTCGTTGGCGCGTCGTAATGCGGGTTTAGCTTATGATGATCAATGTCTATGCTGTCTGATATTAACCTTTCTACTCTTAGTCTACAGATGGATGCATAATATAAGACAGGAATTTATTTTTATTTTATATCCTTGTTCCTTCGTGCTACTCACCATAATCCTTAGTTCTTGTTGAAAAACTCATCTTACGGAATTACGATGATTCTGATTCATATTTTCCATGTTGTTTATCCACTCTCCTCTCAGACAAAGCGAATTGTTTACGGTTTATTCCTGTCAGTTAGGATCTACTGCATGTTTGGTTGGGTTGTTGGATAGGTCTTCTGTTGACGATAGTTGACCGAGAGAGATTGACTGAAAGTACATTGGACCATTGATAGTCGTTTTAAGAGGTCGAAGTAGAACCGGCCCACTTTTCTCAATATTGAAGTGCTGTTATAAAGACCTGACCACTGTTTGTTCTAATGGTGTTGTGTAAAAGCGACCGTACTGCTTCTCCACATCTCCTTTAGAGCATACAGCACCAGGGCAAGGCAAGACACGACAAAATAGAGGAGGCAGAGTGAAGCCACATTCCAGACAGAACACATAATTACGTCATTTAGAGAATGGGCTAGAGAGCGTAACTAAAGGTTGTCTGAATAACTGAGTACTAGAAATAATACATATCCTACATCCACAATACTAACAATATATAATTTTCTAGAAACCTGACAACACATTTCATTCAAGATCGATAAGACACGCCTCAAAGCCTTTCATTAGGATTCATTGCAACCACTTCCTCCCATCGTCCAATCCCACCTTCCAGCACACTTTCCAGCATTAACTTTTTCACTGTTCTTTATCTTTCAGCTTCCTTGTTTCCCAATCTCCAGGTTTCCAGATGTGATCAAAATATTTCATATCATCGATCAAAACACTACTCTTCGTTTCCCAAAGCCAGCAGCTATAATATTTGTAAAATATACTTATACCTTTCGTGCTCCTGAGCCAAGTTCTGTCCTCTAGCACGTAATTTTGAGAGAGAGAAAGAGAGAGAGAGAGAGAGAGAGAGAGAGAGAGAGAGAGAGAGAGATGGCAGGGGGGAGAGAACGAGAGACCTAATAACCCTTCCTCAGAAATTAATGGTGGACGGGGGATGGATGGAACGTACCCAAGAATCTATTAAACCATAATCCCTCCTGGCACGTGGAGGACTGTACTTGCCCTCTGTGTCCATCTACGTATTGCGAGACGCCTTAATCCCGTAAGAGGTGGCCACAAACAAATCGCCTCCATGTCGCCCCATCCCCCGCCATTTCACTGACTTCCCACCAGCTCACACCCCTCTCTCTCATATACCTCTTCACTCCATCCCTTCATTTCATCCTCGACAGTCCCCTTCCTGTTCCCCCCTCCACCTCCCTCCCATACATTCTCCTCGTTGGTCTCTCGCTCTCCATCCTCTTCACAAGGCCTCATTGTTCTGGGAATAATAATATTTGGATTTTGACACATTCATCTCTTATTTCACTATTTACACCATTGTCTACTTTTCACTCTAGCTCTTTAAGTTTCTTTCATATTATGGCATACCTGAATGTGACTATTGATGATAATAGTACATTTTTGACTCTTGTCTTAAGCTGCTGACAATCAAGTCTTATAACGCCTTGAATCTCTCTCTCTCTCTCTCTCTCTCTCTCTCTCTCTCTCTCTCTCTCTCTCTCTCTCTCTCTCATGTTATCTCCAGACGAACTGAGAGATAATTCAAACAAAAAGAGTTAATTAGACCCTTGATTAACTCCTCCCTGCATGATGTCTCTCCTCTGAGCTGAAACTTGTCCATTGGTAGCAAGAACATTACAAGGCATATGAGCCTCGCAGTTAAAGCCTTAACTATGGACAGTAACGTTGGAAGGTAATTTAAGATTTAAACTTCACTTATTACGTAATTATTCTTGGAAACTGTAATCTGCTTTTTTCACTCTCCAATTCTTTCTTCTCACTTGAATTCATGTTTTTATTCCATACTTAGCCTATGTTGATCGCTGTTTCATCCCAGACCGTGGACTGACTAAATTGGACATTATGACTTAAACTTTCATGTCTTCAGCACTATTATTTTAATTTCTAATGTGAAGTCCCCTAACCTTCAAGTCAGTATTTTGAACAAACTAACAAAGGTCTGTGTAATACTGAATCTTTGGTCCCTCCCTGTCGATGTATTCTGACGAACTCTGGTGGACTTGACGAGGGGTAAGAAGTTTTTAATGATCTGCATAATTATTGGATGTTTGCTGGATTTGACTGCTAATTTTTCTGTGTGTGTGTGTGTGTGTGTGTGTGTGTGTGTGTGTGACAGACAGACCGACAGAGAGGCAGACTGATAGACAGACAGACAGAGGCAGACACAGAGACAGAAAGACAAACAGAAGGGATATAATGAATGAGCGAACGAGCAAATGAATGAGTGAATGAGTAAGAAGTACAGGAGAATAACAATAGAAAAATACACCAAGATAATAAAACCACAAACATCGTTAGAAACCATGAAAGAAACGGAGAAAGAAAGAGTAATGTCTGAGCAATTATTAAAGGGAAGAGGCTGGGCAGCACCACACGACCCCCTGCGTTTGATATTTGTCACCTGGTTAATTAGCCAAGGTAATTATCTGGTCTGATGACTCTCTCTCTCTCTCTCTCTCTCTCTCTCTGCTAAAGGAGTGACAATCTTCCATCTCATTAAGGCAAAGGATGAAAAAAATCATTATTTTTCGTACCTTATATTATTAATGAGGATCAGTAGCAGATTAATACATTAGTCTCTACTTTTATCCCTGTTTGGCGACTCAACAATGATAGTGATCTAGATCGTGGAGCCAGAGGCATTTACTGATAGAAAATATAATTGTATGTGTGTGTGTGTGTGTGTGTGTGTGTGTGTGTGTGTGTGTGTGTGTGTTCTCTGAAGAAGGAGTATACAGGCGCAGTACATGGGTAGGTATACATTCGTGAAGGTAGAAATGAGTGTGTGTGTGTGTGTGTGTGTGTGTGTGTGTGTGTGTGAAGATGCATAACTTGTGTCTGTTTGACTGTGTGTTAGGATCTCTGAGCCGGTTGATGATGCATACCAATGGTATTCAAAGGATACTGGGTGTCAGTGTGTGTTGAGTTTATTTCTGTGTGTTTTTCTGCTTGTGTGTGTGGTGTAGGAAGATACACTGAGTGGTGAGCGTGGCGTTAGAAGGCTGTGACCAGTAACCAAGTGTGACTGTCAGTATATAGAACAAGAGCCAAACAAGACGGCGTTTGTGAAGCTAAGATTTAAGCACGGTGGTGGTAGTTGGTGGGAAGAAGCAAAGAATATGACGTCAATGGGCGACAGGAAAAGAGATCGGTATTAGATCAGAGACTATGTTATTTTTACCATTTGCCTGAGGACGAGCAGTATTTGCAAGCAACTGAGAGAAAAATATTTGAATGCGTTATAAACAGGAGTCCATTGGAAAGTGTATTAGATCATATTTCATGCAAGTATAGCTATTGTGTAGATGGAAGAAAGTGAGGAATTATACCAGGTGGTGACTTGTGTCAACGGGGTTTTGTAATTTATGACTGTGTAAACCAAAATTTAATGGAAGTTTAATGATTAATAAATTTATGGCAAATAGATCGCCATTTTATTCCGGCTGACTGTCGATTCTCAAAAGATGAGAATTAACGCTGTCTCTCTCTACAGTACACAGCGGAGATTAATAACTCACAAATGCTGTACAGTCGGTACTGCAGGCCCCTGAGAGTTTTTACCCCCTGACAATCAATATTTAATATTAATAACAGACAGGTTCTTGCTGAAGCTTAACCCCTAGCTAGCACAACGGATTTCAGATTTAATATGAAAGAACTGCTTTAAGTCCAGTTATGAAAAATAAGTAGGACTAAGTTGTGCGAGCTAAGATAATCAGGCTAAAGAAGCTCGTGGTGAAATAAAACACGAATAACAATTAAGCTCAAAGGAAAGAACTGTAAATTTATTGATTACAATAAATAAATTTACGTTATGTAGAGCAAAATGAATTCAAATATTAAACGGAAAGCACTCACTCACCTTTTCACAATGCTAGCTAAAATAATTATTTTAAAACTAAGAAAAAAACTAAAGAAATACTGGTCAATGTAGCGTATCACCAAGGAAGGGTGGGAGCCTGGAGAACTGTAGATCTAGTGGAGTCTGGGTGCTAGAAGACCTCTCTCACTCTCACTACTGGAATACAGAACCACACTCCGTTACGACATATAAAAGACTCCCCAAATTCGATGTGTGGGGTAGGATGCCCAGCCCAGCCAGAAGAAGGGCGTGGCGAACGGTTCAGGCAAGCAGGGGCGAACAATATAAAAACAATAATATCGCTCAGTAGAGCACTTAATGACGTGCATTAGAACGGTCACTTTTGAAACAGTGACGAATGTTTTGAAAAAAGTATACCATGGAAATGGAGAGAGAAACGGTTAACTGAACGATACACAGTGAGTTTTCCACTAAAGTTCGTGGTTTCTCACAAAAGGAAAATGTCGCTAATTTGATTCGTGACATTACGCTCCTTCAAAATGAAATTTTTTCCTTATGGGAAAAAATTTGTGGATATATATATATGTACACATCCAAACTCAGTCACACAAGATTCACACCGTGGTGTGTGTGTGCTATCCTGCTACAGGAGAAAATCACTATCGCCAGTGAGCGTAAAAACCTCCTATTTACGTTAATAGAGGCAAGCTTGAGGGAAAAAACTCCCTGACGACGGTGAAAATCCTGTACTCAGGTCAAACTGAGCGAAAGTTTGCTACATTTACACTGACAACTAATTGTTGTGTAGCGTGGTGTATGTGATACACGGTGTAGGTGTGACAGTTGTAGTGTAACTGTACCTACCGTAAATATTAATAATATGGCGACGACGAAGGCAGAGGAGAAGAGGCGGCAGCGTGCGGCAGACGATCAGCTGGCCCGCACAGCAAAACTGCTACACCCATCGCTGTACCTGCAAAATCAATTAAGGTGGAGCATCAAAAGTGTCAATGAGACAAAAATTCTTATTACATTACAATTACTTTCTCTGCCTAGCAATCAGTACATGCTCTAAAAGGTACGCTCTAGCTGAAAAATACGAGTGACAGCCTAAGCTTTGTACATTCGAGGTTGCCATTAATTTATTAGGTACATTATTAACCAGGAAACGTAGCCCCTGGACGCCATTGGTCCTGAGGACTCGTGTAGTTTACTGATTAAACTTAGCTCTACACTTACAATTAGTGTCGGCAAGTTGAGAATCCTTATGCAAACTCGGGCTCGTGGGTTCTCAGACACAGCCTCGGACTGCACACGGGTCCTCAACCTCCCTCTTAACCTAGTGCCTATATTAATATCGGGCAACTGTAAATCCTTACGCAAACTCGGGCTCGTGTGTCCGCAGACACAGCCTCGAGTCGCCTCTGCGGGGTTCTCTCTCGAACTTCCCCCTTAACCCCTCACGTCCCGAGATTTTCCGCACCTCCGACATCCCCCAGTCCCGAGGTATTTTCGATTTTTTTTTTTTTTTTTGGCTAAAACCTCCGCTTTTGTTGAGAAACATCGAAAATTCATAGAGAAATTGCTCACCTGAGGTTTAAAAAGCTCAATCCAGGTAGGAGTTCCTCCTTACCTGACTGGGTTTTCTAACATGCTGGCACCAAAGAAAACGAATTCTATGGGAGGGTAACTATTTTATCCACTGCATTGTAGGAGAGAAACAGGGTAAGCCTGGAGAATAGAAAGAAAAATTGGGAAGAGGAGAATTCACTAAAGAAAAAAAAAAGGAGAGAAAGTTGACCAAAAGGAAGGTAGATAGGGCTGTCAATGAGAGAAAGGGAGAAGGAACCAGATATGTAAATGTTATTATTTTTATTTATTTATTTTTTTTTTTTACGTGTCCGACTCTGGGCAAAGACTCAGGGCCTATTTCTTGGGGGCAGTGGCCTATCCCAAGGCCCAGTAGTCCTCCTACACCTCCACATGTCACCACTTCGGCGCTAACACCCTCCGTCCTTTTTGAATACATGCTAGGGCTGTCTCATACAGGACTGGTGTATTGGTATTAGCGGGGGTACTTTTATGACATGTCGGCGGGTCATCTGGTAGATCAGGAAAGTCCGCTTTTTTTTTTAGGAAATTCAAATCCTTAAACTGTTCCATGCCCCAGCCGGGATTCGCTCGTGGGTCCATTAGGACTGCAAGCCGCCTCTCTACCGATTCAGCCACCGCAAAAAAAAATTTACTACAGCAACATGTATGATAAGCATTTAATGAAAAGCAAAGTGGCTGGGACAAAGGAAATAAGTTTAAATAGAAGAGCTGAATAATGGTAGAGATGAAGAAGAAAGGTACTAACGAGGTAAGAGACAAGAGGATGAAAAAAAGGGGAAGGAGAGGTAAGCAGAATGAAATTGCATGAAAATGAGAATGAGAAGGAAAAAGTAATATTACTGGAATAACGAGAGATAAAATACACTTAAGATGAAGCAACAGAAGAAGGAAGGAAAAGAATCGCAATCTCCGATCAAGACTAAGTCGGCGTGAAAGGGTGTGGAGGAGGGGAAGACGAGAGAGAGAGAGAGAGAGAGAGAGAGAGAGAGAGAGAGAGAGAGAGAGAGAGAGAGACAGACAGACAGACAGACAGACAGACAGACAGACAGACAGACAGAGACAGACAGACAGACAGACAGACAGACAGATGATAAGAAAAGGATGAGAGTAAACGGGAATGAGGATGAACGAGAGAAAGAGAAAGAATCAGTGAAATAAAGAGAGTGAGTGAGAAAACTGTCGTGAGGGAGTGACAGAAAGGAAAAGAGTGGATGTTGAGGCAGTAGACAGAGGACAGGAAAGAAGTGAATGCATGAGAGAGAGAGAGAGAGAGAGAGAGAGAGAGAGAGAGAGAGACAGACAGACAGACAGACAGACAGATAGAGAAGAGAGGTGAAAACGAACAACACTGGATGAGCGCTAGTGAGGGTGTGAAGGAGAGCAAGTGAATGTTGTGCGCTCTGTGTGTGTGTGTGTGTGTGTGTGTGTGTGTGTGTGTGTGTGGTAATGAATACAGAATCACGTAGGCAGGTAGGCAGTGACGGAGCCTGACCACCACCTATCAGTCACCTGGGGTCACACACGGCCAGCAGCGGCGCTAGGCATGGAGTCTAATGGCCCAGATAAGGTTAAGCTTTTAGGGCAGACAGGGCAGAGGCTTCGTAGTTGTAAATATTCAGGCGACGTACTGCACTGGACAGAGATGGTCAGAGAGTTTATCTACATCGAGTCATTCTAAAATACTACCATATAGGTCCAGTAGACTATCTCTTATTACTGAGATTACAGTCTTTTCGTACACTAGCTTAAAGATAATGTACACATTATTAAAGTATTATTTCAGAGGCAAAATATGGTTGTTACTTCAAAAGGTATATGGACACTGACAGTTAAAAAAAGAAAATCAAACAGGTATGGAAATTTGGATGACTAAAGATTTTGAACGGATAAGGAAATTTGGTAGACTGGAGCACCATATCGCCACTGCGTCCAGATCTGGTATTACTGAAGTAGTCTATCAGTACAAGGAAAGATACAGGCATAAACAAGAAGTACAAACACTGAGTACACCAATACGACAAGGCAAAAGTAGACTAGTTGATAAATGGGAATGTGGACGGAGTTAAATAATACACGAGTATGTTAGAAGACAAAGAATCCCTTGAGTACGAAGCTTAAACAGACCCATAATATTAAACAATGAAGGAGGGAATTTAGGAGAAAGAGGATACTAATGGAGACCGTCTCGTGTTGACACAGGGGTCTGGAGTGGAACACCGAGTGGGAGGGACAGAGTTCAGAGTTGTGGGGTTATATAAGTGCCAGAGAGAGAGAGAGAGAGAGAGAGAGAGAGAGAGAAGCAAAGTGCACGGATCACACAGTGCTTGTTTTTTAATTTGTCATTGGATGTGGGGTAGGTGGGGGCGCTAACCGTCCAGTCACTCGATGTAGTGCTGCTGTCGGGTGTCTGCCCTTTCCTCTCCTCCATCCTGCTTTCCTTCCATCCTCTTGTGTATTTCTTTCCTTCATGCTTTCCTTTTCTTCTGCACACGGGTGACTTTACACTCCCTCTTCTGTCTTTCTTTCCTTCATTCTTTCCTTTTCTTCTGCACACGGGTGACTTTACACTCCCTCTTCTGTCTTTCTTTCCTTCATTCTTTCATTTTCCTTCTGCCTGTGGGTGACTCAACACTGAGTGACAAGCCAAATGGTTTCCTGTATACAAGGAAACCATTTATTACGCTGAGTGGTAACCATATAGCCAAATTTTGGCGCCTGGTGGTTTAGTGGGTTATTATGGCGCTCCAATCGGCTTGAGCCGATGAAGGTTTGTATCCAAGGGGTGATCGGGGTTGATTGCTCATGTAATACCACTCAGGGATGAGTGAGGCTGGTCCCGAGCTCCTACGCTACTCATGGGGATAATGTAGGATTGGATGATGGATGGATGGATGGATTAAAAAATATTGACAGTGTTGACGTCAAAAGAACATTGAAAAGCACATAACTATTTTCATTGTGCTGGATTTTACATATACGGTATATATATATATATATATATATATATATATATATATATATATATATATATATATATATATATATATATATATATATATAGATAGATAGATAGATAGATAGATAGATAGATAGATATATATATAGATAGATAGATAGATAGATATATATATATATATATAGAGAGAGAGAGAGAGAGAGAGAGAGACTGTAAATATATTGCCAGGTAAAATATTTTCTTGTAAGCAAACGAGGTTGTATGCACTTGCTTTGTATGCATGTTTTAATTTCTGCTTAATGCTTTTGATGCGTCGGGTTAAGCTGCGTTGATATTCATTTAGACTTCTGGGTAGCTGTCCAAATGTAAGTGTACTTGGTGACGTTTCGTTCCTTCTTGGGAATGTCTTCAGACCAATCTGATGGCGGGTGGAGCGAGACATCATTGTATAAGGGATGCCTTGATTGATCGGCCTAGAGCGAGTGTTGAATGGTGTGGCTTTCTCAAAGGTGGAATGAGTTTGCCTACCTATGATTGTGATCTTTATCTCGTTGGAAGGACTTGCAATTCTTCCACTTGTGAGTTGATTGTACGTTTCAGTTCGGAAATATTTAGTGCTTACAGAAACATGAGTCTACGTGGGTCTTTTTCACGGTCAATTATTTCAGTTCCATTTTCGAGATACTGACGGGTAAGGGAGGTGTTATAATTGCCTCTGTAGAGACTTTATTGATTTGTTCTGTAGATGACATGTGAGACGCCCTGGCTGTCTAGTCCTCGTCATTCCTACGTAAGTATGAGGCCCACGGTCCTCATTTGTGCAAGTATGTCGGTAGGTGACGTGGTCCTCTTGCATGGGGGTACTTTTTATGGCAGGGCAGTTCTTGAGTGGTAGATGAGAGATTTGCAGGTGTTGTAGTAAGCGATTAGTGCGAGACTTCCCTAAACTGACAGGTGAATATTCTCTTGGCTAAGCATATGCCAACGTCAAGACACATAAGCCAGGCTACCTCCTTCAGCCTATCATCTCGCAGATCCCGACTGCTACCTACCCCATAGCAAAGAAACTGAACGAAATACTTAAGCCGTAGTACCTACAGACTACTGCCTGACATCAGCCAGCCAGTTCCTTGAAATTCTGAACGATGCACCCCCTGCAGAAGACCACATCATCGCATCTTTGGACGTCGAAAGCCTTTTTACGAACGTATCAGTGGACAGAGCGATACAATTCATTCTAGACCGAGTATATAGGTGTGAAGAAAGTGCGAAAAAAAAAGAAAAAACGAATGCAAGAGAGCATCTGGGCAGAGAGGATAATTAGGTCAGTACCCATAAGTACTGTACAGTACATTAGGTGGAAACGTTTTTTAGGACGGATAATAAGATAGATATCGTTCTTAAAATGCTAAAAGTCTCACTGCGTTCGACAACAATCAGGATATTTCTCCAGTTCGGTTTGCTCTTCGCCATAAATACAATCAAGCCGTCAGGACAAACACACGATTCACCTACTGTACTGCCAAGAAGAGTACGCCCCTCTAACGATGAATTTCTTGCTCAGTCTCAGTATTTTATTCTAGTTTAACAGAAAATATTTATAAGTCATTGACAATGTCTTTAAAAACAGTATTCATATGTTAGCCCATTTCAAACAGTACCACTTAAAGGATATGATGCTTTTATTGGTCAATGAAACACCCTCAGTTCCCTTCATAAAAGCTTTCCAACACAAATGCAAACATGTTGCCCAGGAACTGTCGGATCTGTGCGGACTTGCATGAGTAGTTGTGATGACAGAGGCACACAGGCTTTGACAAATTTAAGACTACTCTCACCATATTACACGCATGTACTGTACATACACAGTAGAGTATCGCAGGTTGTGTGGTGAAACATTATGCGTATATAAAATGTGTTTAGTTGTCTCTCCTATGCCTTCCTAATCATCTCTGTTAGTTTTTTATCGCTTCTCATCAACCTATATACTACATTTATTACCAATTACTTAATCCATTAGATCTGCCCCTCCACTCCCTCGTCCCCCTTCCCCTCCAGGGTTAATCACCACGGCCACACCACTGTAGATTAGTGCAACACCTGGGCGGGTTATTCCCACCTTGACCACTCAGGTGTTACTAGATATTTTATTGATCTACGTGGGGTTATTCCATCTGGGGCCATTCAGTGTTACCAGATCTGTTTGTTGCTGTGCCTGCAGTTAATCAGTCAATGGCCACTCAGGAAAGTCAAGGTCTCGGGGTAATATCTGATGTTCCACCCCTTAGACCAGTGGGTTATAGCGAAGGCTGTACCCTCACAGTGCACATTCTTGGCTGTTAGTATAGGCTAATTATTCGTACTTTCACCTTCCTTTGTATTGTCTTGGTTTTACTTCTTTGCCATATTCTTTTCGTGTGCTCCTTTTTCCAAACCTCTTTTCACATCTACTTTTCTCCATCTGTACTTTCTCTTGCCCCCCAGCCTGATGTCCTCAGTTATCTTCTCTTTTCTTGCATTCTAGTCTTTTCTCTTTAATATTTGATTCCTGTTTCTTTCTTTTTATTCTCCGACAAGAGTATGTTTTCACCCATATCTGCTAATTTTTCTGTTAGCAGGATTACCCAAAACTAAAAGAGAGAATTGGTGAGTAAACAGCCCATGTCCCAGGGAACAATCGATTAACTTTTGGGACCGATCGGAATCGTATTACAGATTCTGGATCCGTAAAACACATTTTGCGAAACCCTGATCAGTGATGAGAAAACCTAACCCATTATGCAGAATGGTTTGGAAATTGCGTTGCCCTCGTCGGGGAGATGCGCTCCTATGAATGCCCCTCTAGTTGTATAATGTTTTCGTGTATTTTGAGCCCAGTGCCCTTCGAGACATCTTTCGCGTTTCTTAATAAGATTCTCTTATTACATTCGTGCACGGGAAGTCTCTTTCTTTCTTTTTCTTTGTGTGTGTGTGTGTGTGTGTGTGTGTGTGTGTGTGTGTGTGTGTGTGTGTGTGTGTGTGTGTGTGTGTGTGCGTCAGCAAAATTATTCACAGTTTTTATTCGATTTCAGTCAAACATAGTGGAGGGATTTAAGGTAAGTAAAGGAGTTGAGCTTTCCTTTTTTAAACCAAAGGATAAAAGTCAATCACAGGATTTTGTCAGTCTTACCCAGCAAGGTCAACTTAAATATTTTTTTATCTGATTTATGCCAAACTTTGTGCAGGGGTTGATGATAAGGCAGTAGTGAATGGAATCAGTTCCTAAGTCAGTCAGCGGTCAGAGCCAGAGGACAAAGTCAAATTTCGATCAGTATATCGGTTTGTGTAGAAATTAAATAAAGCAGTTTTGGTTTGACTTGAAACGAGCTTGGTAGAAATTTTGGGAGGTCATTAATTAGCTAACCTAGTTTATAGATGAATACGTCAAACGTCAAGGTCACATGGCAAGGTCAAATTAAACTGTAATTATCCGATTTACAACACCTTTTGTCAAAAAGTTGATGGTAAAGCTAGAATACAAATCTGATTTTGAGAACAACCAATTACATTTCAAGATCACAGGGAAATGATTAGAGGTCAGGGTTATATGGCAATCAGCTTAATCGGTTTCCATTCGATTTACGCCAGTCATTGTAATGTTGTTCAGCGAAAAGCAAGGTTAAAGGGATTCTCTTTTAAGGCAGTCCATTGAAGGGGAAGGTCAGATGTTCGACCTTATAAATCGAAGTTTTGATTTGCTGTGGATGAGGCTTGCTAGAATGACTGATAATGACCCAAGAACAAGGGATCCAGTTTTTAGAACAATAAGGTGATGACAAAGGTAACAGGACAAGGTCATCTCAAACGCATAGTGGAAGTGTTAGGGGTTAGGCAAATGTGATATGCTTTGACACTGAGGGTAATTGCCCAAGGTGCAAAGTCACAGTAGAAAGTCAGATGTTCAGCCCCTAGACTAGCTGATGGTGAGGGTGTTACACTCTGAATGCTCCTTCATTTTCTTCTCTCATTCACAGTTTTCGAACCGTTTCTAATTAAAACCGATTTTGTAATTTATTTCTCACTCTATTCTCTATTTTCTCTCTCTTTGTCCTCCCTCTCTTTCATTCTCTTTCTCCCCCTGTCATGTCACATAACCCTCATTACATATCCCTCTCCCATCATCTCAAGTTCCATCTCCTCTCTCTCTCTCTCTCTCTCTCTCTCTCTCTCTCTCTCTCTCTCTCTCTCTCTCTCTCTCAGTTATTATAGACTTCCCTCGCTACTTTCTTACAGATCTGTTTCATCTCTCTTTACCTCGTTCCCTCTCTCGTCTCTCCTTTCCACCACTTCTCCTACTTCTAATTACCAACACCCACAAGTGCCAACAAGAACAACTCTCCACCCAAGTGTGCAGCCCAAGTTGGCAAGTGGATGGTCCGGAGTGGTGAGTCGTGGTGGAGGAGAGAAGACACAGCGGAGGACCCACGGTGGTAAGGAGAGAAACAGTGGAAGAGAGAGGAATGGAGGAGCACTGAGAGGAGGAAGAGAGGGGAAAGTATGAGGGAAAGAAGGAGGGAGGAATGGAGGTAGACAAAGTGGGGAGAGAGAGAGAGGGGAAAGGAAGGGTAATGAAGTGAAAACTTGTGAGTGGAAGATATAATGGGAAGGGAGAGAAGGAAACAGACAAGAAGAGATGATAAATGCATGGTTGGTGGAATGGTGGCAATGTGAATAACGAGAGCCGTTCAGGAGGCTTTGGTGGTAAGATTACAAAGGAGTACAAAGGAAAGCATACAGCGCCAGACTGTGGGTCCTTTCGCTGCTGTATGGTATAGGGAACGTTATAAGTAACAATACTACTCTATGAGTTAAAGACAAGGATAGAAAAGCAGGGAGGCTCCTCCTCACCCACCAAACCCTCAAGCCGAAGCCGGCAGGAAATAGTGAGAAGGACCACCATGCAGCATATAAAGCTGCCATGGAAATTTCATAGGAAAGAGAGAAAGGAAATCTTATTCTGAACTATCTATCCAAAGCGGAGAGTAACACTAGGTCAACAATATTTATCAGTGTTGTTCTGCAGGTTGTATCATCCAGGCCCTGAAAAAGGAATTAAAGTTATATACACCACAGATGTGTAATGTATATAGAACAGGACCCACTACTGAGCCCTGTGGCACTCCACTTGTAACAACTTTCCCGTCTGACATTTTTCCATTTTTTGACTTTCTGTTTACGTCCCAGGCTAATTATCTATCCACCCAAGCACATTGCCTCAGTTTCTGAAGTAGTCTTCTATGGGGAACTTCAACTGCTTTTTGGAAATCGAGATAGATAAAGCCAACACATGTGGTCTCATCGTAAATATTGATTATATCATAGAAGAAATCCAAGAGATCTATAAGGCAAGAGCAATTATTCAAAAAAACAGCTTTGTGAATCTTTGATGATATTATTTATTTGTAAGTGCTTGACAAACTTGTCTCTGATATTAGTTTCAGACAACTTGCTCGTCACTGAGGCTGAGCTTATTGGTCGATAATTTTGTGGTGGAGATTTGATGCTTTTTTTTTTTTTTTTAATATTGGACTTTTATTTGCTAGTTTCCACTCATGTGGAAGCTTACTATTTCCCTGTGATTTATTGAACAGATCAGTTAGTGGCTTAAATATTTCATTGCTTCCTTCAGAATGCACGGCCCTGGTGTTTTATTACTCCGGGGCGGCGACGGGTAATAAAACACCAGGGCCACCCACCCCACACTGTTCCCTCCACACTGTTCCCAAACGTTCCCAGCATCAAACTCCTCCAATGTGCCAATTGTGTGAGAATGAATGATAATTTTGTTAGTAGCTTTGGACAACTTTTCCTCATGGTCATGGCAGAGGCATCCTGCAAACAAAAGAGCAGCCAGTGAAAAAAGATCTGGTGAAATTACCAGAGCAGGCTGTGCACGTGATGTTCAGGATTATTTTTGAAATTTGGGGTTACTGAAAAATCTTGTGGATTAAATAAAGAAATAATCTAAGATAAAGTTTATGTTAAATACAGCTATCTAAAAGGGATTATTCAGCAAGTTAGGTTATCAGTACCACGAAAGAGAAATTGTATCAATTACAGTACGTTTTTGCTAGTAACAGGTGACGTTATTACTGTGCTATTATTGGAATGTAGGGGAAGTACTGTGGCTACCTGCAACAAGATGTATTATCAATTTTGCCTACTGATGGTGCAAAGAATGCAGAGTTAACTGAGATATGGAATTAAGCAGAAGTTTTGCTACCGGCATTGGCTGAGGAAGAAGGACATGTAATCAATATACACACATTACAAAATACCTGCTAATTAGAACAGTACTAAAATATAAATAAACAATTAGAACATGAAAAATATAATATAAATTGCGGCTTGTTAGATTTTTTTTTCCTTAACCAGGTGTCAACAGTGAGAAATTTGTCGCCGCCTGGAATGAAGGTACTAAAAATTAGCTAATTCCTGGAATGCAAGGGCACAGAATAATACACTAGATGAACAATACTTGTAAACAAAGAAGAAAAAAAATAAAATAAATGTTACCCATACCTAAAACAGTGTTATCTGCAATCAAAATCATTTACGTATATGATGAACCTTTACAACAAATAAACAAGGGGTTATCTTGCAGCAAATGTGAATAAAATGTTTGGATACGAACTGTCTTTACGAGTGAAGGAAGCGGGGAAACTTCCTGCTAAAATGTTTTAACTTACATTGCGATTTATAAATAGTTACCCAAGTAGCCCAAACAAAGGTAGGCTAGTGGCAGGAAAGTGCAATCAAAACAAACAAAACTCCACTAAATAATTGTATTCACGGGATATAAGCTGTTTTCGTTGGTGAAAACAATGAACGAAACTAAAGAAACAGTACTCACTCATTGACAGCAATATGCACAAGGGAATGCTCGACACCAAACAGCCGACACAATATGTAATGTACCAGACACTGCAGTTACTTACATCAGTTAACACAAAGGCGTCAGCCATAACCGCAAAGAACTGCCACAAACTGCATAACATGGATCGTTTCCACATTACTGTATAACACACAACAATACACTGAAACACTGTCACTCAAAAGTCAGACTTACCTCGAACAAACACGTCAAAACAAAATATAATCACACAAAACTACAAGGGCAGCTCGAACAAAACAAGTCAGAGCAAAGGAAGGTTCCAGTCAGTTCCAGATGCAGACTGTTTTAATTGGTGAAACAATATGCAGTTAACACTCACCCAGTTCCAGCTCTAAACACAGGGAAATACATATCACCTCCACGAGAACAATAACCATCCATCGCCATCACACATTAAAGCACCAGACAGATAAACAGGACAGGGCAAAGCTTGTCACACTTAAAAACGCACATAAACTCTAGCACATACGCTGGATTGGCAAACCGTACACAGGGATAATACGTCCAAGACACTTATACACACAAATGTAATATTTGCACACGAAATATTCACCAAGATTCACTCATATAGTAGAAACAACTGATAGGTGGTGAGTGTGAGGACAACAGTTCCTTGTAGGGTTTGCGGAGAGAGAGAGAGAGAGAGAGAGAGAGAGAGAGTCAGGGAATATGTCGAGAGGATGTGTGCATTGCAGTGGGATGAGGAGGGGAATAGTTCAAGTGTGTGTGTGTGTGTGTGTGTGTGTGTGTGTGTGTGTGTGTGTGTGTGCAACTTGTGCTTCATGTCCTCAAATTTCCCAAAGTGGTTGTGACAGTGAATGGCGGGCGTCATGGAGCGTCCGGGGTTAACTTTGTCGTGTGTGAGGATGGGAGGAAGTTTAAGAGGGGCGGCAGTGTTGGCCACGATTGACAGTAACTTGAGCAGGAAGCCAAGACACCTTCTTCCACGTCTACACACACACACACACACACACACACACACACACACACACACACACACGGTCTACCAAAAGATTCTTCGTATCAACCCTTTCCCCTTCCGTAACCTACAATCGTGAAATGAAATGCTGTTCGTCATAAACTACATATTTTGCAGAGACTCTGTGGTTTATTTTTCTCCTTACAGATTAAAATGTATTATTTTGTAGTTCTTTCGTACAGAGCCCCTTAGCCTGTTCAGTGAACAAAGTACAATATCCTGACAATGTTGTGAGAGTGTTCTGGAGTCACCAGTTACCCGGTTTTCATTCCTAGTTAGGGTCTGGATTGTAGGTAAGAAACGAGTCTCTCTTTGTTTTGTAATCACAAGAAAATGTTAAATGCGTAATTTTAGGTGCAGCTACAATAGTTGAATAATCTACACAATACAATTTTCGTCAATAAATGGGTGCAGGATCCTGCGCAAGAGAAGTGTGTATCTCTGACCTTCCAGTTGTCCGTATTTAGGTCTAACCTTGGGTGGCGTTGCACTCTAGGTGCTTGGCTAATTAGGTCAACTATAATTACCTACGAGTTTCAAGTCACGCGGCTGTCTCTCCTCGCAGCGAGTGTTCAGTCCTCTTGGCCTCCCTCGCTGCTTCCTTCCCCCACTAGGCTCCGGCTGTGATGGTGTAGTGTTCAAATGCCTACCTCCTGTTGGCCACCTGGGCCCACCATAAGTCTGATGTCATTTGTTAGGGTGGTCAGGGTTCAGGGACAGTCCATGAAGCTGTCTGGCTAAGTAGGATCAGGGACAAGCTTAAGTTAACCTTCTCTAAATATGCAGTATTCATTGTAAATATTCTGTAGTATGTAGTAAATAATAATGTGCATTTGCAAAGTATACCCCCAGCCTTTCCTTTCATACCATGTTGAAATAACGTGACGTGATATTATATGTAAACCTGACATGGAGATATGTTAGTATGGACACCCAAACTGTTTTAGGCAATCAAGCCAAGGTGAGACGAAGTGGTAATGGGGTGTTAAGTGGAAGCTGAAAAGAAGATTGGAATGATGGCAGGAGGAAGGATTTCACAGAAGTGGAAGAAAAAATCTGGGAGAGGAAATAAACAATGCAGGAAAGGCTGGGCAACAGAGTGCAAAGGCCTTGCTTTAAAAAATGGATACGGGTTTGGACTGGGTAACGTGGAGAGTCTGGAGAGTGAGGGAGCTATTTGATAATGGAGAGGTGGAGGCGGGAGGAAGGGGTCAGTTGAAAGTGTGGAAGAGGTAGACTGAGAGAGGTAAAGATGGAGTGAGAGGGGTACAGATGGAGTGAGAGACGAGGGGATGAAGTAGAAGAGAGTTGAATGA
Organism: Coenobita brevimanus; assembly: GCF_032717465.1. Classification (NCBI taxonomy): domain Eukaryota; kingdom Metazoa; phylum Arthropoda; class Malacostraca; order Decapoda; family Coenobitidae; genus Coenobita; species Coenobita brevimanus. The sequence continues at coordinate 5,532,354 of NC_136959.1, forward strand.
GAGAGGAGGAGGGAAGGTATGAGTGAGAGGAAGGAAAGGGGCAGTAAAATGACGGAGAGAGAGAGAGAGAGAGAGAGAGAGAGAGATTGGGGAATGGGGGAAGTAAAGCGACAGAAGAGAAGGAAGGGTAGATGTGGAGCAAGGGAAGAAATGTGAGTAATTTAAGAAAGTTGGGAGACAAGTAAGGGGAGGGGGATCAAAGACGGTTTAAGTAATGTGCCGTCTGACGCAACAAAATCAAGGACTGGACACATAAGATGGAATATAATCTGACGCAACTTGGCGGAAAAGTCAAGTTACGATGTTGAGCCCAAGCTGTCATCTGTATTCTCGCTCTTCCCAGATGTTTTTATGCAGAAGAGCCAAGGCTGCAGGAGATGAAATGGTTTAGGAAGGCTTTATCTAATTCCTCTACAGAAAAGGTTACCTTAAAACTTTATAATCTGAATTTTTGGGGAAGAGAATAAAAATGTGTCCTTCGAGCCGAAAGAGTTAAAGTGATATGCGATTTGGCTTCATAAATAACGACGGCGAGATGCACAAAGCGGTATGAAGGAGCCTTTTGATGGATCGTTACGCTGAGGAAACGAGGTGCAATTTCACGCAGTTGGGAATGTAGGGGGTGGAGTTGGTGGCAGAACGAGGGGAGGGTGGCCGAGAATGAGATGTATAAGGATGTATTCAAGAATATAAGAATGAGGTTGAAAGAAGAGAGTGGTGGCTTGTGATAAGTCTGGAGATGTTTTCCACTCTCACCTTCTCCGAGCTGGTCAGTCTTCGCACACACACTTCTTCAAATTGTTTCACATCGGAAGTTCCTACCGCTGGTACAAAGGCTTTCTTAGGAAACATAAACACTGGGAACTACTGTGTTGTCCGGCGGGATCAAGTTCAACTTACCCAGTTAAAAGTGTTGAGTCTGCGAAAAGAAAAGTAGAGAAGACCGCTTGACATGGAAGAGGATAATTTTTTTTAGCTTTCCCAACTCCATTACTTGTGCCAAGAGTACACTAGGCTCGGTTTTTCTCCGGGCTTAAGAAAAGGATTTTTGAGGCTATGATAAAGTTACAAGCATCTTTAGGACAACCTGTGGCACTACTTTGTCAACTTTCCTCTCTCTCTCTCTCTCTCTCTCTCTCAAACTGTTGAAAATCTATTCGAAGGCAGTGATGTAAGCATTTTCAGAGTTTAATGACGAAATAATACTAGGAAGGCAATATATCAAGTCACTAAGATTTGCTGACAACAGTTCAGTTGTATGTTAAAACCGAGGCGGGACTGCAAAGAATCTGTAACACACTGACTATAACTGCAAAATTAATATCTGCAACGAAAATACACGAAACGAAGACAACACGTATGACGATTGCAAGAACGGACAAAAGCCAAATGAATGCGAAGAGAGGGCACCATCTGCCTGAAGATGTGAAGCATTTTTAATATCTACGTAAAGAAGGATGCAGCAGGGAAGGTTGATGTTGAAAAATTTTGGAGAAATTGCATTGGTAAGGGAAAAACGTGTAGTGACATGAGATGAACTTCAAATTAATGAACAGATTATGAAATAAGAGCAAAATCTGAGTGGAGAATTATACAGAATGGAAACCCAAATTTTGAGAATAGCCGAGAGAAAATTTCCGGAGCCCTCGAGATTAAGGTTTGAAGAAGAAATCTGAACATAAGATAAAAACGGCAATGGTGACTTACTGGAATGTATAGAAGAGGAAAGTAGTCTGATTAGAGCTACAAGGTCATAAATCCCTCTAAGTAAGCAGCATTTGATCCAGAGCCAATGACTGCAACCATGTATTGTTACCAGCCGCGATAGCGAAGCTGGTATTGTTTTCAATGTGTCTGTATGTGTGTGTGTGTGTGTGTGTGTGTGTATCTGTTAGCACGATAATTTAGCAGCCGCTCAAGATCTCATCACATAATTTTACAAGTGTGTAGTAGGGATGAAAATCTCCACGAGGTCAAGGTCAAGGTCATATTCCGAGCCTTGCTAGGTATATCTTGGCTCGCAGCTGGCGATTTTCCCCTTGGGTGGGCCTCTAGTTTCATTTAAGAGTAATGCGAAATCATGTTATGTAGAACCCTTGGCCAGAATATTTCGCCCTCAACTCACTCATTTACTTTCTTTTTCTCTCCAACCCTACCATGTGGTCTTCGGCTCCCATGTCCTTGGAAATTGGTTTTACTGTTATTCTTATGGGATAAAAAGTTAGATGTACAAATTCACCAGCACGGGAGATCCCTAGAGGCTGGGCGCCCACATGGGATGCACAGGGCCTATTTTTATCATGAACTTATTCCTCTGTCTGATTTATGTTAAAATGTCTCCTCGGCGAGAGCGTGACAGGAAATTAAAACTGCATACCTTCACCCATCTATCCCATATACGTAATGATATATAACCCAACCATTTCCTGATTTCTGTAGATATAAAATGTCTGTCATAATGGTGGCCCAAAGGGAAATTTAGGAATAAAATGGATGCCTCTAACCCACAGTACTTCTTCAAGCCTCGATTCGCAGGATTCGAAGGAGGATGTGAACTTGATGATGAGGGATTCGAAGAGACAGTATTTACTCCTTCGTCGGGATCATCCATTTTGATATATTTTTGATATCTCCAGACGACATTTTGAACTGCGTTCGTTAGTCAGGTTTTCATCTATAGCCAGACGCCTTAACCCGCCCCATCCCGTCGACGTATGGGTACGTTGCAACATTTTGCATTTGCCAGTTCCGGTGACGTACTGGTACGTCGTGCGATTGCAAGGTCCCTAATTTGCACAATTTTCAATTTTCGCGCATGATTTTTCGTACGTATACATGGAACACCTTCCACTATTCCTGTACAAGATGCCAAGCAGGTACAATGCCTTAACACCGCATAACCTCACCCCCCCCATTGTCTCGGCAATTCACCTGTTACCAGTGACCTGGCCAATAAAGATATTCAGGGCCAGAGTGATTCCCCAATCGAAGACAATGTGGAGGACAAAGTTTACATAGCATTAGAGGAAGAAACAGTCAGAAATGATGATCAGATTATGTGGTAAAAGAAAGTCAGGAATGGTGATGAGTTAGTGAGTGAAACAATGCTTGTAATGCCTATATTACTGTTTGAAAACCAATATACTCTCGTACTACATATAAATTCGTACCAAATAAATAAATAAATACCGTTTATGAGTGGTGTGGAATAGTTATCCTCCCATAGAACTCGTTTTCTTTGCAGCCAGCCTGATAGAAAACCCTGTAAGGTAAGGAGGTACTCCTACCAGTATCGAGTATTTTAAACCTCAGGTGAGCGATTTCTCTATGAATTTTCGATGTTTCTCACCAAAAGCGGAGGATTTAGCCAAAAAAAAAAAAATCCAAAAATGCTCGGGACTGGGGGGGGGTCGGAGATGCGAAAGTGCTCGGGACGTGACGGGTTAATCCAGTAAGGCATGTAACCTTGTTCCCTGCCATTTCGCTGCCCTTCCCCAAGCTTACATACCCCTCTCATATACCTCTCCACTCCTTATCTCAGACTCATCTTCGGTCTCCTTCTCCTTCTTCCCCCCTTCCACCTCACTTACACACTCTCCTTGTTAGTCTCTTGCTCTCCATACTCTCCATGTAGCCAAACCACCTCATTATATTTTTCCTGAAGTTTTCTATCATATCCACATACACGTCATAACGCTCGTTCACTTCCTCATTTGTCAGTCTGTTTCTCCATGTAACTCCACATGCATCTCTCTAATAACTCATGTCCATTGCTTTCACTCCTGACTCATGTCCTTCCAACAAGGTACAAGTTTCGCTTCTATACGTTAGAGTTGGTATCAGTCCGGTCATTCAGTGACTTTTTTTGCTTCCAAGCCCACTTCCCTATTTCTTATCATTGCTTTCAAAGAACCAGCAACCATTCTTCCTTGTTCTGCTCTTTCACACACTTAATCCTCTAAACTTCCATCCTTACTTATTGCACTACCCAAGTACTTAAATGCACTCACATTTTCCATCTCCACATCATCCAGCCTCACTGTGCATTCCGTGACTTCCTCTCTCTCGAAGACAACGACTTTACTCTTTCCTACATTCATCTTTAGATTCCGCTTCTTACATATTCTCCCACACTCAATCACCAAGTCTTGCAGTTTCCCTTCGTCTTCACTTAACAATACAGTGTTATCAACAAACAACAGAACAACAAGTTTCCAAATGCTGCCCTCTTCCATTAGGGCCACTCCAACATCCACTGCCCAACCTTGTATCTTTTACAGTATAACTCCATCTATACACAGACTGAACACCTATGGAGACATGACACATCCCTGTTTCAATCCAACATTCAGACAGAAAAATTCACTCAGTTCACTATCCACAAGCTCTGGAGCCTTAACACTCCCAAATGCTCTTCACGGCATTCAGCAGCTTCCCATTTACTCCATTTACAGGTCTTCAAACTCATAAAATATAAGATCCATTTCATAAACTGAATAGATGCGTCTGTATGGTGAATTCAACAACGGTAGGATCGAACAACCGATATTTACACCATTGTGATGACTTTGTCCAATATTTTATCCCATATTTTATTCTCATTACATCCAGATTATTTTATCTCAATCAGATGAGGTATTTCGAACTGGAAGGATATATAATACAGCCTTCATGAATCCCTCCAACGCGAGGAATCTTTCTTGAGAGTTATTCAGTTGTCTGGAGATCGAAGGGTTAAGCAAATTCATCTGCAGTTCAGTAGTTGCCCTGTGTAGTGTGACTGTGGTCGTATGCTTAAACATTACACCGCTAAGTGGAATGCAAGTTCCCTGTTTTTGACAATGCATTCTACAGCCAGCAAGTCCTATGGAACGTGCCAAGCCTTCCTGTATTGTTGGTGACTGCATTTTGTGATATGAGATGCTGGCTGACCATACGTAATGACCACACGCTTTTCCATAAATAACCATCTGAAGATAGGGTATTGCACTTCAAATTCCAGTTTCTTGTTTAGCATACGACCTTTGGATGCACTGATTTTACATGACCGCTCATGTATAGAAGCGATGATTTTAAAAAAGTCAGTAGGACATTCTTTGTGAAACTCCAATTAGTACCAGAGTAAAGATATGACAGTAGGATGCCACAAGAGAAAAAGAGGAAATTAGTATTAGACTATATGAAGTAAGAGGAAAATTATTATAAAAAAATGAAAAGGTTGGCTCAAAGGAGAAGAATGTGGAAACTGACTGACACAAGACAGAACCTCCCTGAAAACTGAACACTGAGTTAGTTGATACGTGTGTCCAATTGTACGCCTGGGAAACTTTAGCTTCCAAGTTAATTCGGTTGAACAATTTGGTCGGGTACACCTGAGAGGTTGGAATTGGTTCTCGCATGCTGTTTCCACCCACTGGCTCACACGCTGATCTCTCTCTCTCTCTCTCTCTCTCTCATGCCGGCCTTGTATGATCTGAAGTGATAATAATAACTAGAAAGCTCTCAGAGAGCGCATACCTTCACCAGTGCCATTGCCATTAAAAAGGATCCGGACCCGGGATCCGTGGATATACAGTAGTATCCGTTCATAATTATTTGAGTAATCCTGCAAACAGACAAAAAAAGCAACGCGGGGTAAAACATAACCTCCTTGGCGGAGATAATAATAATAATAATAATAATAATAATAATAATAATAATAACGATAATAATAATAATAATGATAATAGTAACAGTAATAATAATATTAATAATAATAATAATAATAATAAAATAACAATAATAATAACGAATACCGTAACATTGTCCAAGAACAATTTTGATTAAAAAAAAATACCCCCAGCCATTGCCTACTAGAAGCCGATCTATAAAGCAACCTTGAGGTCAAGGTCACTGATCTTGTGCAGGTCATCACACTTTGTAAATTCACCAAGTTTGGTGATTTTAGCTTTAATCCTTCATGGAAAATTAGGTGACATTGCAATTTTTGATCCCAGACGATCTCAGAGAATAATCAACCGATTGTAAACATACTCTTCTCTGCAATGCGGCCGCCTTACACCTATATTCCACTAAAATTTCAGCTTCATACCTTAAGCGGATTTTGGGATAGCGTCCCGGAGTCCGTTTTTATACTGAATAATATCCGGTGATCCGGTTGATTAACTGCAATCACATTTCACTAGAAGAAGCCGCCGGCTAGGCGTTTGCTCTGAGAAAGCCTGAAGGGTCTACGCCAGAGAGCCTCAGAGTAATGACCATTTACTTTTTCAGCGGAAAGAATAATAAGAATATTAACAAAAACAAGAAAACTTCTCTTAGGGATGTGGGAAGTTTTAATAACCATCACATTCATCATAAATGATAGGTTACTCCATTCATGGCACCAAAGTTTTCCAGTCGTGCCAAAATGCAATACTCTGTACAAGGAACTAATGATGTGTTTTCTTTGAATCTCCACGTTCAAATACCAACCCACTCAGAAGCTAAAGTTTGTTCCTGAGCTGTGATAGGTGAAGAGTCTATGGAGGTATTTCTAACAGTTTAGAGATGTCTATGAAAGGCTCTTATGGATGACCCTGGCATTTCAAGATACTGTATACCTATGCATGATTAAGTTTAATGGTCAAAGTTTAAAAATGCGAAGATATCAGGTGAAAAAGAAGGGACACAACAAGACATTAAAATCAAGTTGAGCAGTAGAGTGTTGCATGAGCTAAAAGGTACACTGAGTAAAAAAGAAAAGTATTTCAAAAGCGATCAGAATAAAAAAAAAAAAAAAAAAAAAAAATGAAGGCATAGAACGAAAATAAAGAATGTAGTAATGAACGTCAAGATACAACTTCAGAAACTGAATTTGTGCCTAGGGTGTATTTGCAAGAGAATTAGAATCGTATGCAAAAATAAATATAAATAAGCTATCAAGTAAACAGACGTAATATTAACACTAAGACATACGAATTCCAAGGTAATTTATTACGGAGATCATATAGAAGACCACAGTGGACTCATCATAAACTGTTCTCTCAGACTCTAAAAGCTCTTTACGTCGGAGGAGCGGCATCATCTGGCAAAGCATTCCTTTGAATGTAATGCAAACTCATAACAGGATTTTGTTTTTTATGCCTTATCGGCCTGGATCTTTGTCTATATGCCTATAAAATGAATTTCTTAACTTCCATAGTCAAGGAATCTGCCACAGAAAGGGAAGTATTAATTCTGCTTTTTTCCGGGTAATTGACATCGGATTAAAAAAAAAAAAAAATGAACGATTTACAGTCCACCCAGAGCTACCAGCAGTAATATCAATGTGAGGAAATCACAGGTTTCTCTAACCGATAGTCATTTCATTCTTTCTTCGGCAATCTGTAAGGAAGGCTTAGGACCACCTCTTAACATTAACAAAACTTTTTACCTACCTTTGAGCTGATTCAGTGACTTTGTAAAGGTGTACAAAAGTGTCTTTTAGAGTATGAAGAAGATCTATCAATAAACAAGGAATAATAATCCCAAAGGAGACATAGGACCACCTTATTATGCAGTTCTACTCTGGTTAGTTTTTTTCCTTATCTACTGTATGCTTTTCATGTCATTCTTTAAGTATTTTCTCATTTTTTAAAATTTCTTTTAAAAGTGATGAAAAGCGTTCAAAATTAACCTTGTCAGTGCCTGTTTTTTCAAACCTAACCGAAATCTTGGTAACTTAACCCAAGCATATTTATCCTAACCTTACCTAGCCTATTTTATGTCAACCTAACCAATTTTATGATAAACTAACCAAACACCCTAACCTAACCTAACCTATCATATCCCTATTGTAATCATATTTTCCCTGTTTATTGATGGATCCTCTTCATACTCCAAAACGCATTTGTGTACACCTTATCAATGTCACTGAATGAGATGAAAGGAAGGTAAAAGAAAAATAATAATAATTTCTAAGAGGTGGTTCTATGTCTCCTTAAGGATTGATTACTCCTTCTTTAGATTAATCTCTTTTAGTTTGGTCTCAAGTTCACATTCAAGCTTTTCCTGCAGTGTGGAGAAGGTTATGTGTCATAAACATTGCTCAGCAAGTAAATCATCAGCAAACATATGTTGAACAAAACTATTAATTCAGCTTTAATCATACCGTGCTTAACCCCAAGTTTATAAATTTTCTCTAATTCCACAGGTAGTTTTCCTTAATAATAATAATAATAATAATAATAATAATAATAAAAATAATAATAATAATAAGAAGAAGTACAATAATAATAATATGTATGTTTATACATGATAAGTGAATGGATGAATGAATGGAAGCGTGGACCATTGGATTTTGCAAACTTGGGCTGCCTGGACGTTGCTACTCATCACCCTGCCCTGGGGTGGGAGGGAGGACACGGATGATATATATATATATATATATATATATATATATATATATATATATATATATATATATATATATATATATATATATCCTCTGATGACTTTTCAGCAAACTTTGACAAGTTCAAAGACATGCTAAAATACTAAACTACAAGAGTAATAGCCCATAGCAACCAAAAGTAAGAGTATAAAGAAGGATGGCACGCACATGTGGTGACAAGTATGGAACTTTAAAATAAATATAATATTCAGAACTCTCCTCACATATTGCCTCTTGACCGTCTGCCATACCGCTGAATCTCCGTGCCGCCCAACGATTATAGAGTCACAAGGAATTCTGATCCTTCACGAAAGTTATGATATAATTGCAGCGCTGCCCTCCCGCCGAAACGCAGGCAACTACCAGAAAACGGACAAAAAAACTGGACATGGAATGCGTTTGAGGGCACACTATATATTTTCTATAATTTATGCAATATCCATTTGACTTAAGGTTGTATACATATAAATACGTAATCTACTTTGCATCTGTTCCATTTCCTTATTCTTGTTTATCATAATTGAACGATACACGGTCCACACTTTTATTTAAGGACATTGATACCAATGGCTTAGTTGGAATAAGTTTATTTGGGATAAAAAGTTAACAGTATGTAACACAGAAGAAAATATGGACTAAAGCACGCACACACACACACACACACACACACACACACACACACACACACACCATTGCTTCTAAATTCTGACTCCAGTCACAGACATCCTTAAAGTCAATGTATCTGTTCTCCACAGCAGTTTCCCACTGGCAACATACAGGTATACGGAAGAAACTAATAGGAACCAAAGTACTGTAGTAGCAGGCATATATTGCGCTCACAGTGAATACAAATGATGTCAATATTGACCTGTTAATAGGTTATTTACGTGTGAATTATTTATGTAGCTTTTGAATAAAATGTTAGTATATTTTTACTGAAATATAACTGACCTCAATAATAATAATTCCATGGGAACCACTCATCTTACCGGAGCGATTAGCCTCCCTGATAAGGACACCTGCATTATTGTGTATATTTAGAAATTAACTCCTTACCTGGTTATTCACTTTCTAGTAACCTTCGGGAACAGGTTAAACCTTACTCTGGGTGCGTGTCCCTTCACTTCCCACATACACAGCACTGGCTTTTTGAAACAGGTGGCATGATGCCCATGGTCACTGAGGTGAGTGTATTTTTGTTTACATACCCCGCCGCCTACAGCAGACAACTAATTGACGATGTCATCATCTAGTCCTGCAACAGGGTATTAAATTCTTCCTCACTTTGCCTCGTAAAGTTCACACTTCCTCTTGACTCTATATTTCCTGGTTAAGACCATGGTAGGACCTCTGTGTGCCACCCACTCTGTGGGGGGCAGCCCCCGGTGGTCTAGGACAGTCGTTATGTACGGCCAAAGTTTTTAATCGAACACGAAATTTTACATACTGAAAGATGTACACATTGGCCACGTATTGGGAAGTGTGAAACCAACCGAAGCCGCCACTCAAGTGGGAGGGGTCGGCCCCGAGGTTACAGGCAAAACCACTATTCACTGACGCACATTTTAACCTAGGAACACGACATTTTTCAAACTGGTAGGCGTTTACCCCCTGTCACATAAGGAGAGTAGGACCCCCAGTACCTATCCCCCACGGGCGGAGGGAGGAGGAGGGAGTGGGGGTTAAAATCCATATACTCGTATATCCTCTTCTGTCTTTCTTTCCTTCATTCTTTCCTCGTCCTACTGCCTACGGGTGACTTTACACCACCGCTTCTGTCTTTCCTTCATTCTTTCCTCTTCTTTCTGCCTGTTGGTGATTCAACACTGAGTGACAAGCCAAATGGTTTCCTGTACATCAGGAAACCATTTACTATGGTGGGTGGGAACCATATAACCAAATTTGGTTCCTGGTCGTTTAGTGGGTAATTACGGAGCTCCAGTCGGACTGAGCTGGTGAAGGTTTATATCCAAGGGAGGTTGGGGTTTATTCCTCACGTAATTGCCACTCAGGGATGAGTGAGGCTGGTCACTCTCATCTTAAATGTCAGGACCAACTTGCCTAGCCCCGGGCTTCTACGCTTCTCATGGGGCAACGTAGGATTGGATGGTGATTTTATATATATATATATATATATATATATATATATATATATATATATATATATAATCAGCAGCAGCAGCAGCCGTTTGAGTATTCACTGCAGGACCGGCCTATCCCGACCGAAGTCGGGACGATACAGCCAATGTATCTTTACCAAGTGGCTTAGGCTGTCTGGTAGAGATTGTATGTAGGGTGAGAAGTGCTTGTAAGTGTAATTGTACGAGTAGCGTTGGACTGGCTTTGGATGTGTGTGTAGTCTGTGAACCAAGTGTAATCGGCCCGCGCAAGCGGACTGGGTGCAAGCATACTTTATAATAAGCGACACTGGTTCAACCACAGCACCTCTTGTGTCCGCCAATGCAGTACGTGGCCGAGTGAACACTCCCAAAGTTTATTACCCTGGCGGGGCACGAGCCCTGGCTCACCAGTGTACGAAACGCACACTCTACCACTGTACCACAGAGGTACCGGTATATATATATATATATATATATATATATATATATATATATATATATATATATATATATATATATATATATATATATATATATATATATAACCTAATACAATGAAATTTTGCAAAACGGTAGATCTTTACTGGGACTACCTGCTAAGCAGGGTGAAACCCCCAAGACCACTCCCCTCAGGGAAGGGCAGCTCCCGAGGTGTCTGACCAAATCCTTTATAACGAGCGAGGGCGACACCCTCGCGAGTCTGTCGTCAAGTACATAGTGGCATTTTCTCACATATAATCGGCCTGATCCGGTCCGACCGTAACTCTTTTGAGAAACATATCTCAGCAACCACAGGGCCGATCACTTCGTGGTTTGCACCATATTATACCCCAGTTCTTTACGATTTGTTTTTGACAGGTTTCTTCATACCCAGGCCGTGCATGTGGCACGTGACACGAGCCATGTGCACTATGTCGATAATCTTTAAAAGAGGGCCACAGGCCAGACAGTTTGTCATAAAGGCATGAAACTTGGTAAGTAGATACCCATCAATATGCTCTAGGCATCCTTGAGATGTAAGACCACATTTCAGTGCTTTCGGATGTAAATGGCCTCGCTTGTACCTCGCCGACAAAGGCATTTTACTGGTGCACGATCATGGGTTTTATCCCATGAACACGAAATTTTGCACACTGTTAGACGCTCACCCCGACCACTTTTTAGGCAGGGTGGAACCCCCGACTGCCGAACCCCTCCCAGGGGGAATGTCTCTAGGGAACACAATGTCATAGTATTTGCGTAGGCATACGAATTTTCCCACAGTAGTAGACCTTCACACGGACTGAAGTTTGCACAAGGGGGGTCTCAGATGGTTCCCCCCTGCCTCCCCCGCAATTATTTGTTGCCCCTTACAGTATTGCAGGGGTGGGTGTGGCTATAGAAGGTGTCCTTTGTCTTGTTTCTTGAAATGGACAGTTTCATTTCCAAATAATTCAGAGCTGTCGAGTATATCAGTGTGTTTCTTTCTTGTGGATAGTTTCACCCACAGAAATACTATGAAATCACCATTATACTTTCTTGTTTTAAAATTAAAATTCTCTTACACTTATTATGCTAGATAATTATGTTCTGAAGCAGTTATTCTTATCGTTCTAGATTTTCGGAATTACTGTATTTCAAAATCTGGACATTTATAATTATTATTATTATTATTATTTTTTTTTTTTTTTGCGTTAACTATCGTAACTACCCAAAGCTTATCATACCTCTCATGTGTTCACAGGATCACATATGAAAACACTTTACTTTTTTTTATTTCAGTTAGCACAAGCAAAAGCCCATCAAATTAAATACCACGTAAGCTTTACTTGGTTACTTTTCACGGCTGAGAGGTAAAGCTTTCATCGCCCTGGGAATGTAATGATTTGTGACATTACTGATATTAATATGTATTAAGAGTACCTAAGAGACAACTTCATAGCAGGTTGGCGGAGAAATTAATGAGAAACCGACCAAGAACAATATGAAGAAATAACTATCTGATGGTCGATTTTCAATATACTGTGCATATTTTTATAGATGTAACCTTAGATCATGATGGTATAAGCTTTCAAAGTTGACCAAAAGCAGCGTGTCACAACCCGCAATTTAGAGTGGTTGTGTCGTCATCAGCCACCTAGATACCTCACACACACACACACACACACACACCGTTTCTGTAAAGGTGTGTTGGAAGTACATATAACAGACTAATTCTACATTATAGTATATCGTTATATCCACAGTACTAATGCACAAAATTACAGTAATATTCACGAGCTGCCAGAAGTGTGATGGGGGGAAGGGGTTTAGATCTTTGTAGCTATTAACTTATCGAAATTATCCCAGCGAGATACTGAACTAATGCATTATTAATTTTGTCTGTGTAATAGTATTTTAAGTAATTACTTCTTCTAACATAAGGAAGTTACTCGGCTATTCTGCTCTCACTGACGCCTTTCTTTTCACCACACTGTTGCATCTCTCTCTCTCTCTCTCTCTCTCTCTCTCTCTCTCTCTCTCTCTCTCTCTCTCTCTCTCATTTAAAACTCCATTTCTAGTGACCGGCACTCAGAATTCTTTCTTGTATTCCTCCCAGTACAGCAAGCACGCAGCACCCGTCTTCCTACACACTTCACCTCTTTTCTGTTCAGCTCTCCAGTGTACAAGTCGCCCAGTACTTACAGTTTTTCATGCATGTAACTGGGCAGCCCTGGACCTCTCTTCCCCAGTCTGTTCTCCAGTCTTTCAATCGCCGTGAATCCTGGCATCTCGAAACGGATGGATTGTGAATATAACTTTAAAAGAATGTGTTTTGGCGCTCTGGCCTTACGTTCTCCTCCTCCTCCTCCTCCTCCTCCTCCTTCTTCTTCTTCTTCTTCTTCTTCTTCTTTTTATTATTATTATTATTATTATTATTATTATTATTATTATTATTATTATTATTATTTAATTATTATTATTCATTTTCATGATCATCATCATATTCTTCTTCTTCTTCTTCTTTTTCTTCTTCTTCTTCTTCTTTTTTTTCCTTCTCTCCTTCTTCTTCTTCCTCCTCTTCTTCCTCTTCTTCTTCTTTGGCATGGATTCATATTCCACTGTGATATATGCTAAAATACCACAACGGAGAGCCACCGTAGTGGTAAGTGAGGGTACAGCGCTCACGACAGGAAAGTAATATGCACACCTTTACCTATTTATACCGTATACTTATTAACATTATCCGAAAATAAAAGCTATATTTAATTCGATGCTTGTTAACAGTCAGCTTATAAAAGACAGTAAGAAATGAGTGGTTGAAAGGAGTCACTGAGCAAGAGTAAAGAGGAGGGTCAGGGTAGAGAAGAGCATGAGGGGGGATAATGCATCAGAGTTAGGATCTATATTCAAAACTACCCCTCACTGGAAACGACGTAAGGCAGTTGGCATATGGATTTTTTTCTTCGCTTACAAGGTCAACACTCAGCGGGTCGTAACTGAATAGAAAGGAAGATGGATTTTGGGAAATAAATGAAAGTCTTTTACTGATAATCCGGGAAATTTATTTATTTTTATCTATTTATTTTTTGGCATATGGGATGAATCAGAGGAGGAAGCCTGCATTAGGTTTTCTGTCTGAAGAAGAAAAAATAATAGAGCCATTCGTTTCTAGACGGCTGGCCACATTGCGTTTAAAATACTCTGAAGTCATAGGTAGAGGAAAATACACACTGAGGAAGACAGTTCTAGCGATGAGCAGCTGAATTCATGAAGGACTGAAACTTCCGTCAGCAAGCTTTGTAGCTGACCACCTATATACATGAAGGCTGAGAGTAGTTATTGACTACATTAGAGTGAACTAAAATAGGGTGAATGTTCGCTGCAGTATGTTCCGCGCGTCATCAACAACATTCTTAACACGTTTTAGTCCACTGCAATACATGAACCTCTCCCAGCGTCTGAAATTTTGAAATAAACCTTCACTACCTGCTGCACTGTACAACATCCATTTCGACAGGGTATTATTCCCTGTTACGGCTCCACCGCCCACCAAATTCCCATCCATCCCACCCATTCCTTTGCCCACCACGCCCATTTCTTTATGTCTCGAAATTTTCAGCCTTGAAGGATATTTTGAAGTACACCCACACTACACTCAGGCTACAGATTTCCAAGGGGTATACTTTCCTGCCCTAGCTCCACCGCCCGCCAGATTTCCAAGCCACCTCGCCCATTCGTTTCCTCATTACTCTCATGTTTTTTTTTCTTTTTCTTTTTTTTTTTTTTTAATTCCCTTTGATGGATTTATGGTGCGACCCAGATCACCCAGTCGACGAACACACTAACAGTACCACCGTCTAGTGAGTTCAGTAAAGATATCAAGTGTGGCAATATTCGTGATGCTGTTAATCAAGACAAGTAACGAAGAGAGGTATTGTCTACAGCTTCCGAATGGACTCTCAAATCACACACGCCTTAGTAATTATATTTATCAAGGACGAGTGTTTGCTGTCACACAAACATCCTCTGCAGTCATTCAGTCCACGAAGTGCATAGTGGCGAGCATGTCCCTCACAGTCTATAAAAATCAAAGAAATACAGAGTTCCAAAATTTTTCGGTGCTCCCAACGAACCATTCTCACATTTCTGTGTCCGCGCGCTGACTGTAAAATCACAATCAGCGCTGGGACACAGAAATAGCAGGCAGGAGAATTACACCACGAGGGTTGAACACAGAAAGTAAAAAGAAAATTTCAGTGAGTGTGCTGTGAAATTACAGAAAAGGCGTGACTATGTTTTGTGGGTTTCCGGGCTGCCTCCACCATCACCCTCACTACCTACACAGATTTGGGACTCATCCTGGAGGGTAATTAGGTAGCATTTACTTAAATCTTGTTATACAGATTCCAGACTATGAAGATCTGGTTCGCCTTGATAGCTCATTTATTACCATTCAACAGCATTGCCATGAACTCTCTCTCTCTCTCTCTCTCTGTATGTGTGTGTGTGTGTGAACCCTTGGTCGCTCTCCCAACACTGTCCATGCACACTACATGCAACATGGCGTGCAACAGGACAGAATATACTACTGGCATAATCATAAACTCACCTCCACGTAAATGATGACTGGTAACCCTATACTAAAGATGGGTATTTCTTACATCTAATAAATAGTCACCAGGATGTTGTAATACGCTGCTCTGTGCGATGTGGAGTCGAAGGTATAGCTCTGTTCCACTTCTTCCATCATTCCCTTTTACCAACAGCAGCGTATGGATAGTGTGGAGATTTTTATTTGATTAGCGTCAGTAAGAGAATGTTCTATATCTTCATACGGGGATATGAGAGCTGCCTGAATAACACATTTTTCAATAAATAACTCAGTCTGTAGAGTATGTGCCTTGATATCTTGCTTTACAGAAAATTTTGATTGCCCAAGCCACTTGTGTGTGTGTGTGTGTGTGTGTGTGTGTGTGTGTGTGTGTGTGTGTGTGTGTGTGTGTGTGTGTGTGTGTGTTAAAGAGAGGCAAGTGAGTGTGTATATTTGTGTGAATGCACGCGTCCGTGTGTTTGTGTGTTTCCAAAGTAATTTCACTTTTTTTTTTTTTTTTCGCATCCACAGGGGAAACCAGATACAGTTTTTGTCCCTAACTGTGTCACTCACTCACTCACTTTTTCAGCACTTCAGTTGCCGTACCTTTTTCAGGGATGGGGTCTAAGCTTAATGAAGAGGTCAGGGTGTGGGGTAGGAAAATGAAGTTCTGCCCAGTGATAGGTCTCCACCCGGTGTAGGTTTCAGAAGGTAAGTGAGATCCTCGAAGCCCTACTCCCTTGGCGTAACAAAGCATTTAATTAAACAAGAAGGAACACTCTGACAATGTAACGCCCTCACTCACCAACCGGTCTAAGGGCCTAATGTTTGGCTGTGTACTGCGAACTTGACTATCGACAGACTACTCCTAAAATCAAATGATTTCTTTCTTAACTATTAACCATTCCCCCAGATTCAGTTGAAATCAGATTAAAACTGTTGGAGCTGGCTTTACTCAGTGACCTTGACTGTTGTCCTTTTCCTGTAATCTTGACCTTTGACTGATTGTTCTTCGAAGGCATTAAGTCTTCTTTTAACTCTAACCCTCCAAAAAGTTTACTCTGCAACTTTAAATTGACGTTGTATGTAACCATGGCGTTTGATCTATTATTCTTAAAAGCAGTAATCCCTAGCTAATCCCTTAAGTTTGATCCAACTCAGAGCAAAAGTGTTTTAGTTCTTTCCTACACACACACAGACACACGGATCGAATTTTGACATGACCTGTGACCTGGACTGAATGTTCTCGTAATCGCCTCCCTACCTTGACCCTCATCCATTCCACGTCATTTGGTTCAACTCAAATCAAAGCTGTCTGAGTTGACCTTACCCTTTGACCTTGGCATTTGACGCTCACCTATGACCTTCACCCTTGGCCGAATATCCTGAAAATCGAATCCTTTTATCCCTCCCATATCCACAACCACACTTCAGATTTTCTCCTGAGATAAAACTTTTTAAGTTTACCTTACCAACTGACCTAGACCTTTGACCAGTTGTTTTCATTTAATAGGCTTACTCTATGGTTGACCCTCAACCATTCCACAGACTTGTTAAAGTCAGATCAAAGCTACTCGAGTTATTTTAACACACACACACACACACACACACACACACACACACACACACACACACACACACACACGCACGCACGCGCGAGATTACAGCTCATTAATTATTTTCCCCCTTGTTTTCAAATGCTTCGCAAAATTCTAACAAATCCCATCCCTTCCACTCAAGAGACACACCGGGCAAGAGAACAAGCCAAAATTTGTGGTGTTTACTGGACAGCACACCATATTCCTGCTGTCTGCCTGGTGAATGAGAAAATTTCAGAATATAGAACTTTGTGTGTGATATGGATTGTCTTGTGGGAAGCATTGATTCAGTTGAAAATACGGTAGTGATGGGAGCAATTCGAGGACGAGGAGTAAAGGAAATTTCTCTTAGAATACTAGAAGATAATTATGTTTTATAGTGATTATACTGGCGGCATATACTTCCTTTAGAATAATCTGGAAAACACACACACACACACACACACACACACACACACACACACACACACACACACACACACACAACTGAAGGTGTAAGAGAAGGATACACAATACTGTTACATGCTTAAACCATATTTTCATATACCTGGTAAGCCAAAGAAATTAACATAAACGATGAGCCACTGAATGGTCTTCGAATTGTTGACGTCTTTGTTCTGTTTCTTGGTTAAGTAGAGGAATGAAAGTCAATAAATTAAAGCTGATCTGAGGAGGGAGAGCCTGAACGTAAGCTTGAAAATTAATAAGAAAACGAAAATTATGCTTAACAAGTATATTCACACTTCCAGCAAAAGCAGGTAACTAAAACAGAGTTTTCTGAAGAATACATTAGCATAGGGCAAGCAATGTAGCCAGTTTCAGCCCGTAATGAAGAGTATACTCATGCCAAGAAGTGGAGTGGTATAGAGGAATTCTGGTAAACTAAGTAACTATAAGTATGGGGAATAAGTGGCCGCCTTTACGAGAGAGAGAGAGAGAGAGAGAGAGAGAGAGAGAGAGAGAGAGAGAGAGAGAGACATTATAGTGAATGTGTCCTCCGTGTCCTGAATTATGTACGGGAAACCTGGAATCTAGGAAAATATTCAGATATTAAACTCAGGAGTGCTCAAAAGGGAAAGGATTATATAATGTGGGATGTGATATTGAGAGATGAAAAATAGTTTCCTGCCTTGGTAGGAGACAAAGTAAATAATATAATAATTACACAGAATGGGCTCAAATGGATGAGGACAATTCGCGTTCTATGTACAAAAAAACAAAAAAAAATGAAAAGAACGTACGGACACAAAGAGTAACCGACTATCAAACAAAGACGAAGTGAGACGACTAAGCAGACAGAGACTAAGATGGTGGGAAGAAATTCGGAGATTTGCTGGGATTGGATGGAACTGGCTAACAAATAATAAGCGAAAAGGAAGAAAAACGATGGAGGCCTTTCACCTACAGTGAATCGGTAAAGGATGAAAATGATTGTGATGGTGATTACAGTATATGAGGGAAGTTGTTGTTGTTGTTGTTGTTGTTGATGATGATGATGATGATGCTTTAGTGATGTTCAATAAGACACACTGACTACCCTTTAAAAAAACACCCTCATTAATACAATATCAGACCCTAATCAGGCAGACATCGCTTGTGTTTAATAAGATGGTTAGTATTTGTGCCGAAATGGCCACATGTGAAGGTGTCAAACAGATTACACAGCCAAGTGGATCAATGAAATCACTGTCCTCATCACCATTTCTTCAGATAGTCACAGATCCACTTCACCTTCAGAAAAACGTAATGAAGACTGAAACAGGTACTTCATCGGAGTGAGGGATAGGCCTTGTGGCTGGTGGGAGGTCAGGATATTTTACGGCAGATTTTGTCTTGGTACTGAATCCTGAAGTACTGACGAAGCAGAAATAACAATCATCGAGAGGATTTCGTAGTTCCCTCCACACCAGTGGAATCTTTCTTTTTCCTTTGGTTCATTATCTCAGTTTTCAGCAAAAGATCGGCAGATTAAATGAGGGTCTCAAGGTTTATCATGGTCACTCAGTTTCATTTCAAAAAATGCTTAATATGCTTTTCTGACAAAGTCCGATTTTTTGGATCTACTATTTTGGTGCAGCAAAACATCCGCATTCCCAATAAAGTATGACATCCTATTTTGTGGCTAAACTTGATGTGCTAAGTAAAAAGTGAGCCCATTTTCGTATTCAGCGACCTCTAATTACCTTAACATAAGTGTTTTTTGTTAATCAGCAAGATCGATGCAGATCTGTCATATCAAGCGTATGCCTAGTGTGGGACACACACACACACACACACACACACACACACACATATATATATATATATATATATATATATATATATATATATACACACCACTCCTTAACCCGTCAGTGTTCAGTCTATGCTTCCTTTCTCTTGACTTTCACCTCTACCCCACCCTGCATCACACTCAGGCTACTCCTCCGCCTCCTCGTTTCTCTTCCATCCTCGACTTCTTTTCACAGTTTGTTGACCAGTTGTATATAATTATTTACTTTCAGTTTATCGCTCTCCTTATTCCTCTCATTTACACTTTTCACACCTCTGATTCATCACCCACCAATTTCCACTACCATCCCTGTTATTTCCTCGCGTCTTCTGTCCCTCTTCAAGCCGTCTCACTTTCTCACCCAATCTCTCCCTCCTCAATCACACAATTCCTGTCCTCCCATCCCCTAATTCTTCCCTTGCCCTCTACTTTTCCTCGCTCCTTCTCATCCATTTCCCTCCCCACTGGCCACTAACCATTCCACCTTCTTCCTACGCTAATACCATCCCATCCGCATGTTTCGAGTTTCGTCTTTTCACCTCCATTTCAGTTTTCCTCCACTTTCTCTTTCCTTTAAATATTTCCTCCTTTCCATCCCCTATTTCTGTCTTCCTTCATTTCTCCCCTCTCCTCTCTCATCTCTAACACATCTCCACACTCCATCCATCCCTAATTCACCTCCATCTCAGTTTTCCTCCACTTTCTCTTTCATTTAAATATTTCCTTCTTTCCATCCCCTATTTCTGTCTTCCTTCATTTCTCCCCTCTCCTCTCTCATCTCTAACACATCTCCACACTCCATCCATCCCTAATTCTAACCTTTCCCCCGTAATCCATATACAAAATCTCAATGGACTTTTCTCTCTCATTTTTTGTCCTTCTTGTCATAATCTGCACCAAAGTAATTTCCTCTCACACCTTCATTTCCATCGCTCATCCTAATCCCCTACCATCTTCTCCTTCCCTGCTCTCTTCCTCCTTTATCTTTCCCTTTCATGCCTTCCTCCTTCTTTCCCTACTTCCTCCTCACCAGCCAAAATGTCCATATAAAGTCACATGACTTCTCCAGGAAGGCTTATCATCCTTCAGTCATACATGGACAGAATAACCAGTCCTTGATATAAAGGATATTACTGTTTTAAATTGCCTACTTCACTATTCACCATGAATAAGTATAACCAAAACATACATAAACTCTGATTCATATGATAATTAGTTAATAAATATGGGTAGGATACCGGTTGCTTTTGACCATATGTCACACTGTTATTGGGAGAATAACCAGTTTATTTCGCATATAACACAGACTGCTAGAGTTTGGCCAGGATAGCGTAGAATTGAGGCAGGGAATGAAAGAGGCCGAGGTAATGCTGTTTGATTTTCTTTTTTTATGCAAGGAAGAGGGAACCAAAGGACAGGAGCCTGCAAATTGTTCCTTCCAAGAAAGAAGAAAAGATAACAGAATGCCAAATTCAAGATCCGTTCATTTCAAGGGGACTGCAGTTAATACAGAAATGCGAATGGAATTTACTGGATAAGACAGTATAAAATAAAGTAGGGGAGGGCAGAACAACACAAGAGAGGTCATTCAAAGTAATACAGGAAAGACGACAGGAGACATGGGAAGGAGGAAAAATAACATTAGTGTTTTAACAGCCATCGACCTCCTCACTAAAATAATGATGGCTTTCTACAGATCTGATGTCCTTACTTGACTACATTCTTAAAATTCTCGTAAGTGATCACTGCCTGACATGAGGATGATAGCTCAAGAAATTCGAGGAAAATCTGGCATGATGTTGAGGTAATGTGTAAAGTGTGTAAGGATGTTTTCTCACTGTAAAAGAAGAAAAAATGAGGTGTCATACTTTTATTCAGTGTTCCAGTGTTAAAGAGGTTGTACAGTATCGTGCCACTGGCCTTTTTGTTCATCTGGGACAATTTGACTAAAATTCCTTAATACGCCCACACTTGGAGTATTGCGTCCAGTTATGGTCACCTTATTATAAAAAGATATGGAAAAACTCGGGAGTGTACAGAGAAGGATGACAAAATCGATGTGTAGATTGAGAAATATATCTACTGTGTCTATGGAACGTTTCGAAGAAACTAATCTGTTTACCTTATCTAAGCCCAGGCAACGGGAGGATTTAATTCAGGTATACTGTATCTTCAAAGAACATGATAATATGATTGTCGAAAAATACTTCACAATAGATTCGTTGAATTATACTGGAAGCAACGGACATAAAGCTGTTGGGAAACGTTTCCACCCACATGAAGCTAAACGCCTTTCTTCAGTAGTTATAAATATATGAAGCAAGTTGCCTCTTAATGTGATGCTTTGTTAAGTATTTGTCTTCTAATCCCCAGCGAAGCACGTTCACTTCTGAACAGTACATTTGTGAGTTAAGATGTACTTCAAAACATGGAGGGCGTACCAGAAACGACACACACACACACACACACACACACACACACACACACACACACACACAAATGTTCCATATGTTAACTAGATGCGTTTTCTTTGCAGGGGAAAATAGTATATAATATGGTTTCCTTTCATCCTTTCCTGGGAAGATTCCTTGACAGTTTTCAGTGCTTCATGATGTTCCTGCTCACTGTTTCCTGCCGACTTCAGCAGGAGGGACTGGTGATGGAGCGGTGCGGGGGGGGGGGGGAAGTTTTTCTGTTTTTCTCTCCTTGTCTTTGATAGAATAGTTATGTTAGATGAAGCCTATCCTGTAACAATCTACAAAGGACCAATAAGTCTGTTCCTCTTTGCTTTCTTTTATGCTTCTTTTTAAAGTTATTGCATACTTTCAGGCAGGATATAATTATTCAGTAGTTAGTATCATAGGACTACTGACATTAAGATGGTCGATAGGTGAAAACAGCAATTCAAGATGACTTTACCTTTCTCTCATTTTTTAGCCTGATATTTCACCTCCACATTCACTACCACATCCGTTTAATTTATTTGACATTGTGAAAGCAATGTTCCCATATAGTTCCCTTACGCGACTATTATAATCCGCTTTCTCAAAATATTGATAATCATGTTTACTTTCGTCCGTTCTGGGGTTTTTGGTCAGTTTTCAATACATTTCCTAGTCTTCAGATATTATTATTATTATTATTATTATTATTATTATTATTATTATTATTACTATTGTTGTTGTTGTTGTTGTTACTATTATTGTTATTATTATTATTATTATTATTATTATTATTTTAGGGTTCCACCGGTCATTGTTACTTGCGCTACCACTGCAAGGCTTCCATCCCTGCTCAGAAAACGTCCCTTCCCTATCCCACATCTCGTACCTCACCAACCCTTCCGCTTCCCATCGTCTTTTATCCATTATTTCACTTGCAAGAATAACTTTATCCTGAAATATCTTCCTTCACTTTCATATTTATCCTTTTCTCACATGTCTCATTTCCATCCTTTTCCTTTTAAAATCCTCTACTCCACATCTCCGTAGCTCTCCTAGAATATCATTTATAGCTTCTCTCATTTTCCTGTCCAAGCTCTATATCACAGAGGAAAAACATAGAGTAGCGTTGAATTACCACAAAATCACCATCCTAAATAGCTACCCACAATGCTTTCTTATAAACTGGAGGACATTGATAGTAACCACAAAATAAAGGAAGAAGTGGACAGAGTGGGGTAAAACACAATGGCTGAAGGTGTTAGTCTCTGGTAGCACATATTTCCCCGGAGTCAAACTTCGATCTTATCTCACGTTCATGATAAGGACCGCGATGAGAGGCTTAGGCTGAGGGTGTGGTGGCGGGGAGGGTGAGGATGTGGTGGTGGTCCAGGGCGCGTTTTTGATGTGGGAGTGGTATTGTGGTGCTGTGGTGGGAGAGGATTGTGATGATGGTGTTATGGGCGTGTCTTGGTAGTGCTTAAACTCGGGTGGGAGTGTGATGATGTAGTGACAGGACGCTACTGTGGAGAGGGTTTGGGGTTGTGTGGTACGGGTGTATGGTTGTGTGGTGAGGGTGTGTGATTGTGTGGTGAGGGTGTGTGGTGAAGGTATGCAGTTGTGTGGTAAGGGTGTGTGGTTGTGTGATGAGGGTGTGTGGTTGTGTGGTGTGGGTGTGTGGTTGTGTGGTAAGGGTGTGGGGTTGGGTGGTGAGGGTGTGGGGTTGAGTGGTGAGGGTTTGTGGCTGTGTGGTAAAGGTGTGTGGCTGGGTGGTGAGGGTGTGTGGTTGTGTAGCGAGGGTGTGTGATTTTGTGGTGAGGGTGAGGGTGTGTGGCTGTGTGGTGAGGGTGTGTGGTAATGGTGTGGTAGATGTATGGTTGGGTGGAGAAGGTGTGGTATATGTTTGGTTGTGTGGTGAGGGTGTGTTGGTGACAGTGTACAAGGTGTTGTTATCAGTTACAAGACAGTTACGGTATTGTACTGCTAATGTTTCGGGTGCTGTTAATGCAAAAAATATATTATAATGAGGGTGTAATACAGTGAAAAGGTGTGAGGATGAGGGTGCAGTTTGCAGGTAACATATTGTGCCTTAGGATAAAGAATGAGGATTGTGTAGTAATATTGGTTGGATGATGAGCGTTTAGTGTTAGTGGTGTGGTGGGGAGGTGGTTTTACGGCTGCATGAAAGGAAAGTGTTGTTTATATGATAACTTAGGGGAGAATGCTGAGGATATACCATACTGATACTATGATAAGATGAGGATGCTTAGCCTCTTTTTCAATGAAGTTTTGACAGTAGAGTGTTCTGAATATTCTCTCTCTCTCTTTCTTTCTCTCTCTCTCTCTCTCTCTCTCTCTCTCTCTCTCTCTGTGTGCGTGTGTGTGTGTGTGTGTGTGTGTGTGTGTGTGTGTGTGTGTGTGTGTGTGTGTGTGTGTGTGTGTGTGTGTGTGTGTGTTCTAGGAACAAACTGAAATATGCCTTAAGGCAAAAAATTGGAAACCTTCCCATTTCCCTACTGCATAAAAAAAATATATATAGAAAAAAGAAGGCAATCCCTTATCTTCCGGACAGGAAATTTAACGCTCTGAATTTCAGTGTTCCGTGCAAAGCGAACGATATGACAAGAGGCTCTCTCGAGTGTGTGTGTGTGTATATATATATATATATATATATATATATATATATATATATATATATATATATATATATATATATATATATATATATATATATAGAGAGAGAGAGAGAGAGAGAGAGAGAGAGAGAGAGTTATGTATATAGATAGATAGATAGATTGGTAGGTAGGTAGATAGATAGAAACCAGGCTGGGTCCAACCCGTGCCTTGTTGGCAGATAGGGGAACGCCTCATAGTTACATGAAGCACCGTCTTAGATGGTGTGGACCATGGGACCCCCTGCAGACATATAGGGCTCCACCAAGTATGCTGAATAAGGTGACAAAAAAATTAAATCTCAGCAGAAACTATGTGGCAGGGAGGTGAGATTATTTGCTACAATCTCTCCAGTGAAACACAAGTTCTCTTGGTAATGAAATTTCATGCCCTCCTGTTGGATCATCGTCTACTAAAGGTTCAACTGCACTGCCTCCTGTGCATACGGGCAGTGTACCACCAAGAGTGAGTAGGCACTCTCACTACAAATCAAAAACCAGGTCATTAAACAAACTGAAACCCATAAAAAATAACGCAATGTACCAAGCCTTGCAGAATATTACAAACTCGATAATTTAATGGCAGAATTAGAAAACAGTACTTGAGATATTATAGGTCTGTGCGAAATCCACAGAAACGAAGAAAAAATATTTCAGCTCCAAGACAGCAAACACCTGTTTTACTACATAGAAGGGTAGAATGAAAGAGTTAGTGGTGTAGAATTTCTTTATAATAGATAGTTATGTTTTTATGTGTCCTACTGTGGGCATAGGCATCACAACCCGTTCCCTGAGGTCCAGCAGTCCTCCTATATACCATACACTTCCACATGCCACCACTTCGGCCCAAATTCTCACCGTCCATTTTGAATATAATCTAGGGTTGTCTCATATTGGACTGGTGTATTGGTATTTGTGGGGATAGTTTTACGACACGGCGAGTCTTATGGTAGGTCAGTGAAGTCTGCCATTAACGAAATTCAAATCCTTAAACCGTTCCCTGCCCAAGCCTGGAGGCGAACGTAGGCCCTTTGGGACTGCAGGCCACATCTTTGCCCATTTGACCACGGGCTCAGCCTTGCAGAGAACATTGTTAAAATCAGCATTTGTGTCTGGCAGACTAGCATGGACTGTGATCAGACTATGCAAAAGACACACCCTAAAAGTAAGGGCAAATAAATACACCTATTTCCCAAAGCATAGATGAAGAAATAGAATCATTCTCTGATGATCTATGACGACCTTTCCCAGAATATAGAATAAGAAAAGACCAGATATACTATACTCATGGGAGACACAATGCAAGCATTGGCAAACTGAGAAATGGACATGTATGAGTGGGAATTTTCGGTGAAGGAGAGGGAATAACGAAGGTGAAATCGTGGTAAATTTTGCTGAAATGCATAATGGTAGGTGGTGGCGACCATCATCCACTCACTTGATGTAATGCTGCCTACTTCTTCCTTTGCCTTTATCATTCTTTTTCTGTGCCTGCCCTCCTCTCTTCCTGTTTCTCCCATCTTTCCTGTCACTTCTTATTGCCTTTCTATCCTTTACAGGTGGCTTTACATTGAGTGACAAACCTAATAGTTTCCTGTAAGCCAAGAAACCATTTACAACGCTGGGTAGTAACCATATAACCAAACCTTACGTGCTCCCTAAGAGTCAACAAGTGGGTTGGTAGAGGGTTAGTGCCCCTCCCTGTAAAACAAATAACTCAAAGTCAAATGGCTACCCCTTACGGGATTATGGCATCTGGCAACAGACAGCTAGATAGATAGCATAACATGAGAGTAATGAACACATTTTTCCACAAAAGACCAGGAAGAAAATGGATCTGGAGAAACAGAAATGGAGATACAGTTACAAATTTTGAAAATGACTTTATCATAACAGATAAGAACAACACGATCGCTAATGTCACAATTATCAATAAAGTAAACATAAGAAGTGACCAGGGAGTGGTGGGATGCACAACCAGATTAAATTTCAGAAGCGAAAGAAAGAAGCTGATTGAAAGTAAAAAGGTATGCCCAATTACAGCAAGTGGAAATAAAGCTGTTTTTCAGGTAGAAATAAACAACAGATTACTCGGTCTTTAAGTTGTACCAAGTGTGACGCTGATAATGTGAGCCGTACACAAACAAAAGTGTTTAGGGAATCACTAGAGGCAGTAGGTAATGCTAATACAACCAAAATGAACAAGTCCGAGTATGCAAAAGCCACCCTCGAGCTCAAAAAGAAGAAAGGAGATGAAAGTAAAAACAGAAAAAAATGAAATAGAAAGAGCAGAATTAAGCAGTTTGATCAACAAGAGAAATGCAGAAGAAAAATGAGATAATCATGGTGCAGATCAAAGAAACTATCAAAATAGGAAAAAGTCTGAAACAGGCCCGAAATACAAGGGCACTAGAATAACAACAAATTACATCACTGAAAGACAAAAACAGTGAAGCCATCAAGTGCAGAGAAGATGCCGGTGGGCCTCCGCGTCCAAAGGGGGTCATGCACCAAAAATACAATTTTGCAGGAGAGGCTTGTAAAGGTCAACAAAATGTTTGCAACTGTAACTTCGTTAGTTACTGATGTCCAGTGCTCATTTTGGTATCAAATTACAGCTTAACACCTGAAGTGTATGAATCTGATAGAAGATAATGAATTTTGTGAAAAATAATGTATCTATTGCTTGTTGTTACAGTTGCATAATGTTGCACCCATAATGAACTTATATGCATCTCCTGTTGCAAAATATTACAATAATATCAATATTAATATTGTTAACAATAGTCGATAGCATGGGCAGCATAAAAGCATCATAAAAATACCGGACATAAATGATACTATTACTACTACTACTACTACTACTACTACCATTACTAGCAATAATACAGCCCCACACAACATTCCTCCTCTTCCCCCACACACATTAACACTTTTTCTATCTCTTTACACAAAATTAATGCCCACAGTCACCCATTAATAGTGAAGAATGCAGTACAGTGCCAGTAGTGCCATGTTGTGCCATGTAGTGCCATAGTTTTCCTCCGTTATCCATACTCCGTCGTCCAATATCCAGGCCAGGGTCGTCAACTGGGGTGGTCAGGGCAGGTGAGGTGTGACACTATAGTGCCATGTAGTGCCACAGTCGTCCTTCATTATCCATAATCCGTCGTCCATCCAGGCCACAATGGGGAACTTCCTTGTTACAGCTGAGCTATTACATCTGCGTAATCCTTAGTACTTGGCAGGTAGTTCGTCTTCCTGATCTTTTTTTCGATGTTGCTGAAGGCCCAATCACAGGGCATGTATGAGTGGCAGGACTTTAGGAACACAAACTCCATCTGCACAGACACCTGCCCCACCGCCACCACCACCACCTCTGCCGCACTCACTACACTGGACATGCTAGCCTTTGGACGCGGAGCTTGCCTCGAGCTGAGGCAGCTGCGTGCAGGTTTGGACGTGGCAATGTTGAACGAAATATGACTTTCAACCCTATGTCCAGTGTCGGAAGGGGGTCATTTCCACATCCAACCATTAGAGGAAGGGTTAAACTAGTGCTCTCTGGTGCTATCACAAAACTGGCTGGGCCGGCACTTGACCCCCTTTGGACGCGGAGGCCCACACTTACTGTGAGCTGAAGAATTTTACAAAGAATTGTATCCATCAAAGACAATAGGAACCTACCAGCAACCAAGTCTTCATTTGACACAAGTGAAGTACATGAGGTAACACAAGAAGTAAACTTTGCTCTTAAAACAATGAAAAGTGGAAACGCCCCGAGAGAAGATGGAATAGCATGTGATTTACTATCTGATGCAGAAGTATAAGTTCAAAAACAGTTCTTCCACATATTTACATGATGTATAAAGAAGAAAATTACCAAATCATGGTGTAATGTAATAGCACATTTGCTGTAAAACAAAGGCAGCTCAAAGGATCTTAGTAACTATTGACCTATTAGCTTATTATCAGTTATTTGCAAACTCTTCACAAAAGTCCCTATGAATAGAATAACAATAAATCTGGAAGAAAACTAACCTCGTGAGCAGGCAGGATTCCGAAGCAGATGTTCCACAACTGATCATCTACAGTATAGACAGTGAATCAGCCAATTAACACACACACACACACACACACACACACACACACACACACACACACACACACAGAATATAACAAGTCGCTGCACGTAAGTTTTGTCAGATTTGAAAAGGCTTTTGACTCAGTGAAGCACGTACGATAGCGATTGTTAATTGATTTCAGGAACAGGACTAAACGAGAACATTGTAAATCCGCTCGAAAACATATACAAAGAGGGAACTGCTACAGTTAAGTTACATAAAGACTCACAAAACTTAATACTGAGAAAGGCGTGCATCAGGGTGATACAGTTTCACCAAATAATTTACAGCATGGACTGAAATCCTTTTAACCTACCCCATCCCAACCACTTTTCCACCACTGACTCCCCCCAATCCCGACCATTTTAGGAAATTTTTTTTTTTTGGCTCAAACCTTCGCTTTTGGTGAGAAACATCGAAAAATCATAGAGAAATCGCTCACCTGAGGTTTAAAATACTCATTACAGGTAGGAGTACCTCCTTACCTTACTGAGTTTTCTATCAGGCTGGCACCAAAGAAAACGAGCTCTATGGGAGGATAACTATTTCACACCACTCATAAACGGTATTTATTTATTTACTTGGTACGAATTTATATGTAGTACAAGAGTATATTGGTTTTCAAGCAGTACTATAGGCATTATAAGCATTGTTTCACTCACTAATACCTGACCTTTTTTTGCCACATTACCTGATCATCATTTCTAACTGTTTCTTCCTCTAATGCTATGTAAAGTTTGTCCTCCACATTGTCATTGATTGGGAATCACTCTGGCCCTGAATATCGTACCGTGGCATGACATGGCTATACTGGTCAGGTCACTGATAACAGGTGAATTGCTGAGACAATGGCATGTAGGGGGGGGAGGAGGTCATGCTGGGTAAGGCATTGTCTCTGCCTGGCATCTTCTTGAGGAAGGTGTCATGTGTATACGTACCAAAAATGACTCGCGAAAATTGAAAATTGTGCAAATTAGGGACCTTGCAATTTTTTCGCGTTTATGTACGTCGACGGGATTGGCAGTGACAAAACATGTGGACGTTAAAGAACGTCGACGGGACGCCGCGGGTTAAGAAAGCAAGAATGGGAGAACAAAGGAGTAAACGTAGATGGCGAAAACTTAAACTATTTATGATTTGCAGATGAAATTGTCCTAATTTCAGAAACAACAAAGAAATTGCAAGAAATGATAAATGAACTAAATAGGAAAAGTTAAGATGCACGATTACTTGGGGCAAGTACTAAGACTAACGAAAGACAATGAAAGCGAAAGCAAAAGACACATTACGATTGGATGAAAAGGTTTTGGTAAACATAGAGACACCATGAAAAGTTGCTTGTCAATATATATATATATATATATATATAAATTCATTTATTTATTTCTATTGACATTTTGTGCTGGTCTAAAAAAAAGTCACTTCATAAATTGCCTCTCTCTCTCTCTCTCAACCTGGTCATGTGCGCCACACTTACCTGCTCGTTTCTTCCACTTTCTTTTCTCATTCCCCCGTGGTGTTCGTGAGAGGCCATTGTGCCTCGGGTAACAACTCGAGATGGTTGTGGAGGAGGCGAATGAGCAATACCTGGACAGAGAGAGAGAGAGAGAGAGAGAGAGAGAGAGAGAGAGAAGTCTTCACTCTACTTCACAAGTACCTGGTTGAATTCCCTTATTTCATCCCAGCCTTCTGTCTGCTATGTCTCCTATTTTTCATTTCTTATAATTCCTTCAATTCATTTTTTCTCTCTTTATGTCTTGTTTTTACTTACAGTCTGAGTGTCCCTCCCCACAGTAATGTTCCAGTACACACGGAAGCACCTGGCACCCAGTGTTTGGTCCACATTTCATACAACACTCTTCCAGCTTAGTAAAAATAGAATATGGTTTGCTCTAGACACACTGATGTTAAAAATGCACCAGGTTCCGCTAAGATACGCAAAACACTGTTCGATAAAATATTCACTAGCTCAAATCCAGGCCTCGTTCCATTTCAGTACACTCTTCTCCACGGTAATTAAAATGCATTAGTTAACACTACCATGAAAATCAAAACCAACTGTATGTTTTTTTCCTGAATCAGTTACCGCAGTTTATTTATCCCAGTCCATTACTACACTTAGTACTGACATTTAATTCAAGCAGTATTCAGAATCTTGAATCATCAACAGATTTATATTTCATCCTTATTCACGCTCTGATACCAAAGAGAAAGGAAGCAGCTATATTTTTTCAGTTTCTGTCAAATGGAGAATCATTACAGTTCTGTTCAAGACACCTTTCCAACAAATTTTGTTCTGGAAATGTGTCATATCATCGAACCTGTCCGAGTAGTGATGATGACAGACGCGGACAGGCTTTGACAAATGTGAGGCTACTGTCAAATGTGCTACTGTCAAATGTGCACTGCCAAATGTGCTACTGCCAAATGTGCCAAATGTGCTACTGCCAAATGTGCTTATCAAATGTGTTACTTGCAAATGTGCTACTGTCAAATGTGATTATGTCAAATGTGCTACTGCCAAATGTTCAGTGATGGATTTGACTGTCTCTCGTCTCCGTCACTGTTAGTGTTGTGAGTCATCACGCACGCGTCTCGCCCTCTCACATCCCCTCACTTCCCTCCTCCCTTGGCAGCCAAAGTATAAATATCTCCGCCTCACCCCATCCCCCTTGGATACACCACCATGGCCTCAGCTTTGTGAATAAAGGCAGCACTTCCTAAGTTCATCTCACCCTGGTCACACATTGCCTCCAAATCGGCTTACTGATATCACTAAGGAGGGGCACATGCAACACCTCCCTCGCTATCCCTCCCTACCTTGATTACCGCAACACCGGAAGAAAATTGTGGAATGAGAGTTTGGAAATTACTGTACCTCTCCATGTCCTGGCGTAGGAGTGAATGGACATTACTGGTCATCAGCCTGTCATAGGTACCCTCTGTGTTCGTCTCAGTAGAGCAGAAAGGAAATGGGAATCTGTGTGTGTGTGTGTGTGTGTGTGTGTGTGTGCAATCGGTTGGCATCTGTGACACATACCTGGGGTAGGTGTGTATGGCAGGTGTCTGGGGTGGGTATGTGGGGGAAGTGTGTGGGTCAGGCGAGATAAGCAAGTGTTGGTGCTGGTGATGGGTAGTTATTAAAGAGGACGAAACTACCTCTCCTACGTTGCTTGCCTTGTACTGCGCCTGACGAGTAGATGATGATAATATTATACACCATATTTTATTTAATACCTCTGCCCTAGTCATGCAGACAATGACTATGGATACACTCTAAGGTTGAGATCTTACATAGTCTCTGCAGTAGAGCAGCCTTTATAGCGTCAGTAAAAAGTATAATAGTTTACCCAGTACCTATTTAAATTCGTCTATCCAGCCAGTATGGGAAGACGTTTGCAATGTTTTACTTCAACAAACAAGGCGAGTATTATGGATGTTTGGAGAAATGTCGGACTAAAGTTGCAGTCCTTCCTCCTATACACAAACCACCTTTAAGAATATCCCTCCTTAATTTTTCCTCCGCCATGCAGAGTTGCAAACACCTCTGTCACTTTTCCTCGTGTTTAAGATAAAAATGACAAAGACAGGTTCCAGGAGTGTGACCATAATATCGTGGAAATCGTGTTCCAGGGCAAAAGCACTAAACAGATCACAAGCACCCTCACACACCCTTCCTATCGTGAATCCTGCGTGCCGGAAGAGTTACACATTCCACTTCAGTCATCAAACCAGCCGACCACTTGTCCCCGACGCAGCGTATCATCTCTGGACCCATTAAATTAAGTGCGTGTGGTGTCATAGTAAACAGTTACTAGCGTCCCTGATGCAGATTTTGTGAGAGCCGCGAGGAATTATCAGAATCATTTATTGTAGTGCTGGAGGGTATTTAAGTGATTACTGTTGGTGATTGTGCGTTTAGCTGTGGCTGCTGATTGGGAGATTGTGAAGCACTGAGTGCCGGTATTAAGACTGGTGTGACAGACCAGGTGGTATGGTGATAGTGTGGTAGAGAGAGTAGAGAGGGCACGTGGTGTGGTGGTAGTGTGGTGGATAGTGCAGATTTGTGGGGGCAATGTGTATAGAGAGTAAGTGGTGTGGTGGTAGTGTGGTAGAGATGGTTGTGTGGTAAGGATAGCAGATGGTGTGACGATAGTAGGGAAAGAAAGAGCAGGTGGTGTGGTGGTAGTGTGGTGGAGAAAGTAAGTGGTGTGGTGGTAGTGTGGTAGAGAGAGCAGGTGATGTGGTGGCACTGTGGTAGTGAGAGCAGGTGGTGTGTTGGTATTGTGGTAGAGACATCAAGTGGTGTGGTGGCAGTGTGGTAGAGAGAGCAAGTGATGTGGTGGTAGTGGGGGTAGAGAGAGCAGGTGGTGTGGTGGTACTGTACCACTTCCTGAAAGAGAAAAAGCGATTTGAGGGTGTTAATTTGCGTCAGTCAGGAGAACAAGGAAGGGACATAACGAGAGAACGAGAGAATATTAGTCTAATAATGGAAGAGGCGAGAGAAATAATAATATATATGAAAACATGATGACTCTACATAAGAGACAATTAATAAAGTAACTGAGAATGCACATACGTTCATTTAGAATACCAGATTTTCTATATTCTTGGTTCAGATAATATTTGTGTATCTCATTGTCCTTTTTCTCGAATTTCCTGGGCGTAAACACTGGTTATTTTAGTCGCCCTTACTGTCTCTTATTTTTGTGGATTATTTGATTTAGTAGACTCAGTGAAAACGTGCTTATTATGGAAGTATGACAGAATAATGACTCATAGTTTTAGTATTTTATAACTGGATTTGAATACCAGGGCTTATGTTGCTCCTTCTTGTAGTTATAATTGCAGTCTGACCCATTTTTAACAGTAAACTTTTATCAGAGCCTCGTCAACTCGTTACCAGCAACAAAACAGCGTCGGGGGAGCGGCAGTCACACCAGCACTCATTAATTATTTTCGCTTCCCTTCACCACAAAGCAAGATTCTGTGGCTCTCGACAAGATTAGACGCAAGGAACTACGTGAAAAGAAATGGTGTGTGTGTGTGTGTGTGTGTGTGTGTGTGTGTGTGTGTGTGTGTGTGTGAAGTGAGTACTTTAAACTCATTTTTTTTTTTTTACAAATCTCTCATTCTTGAAGTGCAAAAAATTACGATTTCCAAGTGTACTGTTTCATGGACATCGCAGTAATTAGGTTCCTTCCTTACAATACACATTAAATCAGCAGTGTTCTTCCTTACATGTTAGTCCCAAAACTGTGATGCACATTGTCTTACAGGTGCTTGGGGAAGAGGGAGAAAGGATATAAATGTAAGAAAAAGATGAATTTGGAGAAAGGAAGACGGAGAGTTTGGAACGAGGGTGTAAGAACATAATGATTTACTGGAATGATACAGAAAAAAAATATGTTGTCAGTCAGTCAGTCAGAGTGAGAGAGAGAGAGAGAGAGAGAGAGAGAGAGAGAGAGAGAGAGAGAGATGCGGGTGATACGCTTCCTGCGTGAAATGTATCCTCCAAAGTGAGAGGTTAGGATATTATTTACACAGTATGTTATGAAGAAGGGCACAGCGTAAAACTGTCCCTTACTATTATTTCCTGGTTTATTAGCTTTTCTTATTAGTACTTTATATCCCAGGATTTTGGTAAGAATGTGGATTTCTTTCGATTCCTTACATACTCTTCTCTTTTGTTGGTGATACCTGTGCCCGCGAGGTGAGAGCGAGTATTGTTTTCCAACGTGGGCATGTTTCTACTTACTCCATTTCCGCGTCGCTTCTTCTATTATGTCCTTTATTACTTTT
This sequence comes from Coenobita brevimanus, assembly GCF_032717465.1. NCBI lineage: Eukaryota > Metazoa > Arthropoda > Malacostraca > Decapoda > Coenobitidae > Coenobita > Coenobita brevimanus. Next base: position 5,566,849 of record NC_136959.1, read on the forward strand.
GTCATTTTCCTATCCCAGTTCTTTAACAAAAACTGATAAACACAGAGTATCACCCTAGAACTGTTGTCATAGAACATGAAAAGAAAATATTAAACGCAATTCATAGTTCAGGAGTGTAAGGAGGTGAGGGAGGGGCGAGAGTATGATTTCCCTTGAGGTTATGCTGCCATCTTTGGTCCTATCTCACGCTCATGATACGGGGCGTCTTGGGAGGCTGAGGGTGAGGGTTTGGTAAGGGTAAGGGTGAGGTGATGATGGTGGGTAGGGGTGGAGGTTGGGAGGGTGCGTTTTTGATGAAGTAGTGTTATTGTGGTGCTGTTGTTGTCGGGGGGGGGCGGGTGAAGTGATACAAGGCCTTTACTATGCTTAGGTGGTTGTTGGTATCTGCTGGTATTGCTTAGAGTGTGGTGGAGGGTGGATGATGTAGTGGTAGAATGCTGTTGTGGTGAGAGTTTGAGGTTGTGTGGTGAGACTGTGGCAGATATGTGGTTGGGTGTTGAGGATGGGGTCCATGTGGATCTATGTGTTAAGGGTTTGGTTCATGTGCAATGATGGTGCGGCACTGCGTGATAAAGGTGTGGTTGAAGTGTAGTGAGGGTATGATAGGTGGGTGATTTTGTGGTGAAGCGGTAATGGTTTTGTGGTTGTGTAGTGAGAGTGTGGTAAATGTATAGTTTTGTGGTGAGGGTCTTATAGGTGTGTGGTTGTGTGGTGAGGATGTGGTAGGTGTGTGGCAGCGTGGCGATCCTGCGATAGATGTGTAATTGATGACTGTGGTATATGTGAAGCGCCTTTGTGGTGTGTGTGTGTGTGTTGATTCTGGAATAAAAAGGTGTTGGGATTGATTACGGGAAAGTTATTATGCTGGTAATTTATGGTCCTGTGAACGTAATGACAATAATAACGATATTGTACGATACGAGAAGGAATGAGGGTGGGGGTGTAGGTTCCAAATAATAAGACGCAAGGATACGAGGCGATTGTGGCTTGAAGATGAGCATTTAGTGTTGGTCTTGTGCTAGAGAGATGAGTTTAGGTTGTGAGAAAGGTAATTGATGCTTATGTGATAGTTGTAACCAAGAAAGCTGAGAATATGCTATGCTAATGTTATGGTGATGGTTTTGTACTTCTTGCGTAATGAAGATTTTATGGTGCAGTGATGGATAGATAGATAGATAGGAGGGCAGACAGGCAGACGGAGAGAGAGATATATATATATAAAGGGACAGAATATGTAGACACATAAAAATTGAGAGACAGAGATATATATTCCAGATGTTTCACTATTCCAGATAATGTCATCGCGTGATATAGTCTCTTTCTCTCTCTGTTTGTCTGTCTGTCTGTCTGTCTGTTCTCTCTCTCTCTCTCTCTCTCTCTCTCTCTCTCTCTCCAACTAGTGCTTTTCACCTCTCCCACGGCCTCCGTTGGCTGTTACTGAACCTCTCCTCTCCACACAATGGCCCCACGACCACCACTGGGGAAACGAGAAAAGAAAGCAGAAAAACAGTGAAGACAAATGTAGCGTTGTGGCCAAGTTGTGTGTGTGAGTGTGTGTGTGTGTGTGTGAGAGAGAGAGAGAGAGAGAGAGAGAGAGAGAGAGAGAATTGGTGGAAATAAACTCTTCTCCACATTCCTCCCAGCAATTTTTACTCAACACCACATACTCCAATGCATTCCTTCATTCCATGCTACTCTCTCATCTACCATTTCATCCGCGTTTACCTGTTTCATCATTATTTTTTCACTACAATAATAGTCTTTTTGCGTCATATCTTTACTCAGTCGTAATATCGATCCTTACGGTAGCACGGTAACACACGAGAAACACTTGGCACCCAGTGGTTTGGTCTATATTACATCCCATCAACCTTCAGCCTTGTAATAAAGCATGGTTTGAAATGGGTCAAAATGGTGTTTAGTGCACCACGATACACAGAGACAAACAATAAAACTTGTCTATAATATAGTTCCTGTCTCAAATGCCAGGTCACATCCCACACCAGTGCAGTTTTAGCCACGACAATTACAAGCCATTAAATTGCTCTGCTATATACACAAAATAATACCAGCAAGACCTAGAACATCAGCCTAGTATTTCCTGTATCAATTACAACAGCATATTTGCCAGTCCATTGCGAGAGTAGTACTATTATATTAATTAAGGTATTGAGAATCATTGTTCAAAATCTCATTATTATATTATCCATAAACTCTCTTACCTATGCGAGAGCTAGCATAGTTTTTATTTTTTTTCCTGTTTCAGCCAGTGACAGCAGCAGCATATTTCTCTCCATGACAACTTTCCAACAGCTTGTCCTGCATTTGTTTCGTATTTTCTGGCCTGTCCGAGCACTGGCGATGACTGACAGACTTTGAATCATGTCTGGCCACTGCCCATGTATATCAGGCACATGCTCACTTTTTGCTTCATATGCTGTGTTGCCTTATTAATTATTTATGTGGTTGTTTTATTCCCTTAACTGTCAGTGTTTATATTCTTGCATGATCACTCTGGCTTTCGGTAATAATGTCTTGTTACCCATTACAGTAACATCCACAATGCATTCTTCACCCACCGATGCATTTGTGTGATATGGTGTTTGATATGACTGTCATGGTCATGCAGTTCACTCTCTCCCATCTGGGAGACACCGAACACATCCTATGCATTCTCTCATCTTGGGGACATCGGACACATCTCACGTATTCTTTCATCTGAAGGACACTGAACACATCCTAAGTATTCTTTCATCTGGGGGACATTGGACACATCCCACGTATTCTCTCATCTGGGGAACAATGAACACATCCCATGTATTCTTTCATCTGGTAGATTTTGAACACATCCCACGTAGCCTATTCTATCACCTGGGGGACACTGCACACATCCCACGTATTCTCTCCTTACCTTCATCATCATGACTTGAGCAGGAAATTATTGATTATGAGTTTAGTAAAATGTCTCTTTGTATTGGCGTAGGAACTAGTGAACCTTATTGGCTACCAGCCTATAGGGCAACTCTAGTACATTCTATGCTCATAGTAACTGAAGACAAAGGAAATGAAAAGTAGGATTCTCTCTCTCTCTCTCTCTCTCTCTCTCTCTCTCTCTCTCTCTCTCTCTCTCTCTCGTTTCAATTAGTAGCAGGGTCATAACCAAAGGTTTCTTTTCAATCCTGATTGCACTGGGAGATGCTACCATTTACGAGCAGCCTATTTCCTATGGCAGTCAGCAGATTTCTGGAACAGATGCCTGGGGTACCTGTGTATTGCAGGCATCTGGGGTGAACATGTGGGGCAGCTGCTTGGGGCAGGTGTCTGGAGCAGGTAGGAGAAGGAAGTGGGTGTGTTCGTGTCGGGATATTTTTAATGAAGTGGAAATTCCCTCTCTTATGCTGTTAGCTTTGTGCTTATTTAATACCTCTGACCTCTGGGGATGCTTGCTTGGCCTCAGTCATGGAGACACTGAGGATGCTCGGTGGGTATGAGATCTTACAGGCAGGATGTAAAATCTCTGCCGTAAACTTGTCTTCGTAACTTCATTGGAAAAGATCATCTTTTTCCCAATCCATTTTACATTCCTCCTGTTCTGTCGTCAGCGCAGGGTCCTGATTACACATATAAGGAGGGAATAATGGGCGTTTGTAGCGTAGTCAGATTAAAGTCACACTCAATTTTTCTTTACGTATCAACTTTTAAGAATATTCCCTTTCGCCATTTCCTCTGACAAGTAAAGTTCTACTGTACACTCTCCTGCATTTCTTTTCCTCAGCCTCGAAATGATGAAGTCAGATTGCAGCGTTGTGACCTTAATACCATGGAAATAGTAGTCCGTTGTGAGTCGGAAAATGAACAAGTTGCAAGCACCCATAGGTATCTTTTCGTGAAGAGGAATCGCCTACATTTTGCCACCCCAGTGAACAAGCCAGCCTGCTATTTGCCCTAGACGCAGATTATCGCAACAGAACTTATTGACGAACGTGTGGATGGTGGCACAATAGATTACTGCGGGCAATAAATTCCTTATCGCAGCTTAAAGGGGGAATGGAAATAATACGAGAACGGTGGAATGAGGATGGAGTGTATTTGTATTGGTGATTAATGATACTGCGGTGTGACTGCTGACTGGCATGTAGTGTGACACGGTGAATTGGTATGCATGATGAGAGTGTGATGGAGAACAAGTGGTGTGGTAGTAGTTTGGTAGTGTGTGGTAGTAGTGTGATAAAGAATGAGGTGTGGTGGTAATGCAACAGAAACTATAACGTGTGGTGTTAGTGCGACTGAGTTAGGGGGTGATGCTAGTTTGGTGGACAGAATAGGTGGTGTTGTGGTAGTGTGACAGAGAGTATTACATGGTGTGGTGATATGTGTTTTGATATAATGGACGTATTAATAGAAAAGCTCTTTCAGAATATTAGTATACGAATCAGGGAAGCAATGGAGGGACATAATAAGAGAACACTATTTTGATGGCGCAAAAGGTGAATGTAATAATGACAGGAGAAAAACGGCGGTACATAATTATGGTCTCTTTAATAAGGTGATTGAGATAGAGTCGTGCTGATTACATTTACATACATCTGTTTTCTCATAACGCTCGATGGCAGTAGGGCGACTTCGTCAAATAACCGAAAATGAGATTAATTATCTAAAGGCATCGTGTCCAGGACCATCCTCTCAACGTGGTGTGAAAAGCCAAGCATAATCGGCCCTTATTCCCCTCCACATCAACGCTCAAAGTCAGGCGTTTTTTACTGCAGAAACAGCGTACTGACTGCGGGACATTGGCATAGGGCGAGTTGACGAACCAATATTTCGGCGACAATCCTCCTCCTGTGTTTACTGGGGCTGGCTCGACCAATCATGAGGCCTGGATCACCCTCGTTGGTCAGTCATTCCGCGTGCACAGGTTAAGGCAGGGACAGCACTTGAAACCTCCCCTATCTCTGCTACTTTTACTTGCATTAACGCTCAATGATGTCGTCTAGTGATATAGAAAGTGAGAGTGGATGTCGGAAGGTCACAAGAAAGCGACAACAGCACCGTTTTGAGTGAAAACAAGCGGTTGCTAAGCGTAAACGAAACAGTGGTGATCCTGTGTTGGTTTGAACATTAATGACATTTTTAATCCGCTCTGGGCAGTAAAGAACTCTTTGCCCAGACTGGCGTCCAGCTTTGCATTAGTTTAAGGTACGTGTCAAATTGAAAACTGTCCTGTTATTCATTATTATTACAAGTGTGTAATGCCATTAACATTATAGTGTTTCAGGTCATAAAGTTGAGCTTTGATGACATTACAGTGATTTTGGTCAGTTACATAAGATATTTTTTTTGTAAATTTGCCCAAAATCAGAAATATGATTTACAACCATGTTTGTGATATCAGTATGTTCATATGTATGTCTTGAATTTTAATTGTTTAATAATTTTGCAAAAAATAAAGTTTTAGATGCCATGTAGCTTTTTTTTGTTCGGTGTTTTAATTTCCCATATTAAAAATTTGCCAGAATTCATGGAATTGACATGATTTTTTTTTTCTTTTACATCAGTGTGTTACATTAGTATCTTTCATTTGCATTCAATAACAGCGATGATGCAGTATATTTTGCCCACTGAAAACTTTGGGGTTGCTAGTTGACGAATTTGGAAAAAAAAAAAAAATGCTTGAACATGCCATTTTTTTAAATTTAATATATTATTCCATCAAATCATACAAATCTATTGATACCAATTATACATATATTTCGTACAAACAGGATATTACAGACGTACTTACTTTAAGGTCAGATTATCTCAAAAGTCGCCCTTCTCTAAATTATAACCTGTAACCTTTACCTCGATTTTTCTGCCCCTTCATACTTGTAGTTTAATTTGGCTGCTGTTACAATTGATATTTTTTTCGCTATCGATTATCCTCGTAAAACATGTATTAATGATCTCAAAGAAACTGTATTTATTCCCGAAATATAACGGTGATGGCTCATGGTTATATTAATTTTGTATACGTGGATAGAAATAGCAGTGTTGATGCTTTTTTAATTCTAGTTATGCTTGCGGATTTTCTCAGTTATTATGCAGTCTATCATCAGCGACTTGCCAGCCTTTCACGGCATCATAACAGAGGTGGGAAGGTGGCACTCACACCAGCACTCATTATTTTCGCTTCATTTTTCCACCATCAGGCCTAATTTTGTGGCTGTAGACGAAATGAGAAGTGAGAAAATGGTGAAAAAATGGTGTGTGTGTGTGTGTGTGTGTGTGTGTGAGTAATCTTTTCCTTATACTTCATCATACGTCTAATCCATCAGTGATATTACATCCCTCTTAAATATTTATCTCCATCATTCACTCTACACCTCCTTCACTGTTATATATTCATGTCTCTTGACCATCCTCAATTTTCATTCCATCCCTCCAGTTTTCCTGCCTTTAATTCTTTATCCTTTTCTTTTCTTCTGCACTGATCATCCTTCTATTTCATCCCTTCTTCTCTTGTCTTGTTTCAGTAACTCAATGTTTATTTTATTTATCTTTTTTTTTTTTCTATATTTTAGCAGTCCTCTCTTGCCCAATATTACTGTTTTCTTTTTTCCCTTATATTCTCAAATGTTCTTCCATCTTCCACTCTCTCTCTCTCTCTCTCTCTCTCTCTTTCCCCTTCCTCTGCCCCCCTTCTTTCTGCCCCACTTTTTCATATTTCTCTCTACTTTGCTTCTCAGTTCTCCTCTTCACCACCGTTCACTTCCCAGACTTACCCACCTTCACCAGACAAACATCATCAGTCTCTTACGATGGATGGTCGGACGTGGGGAAAGGCAAGGCGGGGTTTATTTACAGGACGATGGAAGGCAGAGGACAAGGTGGAAGAAGGAATAGATGAGGGAAAAGAAAAAAATGGTGATGAGAAGGAAAGCTGAAGAGAGGAATGGAAAATACATGAGAGGGAGTAAGAACTAACTCGAGGAATACTGAGAAGGAGAGAGAGAGAGAGAGAGAGAGAGAGAGAGAGAGAGAGAGAGAGAGAGAGAGAGAGAGAAAGGAAAGAAAAGCAGTATATCCGACAAATTGCAAAAACATCTCGAGGAAGAGAAGATACGGGGAAAAAGAGAGAGAGAGAGAGGGAGAGAGAGGAAAGGAAACAAACAAAGCAGTATATCAGTCAATATGCGAAACTGAGCAGGAGGAAGGGAGAAAAGAGACAAAACTGATTTCGTATAGGTAAATGTACGGATGGAAAGGAGGAAGGAAAAACAGTACCAAGGCTGTAGATGAAAAAGAAAGGTGGGAAAACTAAGTAAAAAATTAAAAAAAATCGGGAGGGTGGAAGGAAGGAAGCAAGCAAGCAAGCAAACAAGCTACTACACGAGAGAAAACACTGAGTGAGGAGGTGACGGAATCTAAACAACATTGCAGTTGGAGGAAATGGGTTGTGAAAAAAATGCACGTACTGAGAATCACGAAAAGATGGAGAGGGCATTGATGGACGAAGACGATGGAAGGAAGGGAAGGTAAATTATGGAGAGGGTATTGATGGACAAAGACGATGGAAGGAAGGGAAGGTAAATTATGGAGAGGGTATTGATGGACAAAGACGATGGAAGGAAGGGAAGGTAAAGTATGGAGAGGGTATTGATGGACGAAGACGATGGAAGGAAGGGAAGGTAAATTAATCCAGTATAAGGCAAGGGTCGATTAGAAAGCTAGAGATGAAGTAAAGTGAAAAAGGAGAAAATATACTTTAGGAAATGCAAAATTGTCAGGGTTATCGTTCTCATCTCTCTCTCTCTCTCTCTCACACACACACACACACACACACACACACACACACACACACACACACACACACACACACACACACACATACGCAAGCACGCACGCACACACACACACACCAGTTATTCTCGCCTTCCCGACCAATTCTTGGGAACCCATGGGAACAAAGTCTTTCTCGGCATTTTCTTCGCGTTTCCCCTCTCTTGTGGTGTCTGTGGCTTCTTCTGTGTTGACTTTTTATATCATTCTATATTTCCTTTCTATTTTTTATGCTTCAGGCCGTACATCCTGTTCTTATTTTTCTTTTTTTTTTTATGTTATTCCTCTTTCTCTTCTGTTCCCTTCTTCTTCTTCTTCTTGTTTTCTTCTTCTTCTTCTTCGTCTTCTTTTTCATTCCTTTTACCCTCTTCCTCTTCATCCTCTTCCTCATCATCCTCGACCTCTTCATCCTCTTCGTTTTCATTCTCCTCTTCATCCTTCTCCTCATTTTCCTCTTCCTCTTCATCTCTTTCTTCCTCTTCATCCTCTTCGTTTCTTTCTTCCTCTTCATCCTCTTCATCTCCTTGATCCTCTTTATCGTCTTCCTCTTCTCAGTCTGCCTCTTCTTCCTCTTCCTCTTTCTCATTGCATACCTCCTATTCCTTCTCTTTCTCCCCTCCTCTTCACCCTCAACTTCCTCTTCCTCCTCCTATTCCTCTTCTTCCTCTTCTTTTTCTTCCGCTTGATCCTCTTCTTTCTTTTCCTTTTCACCTCTCTCTCTCTCTCTCTCTCTCTCTCTCTCTTTGTCTCCCACACATACATAAGCATCACAATTCTCACACCTCACGGAAGAAGTACCTTTTCCATTCTGGCCCACTTTCATTCACTACCCACAATAATCTTTTGGATATCCATTATTTAACAACATAGTCTTTTTTCCAGTCGTCCATGCAGTATCGGTTAATATAATTTTTCGTGCGAAGAGTATGCATAACAGTGAACCTTCAGATTTACACCCCCCCCCCATTCAGCAAGACGTCTTTCACGACCCTTCTCAAATCTTCACTCTTATCCCCCAACCTTCTTCCTAACTTACTCTCTTTTCCTCTCAGTCACTCCTCCTTCATGAACTCTCGTTGTCAAGTTCACTTATTCATCTCATTGCCTTGAACAAACATTCTTCTTTTTAACGTAGCTCTAACTTATTTATTCCATATTAAAGTTAAAGCTTATTCTAACAAATGGATTGGTTAGATACTCCATTTTTCTTTACCTCTTTCGATTACACCTTCATCGTGCCTGTTTGCCTGCACTGCTTAACTCCAGTGAACAGCTGTTAATATTCTGTAATGTTGCACCTGACACGTCCTTAGTAATTACCGGTAGTTCATAAAAGCACAGTTTCGGCGCCATGGGAGGTCAGATTCACTATAAAATATCTTAATTGTGAAAATAGATCACTATAATTAACATATCTGTATCCATTACCCACCGTCATTCACATAAAGTTAGTTGTTTTTCATGCTTAAATTAAATTGGGTCTGTCCAGGCGAGCACAGCTGTCGACCACGGTAAACAGCTGCTTCTGTGAGGCTGTATTACGTGAACAGTGAAGTACATACACTGTGTAGGATACCGGCGCCCTCTTGTGATAGACACCGCCTCACCAGTATCGGACCAGGATCCTTCCCACGGCGAGGTGTAGGGATATGTCGTGGGGAAATTAGACTCCCAGGTGGACGTACCATCAAGCGCACGCTTCTTGTCAGCGCCACATAAAATGATTGAAATATAGTACTCCAGAAATAGGGAAATATCTAGGAGGAAGGCGCAAAATTGTACCAACAAGCGAGGGAAAAGGGTCAAGTTTTTTGACGTATGAGAGCTGAAGATTACTAACAAATGGATGAGAGGTAAGGAGCAGATGAAATAAATTATCTGAAAACCTAATGAATGGGAATGAAGAGAACAGATCTGTGGTGAACATGTTTGGCTTTGGTGGTGTGCAGAGATGGATGTAGTGGCCGAGAGCGTGATAGATGTGAATAATGCTGAGAAGAGAATGCAGATTGGAAAGGTTCCTAGTGTTGAAAAGACATATACTGGGATGATTAAATGTAGTGGATATATATATATCATCAGCCGTTTGTGTGTCCACTGCAGGACCGGCCTATCCCGACCGAAGTGGGGACGATACAGCCAATGTATCTCTACCAAGTGGCTTAGGCTGTCTAGTAGAGATTGTATGTAGAGTGAGAAGTGCATGTAAGTGTAATTGTAGTGTTGGAGTGGCTTTGGTTGTGTGTGTAGGCTGTGAACCAAGTGTCATTGGCCCGTGCAAGCCAACTGGGTGCAAGCATACTTTATAGTATGCGACACTGGTTCAACCACAGCACCCCATGTGTCCGCCAATGCAATACGTGGCCTGAAGAACGCTCCCAAAGTTTATTACCCTGGTGGGGCACGAACCCTCGTTCTTCAGTGTACGAAAACACACACTTTACCACAGAGGCTCTCTCTCTCTCTCTCTCTCTCTCTCTCTCTCTCTCTCTCTATATATATATATATATATATATATATATATATATATATATATATATATATATATATATATATATATATAAACGTTCCAATAATTTTGCAAGAAACCTTGAACAAGTAGAGATGTACCAGTGGAATGAAGGCCTTGTCTGCAAAAGTAAATGTGATCGAAGTGAGTGCAGAGCGGCAAAGTCAAGATGTATCATTAGGACTGTAAGGTGTTTATGGTAGTTATGGATCTGAGGGGAAATTTGACGGCAAAAAGATTAAGGGATTATGGAATGTGTTAAGAGTGAATTGTTTGGAAGGTACGTTAAATTTCTGAATACTAGGAAGATTCTTTCGTTGGCAATGCAAAAAACTTAAGAGCAGCCAGACGTCTGAGTTAGCAGTGGAGTGAGATAAAAGTTTGCCCCATAGTTGTTTAGGCTATATATATATATATATATATATGGAGTGGTTGGAGGAAGTTCAGGGAGATGTTGCTTCTCCTGACACTGCGAGGGTTCTCCCTCCTTGATAAGGGAGCTTTGTATGCTCGATATGTTAGGAGTGTAACTACTGTATGTGTGGAAGCGAGACCTGGGGAGTAAAGGAAGAAGATATTCGTGGGCTTATACTTACAGAAATGAAAATAATTTGATGCACGTGAAGTGCGTCCTTGAATGCCAGGCCTTGGGGTACTAGGCACAGTATACAATTGGAGAGCTGAGAGGAAGGATGGGACTGGAGTGTATTATTGTTGTCATGAGGAGGGATAGATTGACATGGTTTGTTCGTATGGAGAGAGTGGAGGACGACAGTTGGGTGCGGAAAGTAAGACGTGTGAACGTCGGCGACAGTGTTGCGAGAGGCAGACCGAAAAATACCTGGACAAAGGGATAAGGGGCTGAATAGGGAGGCTGCCAGAGGTCGAACAGCGTGGAGAGCCGCCATAAGGTGACGAAGACCTACGCACGCAAGCATGTCGGAGCCTTTACAAATGGTACGACGACACGACATATATAGCCTAGTGGCCAAAGTAAGATGCGTAGACTGGAGCGAAGCCGATGAGAGGGAAGAATTATTTCAAATGTGATGTAAGATTCATTCTGTGCTGTTTACTGACTGTATCTGTGACCTTTGTTAAAATGGTTCACAGCTTTATTAATGTGTGTGTGTGTGTGTGTGTGTGTGTGTGTGTGTGTGTGTGTGTGTGTGTGTGTGTGTGTGTGTGTGTAGCGAAGTCTGAACGTAAAAAAATAGTTAAGATTATAATGATGATTGCTGATAGGAAATTTGTCTACCATTTGAAAGTGGGAATGAAGGTGAACGAAATCGTCAGGTATTGAACAAAATAACAGTCCATCAGGGTGGTCCTCGATAGAAAAGGAAGGTAAATATGTAAAGGAAGTGCAGGGCAGATAGTCCCAGAAAATAAAGTCGTTGAAGGAATGAAGGCCTTGGCACGGAAGAGATGACTCAGTAGACAGGCAGCTAAAGGACTGAACGATGGCATATTAGTATCAACATTAGCGTTTGGATGCGAAATTTATCATAGCTCGAGAAACAAATGTCGAAGGATACGATGATAAAATTTGACCTTTGAAAATATTGGGGGATGCGTAGGTTAGACAGCGTCACTACTTCACAGAGATTCGTTGAAAAAACCTGGGCCTGAAGTCATACTGGTTATGTAGGCTCCCTACATCTTTTCCATAACGATTTATTTTTGTATCAGGCTGCTTAATATGATTCTATATCTTACTTATGGAGAACATGGCGATAATAGAATGATTTAAGGAACATGAAAGAAGATAAGTAAAGTATAATAAACAAAATAAGTCTCTTAGGAAGAAGGAGTTAGGGAGCTTCCTTAACCGAGGAAGAATATATGACTTGGAATGTTACTATGATTCTAGCTACTTTCCTGCACACACACATTACATACATAGGGAGCTTCTACTACACACAGTCGAGATGCATTTTAGGGATCCTGAGGGGCAAAGTAATGTGTTGTAATGAGGAAAATGCTCTTGCATGGACACTCCCAGTAACCCACCTCACCCATTGTTCATGCACGGGTAAATGTGTGGAAAGATTTTGGCAGGTGTAGCTACGTAGGTTAACTGTCATAAAGAGTTTGTATCATATAGCAGCGACTTTGTTTTTGCTTGTAGAGGCGTATTTAATTGACTTGTGGTCGAGCGGCTTTTATATATCTTGTAGTAGTTTTCCCCACCAGATGTCATGTAGTGACGAGAGAGGTAAAGAATAGTATGGGACTATTTTTATTTGTCTTAGAAATATTAAACAGGTCTCTCTATGGGAAGTGTATAAGTCCCGGGTAGCTACCTCCCTGTCTCGCTATCTCTCTCTCTTTCTGTTCTAAGGCTAATCTCCGTCTCGACCTCTCTCTAGGGTCGCTTGTCTCCTTCTCCCTCTCTTTCCTAACATCTGGTGTAGCAGGGGTGTGTCACGTATGTTCCCTCATGGTTACCAGATCTTTCTTCACGGCAGGAAGGACTGCTGACAGCTAACTGCATCATCTCCTTACTGGCCGCTGTGCGTGTCAGCTTTCCTCAGTGTTAAGAGTGTGTAAGCATGCTTAGCACTG
>NC_136959.1:5579843-5642343 GCF_032717465.1 Coenobita brevimanus
CCTACACACTTCACCTCTTTTCTGTTCAGCTCTCCAGTGTACAAGTCGCCCGCAGTACCTCTACAGTTTTTCATGCATGTAACTGGGCAGCCCTGGACCTCTCTTCCCCAGTCTGTTCTCCAGTCTTTCAATCGCCGTGAATCCTGGCATCTCGAAACGGATGGATTGTGAATATAACTTTAAAAGAATGTGTTTTGGCGCTCTGGCCTTACGTTCTCCTCCTCCTCCTCCTCCTCCTCCTCCTTCTTCTTCTTCTTCTTCTTCTTCTTCTTTTTATTATTATTATTATTATTATTATTATTATTTAATTATTATTATTCATTTTCATGATCATCATCATATTCTTCTTCTTCTTCTTCTTTTTCTTCTTCTTCTTCTTCTTTTTTTTCCTTCTCTCCTTCTTCTTCTTCCTCCTCTTCTTCCTCTTCTTCTTCTTTGGCATGGATTCATATTCCACTGTGATATATGCTAAAATACCACAACGGAGAGCCACCGTAGTGGTAAGTGAGGCTACAGCGCTCACGACAGGAAAGTAATATGCACACCTTTACCTATTTATACCGTATACTTATTAACATTATCCGAAAATAAAAGCTATATTTAATTCGATGCTTGTTAACAGTCAGCTTATAAAAGACAGTAAGAAATGAGTGGTTGAAAGGAGTCACTGAGCAAGAGTAAAGAGGAGGGTCAGGGTAGAGAAGAGCATGAGGGGGATAATGCATCAGAGTTAGGATCTATATTCAAAACTACTCCCTCACTGGAAACGACGTAAGGCAGTTGGCATATGGATTTTTTTTCTTCGCTTACAAGGTCAACACTCAGCGGGTCGTAACTGAATAGAAAGGAAGATGGATTTTGGGAAATAAATGAAAGTCTTTTACTGATAATCCGGGAAATTTATTTATTTTTATCTATTTATTTTTTGGCATATGGGATGAATCAGAGGAGGAAGCCTGCATTAGGTTTTCTGTCTGAAGAAGAAAAAATAATAGAGCCATTCGTTTCTAGACGGCTGGCCACATTGCGTTTAAAATACTCTGAAGTCATAGGTAGAGGAAAATACACACTGAGGAAGACAGTTCTAGCGATGAGCAGCTGAATTCATGAAGGACTGAAACTTCCGTCAGCAAGCTTTGTAGCTGACCACCTATATACATGAAGGCTGAGAGTAGTTATTGACTACATTAGGAGTGAACTAAAATAGGGTGAATGTTCGCTGCAGTATGTTCCGCGCGTCATCAACAACATTCTTAACACGTTTTAGTCCACTGCAATACATGAACCTCTCCCAGCGTCTGAAATTTTTGAAATAAACCTTCACTACCTGCTGCACTGTACAACATCCATTTCGACAGGGTATTATTCTCCCTTCGTTACGGCTCCACCGCCCACCAAATCTCCCATCCATCCCACCCATTCCCTTTTGCCTCCACCACGCCCATTTCTTTATGTCTCGAAATTTTCAGCCTTGAAGGATATTTTGAAGTACACCCACACTACACTCAGGCTACAGATTTCCAAGGGGTATACTTTCCTGCCCTAGCTCCACCGGCCGCCAGATTTCCAAGCCACCTCGCCCATTCGTTTCCTCATTACTCTCATGTTTTTTTTTCTTTTTCTTTTTTTTTTTTTTTAATTCCCTTTGATGGATTTATGGTGCGACCCAGATCACCCAGCGTCGACGAACACACTAACAGTACCACCGTCTAGTGAGTTCAGTAAAGATATCAAGTGTGGGCAATATTCGTGGACATGCTGTTAATCAAGACAAGTAACGAAGAGAGGTATTGTCTACAGCTTCCGAATGGACTCCTCAAATCACACAACGCCTTAGTAATTATATTTATCAAGGACGAGTGTTTGCTGTCACACGAACATCCTCTGCAGTCATTCAGTCCACGAAGTGCATAGTGGCGAGCATGTCCCTCACAGTCTATAAAAATCAAAGAAATACAGAGTTCCAAAAATTTTTCGGTGCTCCCAATCGAACCATTCTCACATTTCTGTCTAGTCCGCGCGCTGACTGTAAAATCACAATCAGCGCTGGGACACAGAAATAGCAGGCAGGAGAATTACACCACGAGGGTTGAACACACAGAAAGTAAAAAGAAAAATTTCAGTGGAGTGTGCTGTGAAATTACAGAAAAGGCGTGACTTATGTTTTGTGGGTTTCCGGCTGCCTCCACTCATCACCCTCTACTACCTACACAGATTTGGGACTCATCCTGGAGGGTAATTAGGTAAGCATTTACTTAAATCTTGTTATACAGATTCCAGACTAATGAAGATCTGGTTCGGCCTTTGATAGCTCATTTATTACCATTCAACAGCATTGCCATGAACTCTCTCTCTCTCTCTCTCTGTATGTGTGTGTGTGTGTGAACCCTTGGTCGCTCTCCCAACACTGTCCATGCAATAACTACATGCAACATGGCGTGCAACAGGACAGAATATACTACTGGCATAATCATAAACTCACCTCCACGTAAATGATGACTGGTAACCCTATACTAAAGATGGGTATTTCTTACATCTAATAAATAGTCACCAGGATGTTGTAATACGCTGCTCTGTGCGATGGAGTCGAAGGTATAGCTCTGTTCCACTTCTTCCATCATTCCTTTTACCAACAGCAGCGTATGGATAGTGTGGAGATTTTTATTTGATTAAAGCGTCAGTAAGAGAATGTTCCTATATCTTCATACGGGGATATGAGAGCTGCCTGAATAAATACATACACATTTTTCAATAAATAACTCAGTCTGTAGATGTATAGTGCCTTGATATCTTGCTTTACAGAAAATTTTGATTGCCCAAGCCACTTGTGTGTGTGTGTGTGTGTGTGTGTGTGTGTGTGTGTGTGTGTGTGTGTGTGTGTGTGTGTGTGTGTGTGTGTGTGTAAAAGAGAATCAAGTGAGTGTGTATAATTGTGTGAATGCACGCGTCCGTGTGTTTGTGTGTTTCCAAAGTAATTTCACTTTTTTTTTTTTTTTCGCATCCACAGGGGAAACCAGATACAGTTTTTGTCCCTAACTGTGTCACTCACTAACTCACTTTTTCAGCACTTCAGTTGCCGTACCTTTTTCAGGGATGGGGTCTAAGCTTAATGAAGAGGTCAGGGTGTGGGGTAGGAAAATTGTAAAGTTCTCGCTCCAGTGATAGGTCTCCACCCGGTGTAGGTTTGTGAAGGTAAGTGAGATCCTCGAAGCCCTACTCCCTTGGCGTAACAAAGCATTTAATTAAACAAGAAGGAACACTCTGACAATGTAACGCCCTCACTCACCAACCGGTCTAAGGGCCTAATGTTTGGCTGTGTACTGCGAACTTGGACTATCGACAGACTACTCCTAAAATCAAATGATTTCTTTTCTTAACTATTAACCATTCCCCCTAGATTCAGTTGAAATCAGATTAAAACTGTTGGAGCTGGCTTTACTCAGTGACCTTGACTGTTGTCCTTTTCCTGTAATCTTGACCTTTGACTGATTGTTCTTCGAAGGCATTAAGTCTTCTTTTTAACTCTAACCCTCCAAAAAGTTTACTCTGCAACTTTAAATTGACGTTGTATGTAACTACATGGCGTTTGATCTATTATTCTTAAAAGCAGTAATCCCTAGCTAATCCCTTAAGTTTGATCCAACTCAGAGCAAAAGTGTTTTAGTTCTTTCCTACAATACACACAGACACACGGATCGAATTTTTGACAATGACCTGTGACCTGGACTGAATGTTCTCGTAATCGCCTCCCTACCTTTGACCCTCATCCATTCCACGTCATTTGGTTCAACTCAAAATCAAAGCTGTCTGAGTTGACCTTACCCTTTGACCTTGGCATTTGACGCTCACCTATGACCTTTCACCCTTGGCCGAATATCCTGGAAAATCGAATCCTTTTATCCCTCCCATATCCACAACCACACTTCAGATTTTCTCCTGAGATAAAACTTTTAAGTTTACCTTACCAACTGACCTAGACCTTTGACCAGTTGTTTTCTATTTAATAGGCTTACTCTATGGTTGACCCTCAACCATTCCACAGACTTGTTAAAGTCAGATCAAAGCCACTCGAGTTATTTTCCAACACACACACACACACACACACACACACACACACACACACACACACACACACACACAATGCACGCACGCGCGAGATTACAGCTCATTAATTATTCTCCCCTTGTTTTCTCTTAAATGCTTCGCAAAATTCTAACAAATCCCATCCCTTCCACTCAAGAGACACACCGGGCAAGAGAACAAGCCAAAATTTGTGGTGTTTACTGGACAGCACACCATATTCCTGCTGTCTGCCTGGTGAATGAGAAAAATTTTCAGGAATATAGGAACTTTGTGTGTGATATGGATTGTCTTGTGGGAAGCATTGATTCAGTTGAAAATACGGTAGTGATGGGAGCAATTGAGGACGAGGAGTAAAGGAAATTTTTCTTAGAATACTAGAAGATAATTATGTTTTATAGTGATTATACTGGCGGCATATACTTCCTTGCAGGAGAATAATCTGGAAACACACACACACACACACACACACACACACACACACACACACACACACACACACACACACACAACTGAAGGTGTAAGAGAAGGATACACAATACTGTTACATGCTTAAACCATATTTTCATATACCTGGTAAGCCAAAGAAATTAACAATATAAAACGATGAGCTATACTGGAATGGTCTTCTGAATTGTTGACGTCTTTGTTCTGTTTCTTTGGTTAAGTAGAGGAATGAAAAAGTCAATAAATTAAAGCTGATCTGAGGAGGGAGAGCCTGAACGTAAGCTTGAAAATTAATAAGAAAAACGAAAATTATGCTTAACAAGTATATTCACACTTCCAGCAAAAAAAGCAGGTAACTAAAACAGAGTTTTCTGAAGAATACATTAATAGCATAGGGCAAGCAATGTAGCCATAGTTTCAGTCCGTAATGAAGAGTATACTCATGCCAAGAAGTGGAGTGGTAGGCAGAGGAATTCTGGTAAACTAAGTAACTATAAGTATGGGGAATAAGTGGCCGCCTTTACGAGAGAGAGAGAGAGAGAGAGGGAGAGAGAGAGAGAGAGAGAGAGAGAGAGAGAGAGACATTATAGTGAATGTGTCCTCCGTGTCCTGAATTATGTACGGGAAACTCTGGAATCTAATAGGAAAATATTCAGATATTAAAAACTCAGGAGTGCTCAAAAGTGGGAAAAGGATTATATAATGTGGGATGTGATATTGAGAGATGAAAAATAGTTTCCTGTCTTGGTAGGAGACAAAGTAAATAATATAATAATTTCTACACAGAATGGGCTCAAATGGATGAGGACAATTCGCGTTCTATGTACAAAAAAACAAAAAATGAAAAGAACGTACGGACACAAAGAATAACCGACTATCAAACAAAGACGAAGTGAGACGACTAAGCAGACAGAGACTAAGATGGTGGGAAGAAATTCGGAGATTTGCTGGGATTGGATGGAACTGGCTAACAAATAATAAGCGAAAAGGAAGAAAAACGATGGAGGCCTTTCTCACCTACAGCAGTGAATCGGTAAAGGATGAAAATGATTGTGATGGTGATTACAGTATATGAGGGAAGTTGTTGTTGTTGTTGTTGTTGTTGATGATGATGATGATGATGCTTTAGTGATGTCTCAATAAGACACACTGACTACCCTTTAAAAAAACACCCTCATTAATACAATATCAGGACCCTAATCAGGCAGACATCGCTTGTGTTTAATAAGATGGTTAGTATTTGTGCCGAAATGTTTCAGCCACATGTGAAGGTGTCAAACAGATTACACAGCCAAGTGGATCAATGAAATCACTGTCCTCATCACCATTTCTTCAGATAGTCATGCTAGATCCACTTCACCTTCAGAAAAACGTAATGAAGACTGAAACAGGTACTTCATCGGAGTGAGGGATAGGCCTTGTGGCTGGTGGGAGGTCAGGATATTTTACGGCAGATTTTGTCTGTCTTGGTACTGAATCCTGAAGTACTGAGACGAAGCAGAAATAACAATCATCGAGAGAGGATTTCGTAGTTCCCTCCACACCAGTGGAATCTTTCTTTTTCCTTTTGGTTCATTATCTCAGCGTTTTCAGCAAAAGATCGGCAGATTAAATGAGGGTCTCAAGGCTTTATCATGGTCACTCAGTTTCATTTCAAAAAATGCTTAATATGCTTTTCTGACAAAGTCCGATTTTTTGGATCTACTATTTTGGTGCAGCAAAACATCCGCATTCCCAATAAAGTATGACATCCTATTTTGTGGCTAAACTTGATGTGCTAAGTAAAAAGTGAGCCCATTTTCGTATTCAGCGACCTCTAATTACCTTAACATAAGTGTTTTTTTGTTAAACAGCTAGATCGATTCAGATCTGTCATATCAAGCGTATGCCTAGTGTGTGACACACACACACACACACACACATATATATATATATATATATATATATATATATATATATATATATATATATACACACCACTCCTTAACCCGTCAGTGTTCAGTCTATGCTTCCTTTCTCTTGACTTTCACCTCTACCCCACCCTGCATCACACTCAGGCTACTCCCTCCGCCTCCTCGTCTGCTCTCTTCCATCCTCGACTTCTTTCACAGTTTGTTGACCAGTTGTATATAATTATTTACTTTCAGTTTATCGCTCTCCTTATTCCTCTCATTTACACTTTTCACACCTCTGATTCATCACTCCACCAATTTCCCACTACCATCCCTGTTATTTCCTCGCGTCTTCTGTCCCTCTTCAAGCTGTCTCACTCTTCTCACCCAATCTCTCCCTCCTCAATCACACAATTCCTGTCCTCCCATCCCCATCAATTTCTTCCCTTGCCCTCTACTTTTCCTCGTTGCTCCTTCTCATCCATTTCCCTCCCCACTGGCCACTACAAATCCATTCCACCTTCTTCCTACGCTAATACTCCATCCCATCCGCATGTTTCGAGTTTCTTGTCTTTTCACCTCCATTTCAGTTTTCCTCCACTTCTCTCTTTCCTTTAAATATTTCCTCCTTTCCATCCCCCTATTTTCTTGTCTTCTCCTTTCATTTCTCCCCTCTCCCTCTCTCATCTCTAACACATTCCCTCCACACACTCCATCCATCCCTAATTCACCTCCATCTCAGTTTTCTTCTCCACTTCTCTCTTTCATTTAAATATTTCCTTCTTTCCATCCCCCTATTTCTGTCTCTCCTCCTTTCATTTCTCCCCTCTCCTCTCTCTCATCTCTTAACACATCTCCACACTCCATCCATCCCTAATTCTAAACCTTTTCCCCCCGTAATCCATATACAAAATCTCAATGGACTTTTCTCTCTCATTTTTTGTCCCTTCTTCCTCATAATCTGCACCAAAGTAATTTCCCTCCTCACACCTTCATTTCCATCGCTCATCCTAATCCCCCTACCATCTTCCTTCCCTGCTCTCTTCCTTCCTTTATCTTTTCCCTTTCATGCCTTCCTCCTTCTTTCCCTACTTCCTCCCTGCCACCAGCCACAAAATGTCCATATAAAGTCACATGACTTCTCCAGGAAGGCTTATCATCCTTCAGTCATACATGGACAGAATAACCAGTCCTTGATATAAAGGATATTACTGTTTTAAATTGCCTACTTCACTATTCCACCATGAATAAGTATAACCAAAAACATACATAAACTCTGATTCATATGATAATTAGTTAATAAATATGGGTAGGATACCGGTTGCTTTTTGACCATATGTCACACTTCGTTATTGGGAGAATAACCAGTTTATTCTCTGCATATAACACAGACTGCTAGAGTTTGGCCAGGATAGCGTAGAATTGGAGGCAGGGAATGAAAGAGGCCGAGGTAATGCTGTTTGATTTTCTTTTTTATGCAAGGAAGAGGGAACCAAAGGGACAGGAGCCTGCAAATTGTTCCCTTCCAAGAAAGAAGAAAAGATAAACAGAATGCCAAATTCAAGATCCGTTCATTTCAAGGGGACTGCAGTTAATACAGAAATGCGGAATGGAATTTACTGGATAAGACAGTATAAAAATAAAGTAGGGGAGGGCAGAACAAACACAAGAGAGGTCATTCAAAGTAATACAGGAAAGACGACAGGAGACATGGGAAGGAGGAAAAATAACATTAGTGTTTTAACAGCCATCGGACCTCCTCACTAAAATAATGTGATGGCTTTCTACAGATCTGATGTCCTTACTTGACTACATTCTTAAAATTTCTCGTAAGTGGATCACTGCCTGACATGAGGATGATAGCTCAAGAAATTCGAGGAAAATCTGGCATGATGTTGAGGTAATGTGTAAAGTGTGTAAGGATGTTTTCTCACTGTAAAAGAAGAAAAAATGAGGTGTCATAACTTTTATTCAGTGTTCCAGTAAGTTAAAGAGGTTGGTACAGTATCGTGCCACTGGCCTTTTTGTTCATCTGGGACAATTTGACTAAAATTCTTTTTAGTTATACGCCCACACTTGGAGTATTGCGTCCAGTTATGGTCACCTTATCATAAAAAGATATGGAAAAAACTCGGGAGTGTGTACAGAGAAGGATGACAAAATCGATGTGTAGATTGAGAAATATATCTATCTGTGTCTATGGAACGTTCTTCGAAGAAACTAATCTGTTTACCTTATCTAAGCCCAGGCAACGGGAGGATTTAATTCAGGTATACTGTATCTTCAAAGAACATGATAATATAGATTGTCGAAAAATACTTCACAATAGATTCGTTGAATTCATACTGGAAGCAAACGGACATAAAGCTGTTGGGAAACGTTTCCACCCACATGAAGCTAAACGCCTTTCTTCAGTAGTTATAAATATATGAAGCAAAGTTGCCTCTTAATGTGTGATGCTTTGTTAAGTATTTGTCTTCTAATCCCCAGCGAAGCACGTTCACTTCTGAACAGTACATTTGTGAGTTAAGATGTACTTCAAAACATGGAGGGCGTACCAGAAACGACACACACACACACACACACACACACACACACACACACACACACACACACACAAATGTTCCATATGTTAACTAGATGCGTTTTCTTTGCAGGGGAAAATAGTATATAATATGGTTTCCTTTCATCCTTTCCTGGGAAGATTCCTTGACAGTTTTCAGTGCTTCATGATGTTCCTGCTCACTGTTTCCTGCCGACTTCAGCAGGAGGGACTGGTGATGGAGCGGTGCGGGGGGGGGGGGAAGTTTTTCTGTTTTTCTCTCCTTGTCTTTGATAGAATAGTTATGTTAGATGAAGCCTATCCTGTAACAATCTACAAAGGACCAATAAGTCTGTTCCTCTTTGCTTTCTTTTATGCTTCTTTTTAAAGTTATTGCATACTTTCAGGCAGGATATAATTATTCAGTAGTTAGTATCATAGGACTACTGACATTAAGATGGTCGATAGGTGAAAACAGCAATTCAAGATGACTTTACCTTTCTCTCATTTTTTAGCCTGATATTTCACCTCCACATTCACTACCACATCCGTTTAATTTATTTTACATTGTGAAAGTAATGTTCCCATATAGTTCCCTTACGCGACTATTATAATCCGCTTTCTCAAAATATTGATAATCATGTTTACTTTCGTCCGTTCTGGGGTTTTTGGTCAGTTTTCAATACATTTCCTAGTCTTCAGATATTATTATTATTATTATTATTATTATTATTATTATTATTACTATTGTTGTTGTTGTTGTTGTTACTATTATTGTTATTATTATTATTATTATTATTATTATTATTTTAGGGTTCCACCGGTCATTGTTACTTGCGCTACCACTGCAAGGCTTCCATCCCTGCTCAGAAAACGTCCCTTCCCTATCCCACATCTCGTACCTCACCAACCCTTCCGCTTCCCATCGTCTTTTATCCATTATTTCACTTGCAAGAATAACTTTATCCTGAAATATCTTCCTTCACTTTCATATTTATCCTTTTCTCACATGTCTCATTTCCATCCTTTTCCTTTTAAAATCCTCTACTCCACATCTCCGTAGCTCTCCTAGAATATCATTTATAGCTTCTCTCATTTTCCTGTCCAAGCTCTATATCACAGAGGAAAAACATAGAGTAGCGTTGAATTACCACAAAATCACCATCCTAAATAGCTACCCACAATGCTTTCTTATAAACTGGAG
The DNA here is from genome assembly GCF_032717465.1 of Coenobita brevimanus. NCBI lineage: Eukaryota > Metazoa > Arthropoda > Malacostraca > Decapoda > Coenobitidae > Coenobita > Coenobita brevimanus. The sequence continues at coordinate 5,590,009 of NC_136959.1, forward strand.
GACATTGATAGTAACCACAAAATAAAGGAAGAAGTGGACAGAGTGGGGTAAAACACAATGGCTGAAGGTGTTAGTCTCTGGTAGCACATATTTCCCCGGAGTCAAACTTCGATCTTATCTCACGTTCATGATAAGGACCGCGATGAGAGGCTTAGGCTGAGGGTGTGGTGGCGGGGAGGGTGAGGATGTGGTGGTGGTCCAGGGCGCGTTTTTGATGTGGGAGTGGTATTGTGGTGCTGTGGTGGGAGAGGATTGTGATGATGGTGTTATGGGCGTGTCTTGGTAGTGCTTAAACTCGGGTGGGAGTGTGATGATGTAGTGACAGGACGCTACTGTGGAGAGGGTTTGGGGTTGTGTGGTACGGGTGTATGGTTGTGTGGTGAGGGTGTGTGATTGTGTGGTGAGGGTGTGTGGTGAAGGTATGCAGTTGTGTGGTAAGGGTGTGTGGTTGTGTGATGAGGGTGTGTGGTTGTGTGGTGTGGGTGTGTGGTTGTGTGGTAAGGGTGTGGGGTTGGGTGGTGAGGGTGTGGGTTTGAGTGGTGAGGGTTTGTGGCTGTGTGGTAAAGGTGTGTGGCTGGGTGGTGAGGGTGTGTGGTTGTGTAGCGAGGGTGTGTGATTTTGTGGTGAGGGTGAGGGTGTGTGGCTGTGTGGTGAGGGTGTGTGGTAATGGTGTGGTAGATGTATGGTTGGGTGGAGAAGGTGTGGTATATGTTTGGTTGTGTGGTGAGGGTGTTTTGGTGACAGTGTACAAGGTGTTGTTATCAGTTACAAGACAGTTACGGTATTGTACTGCTAATGTTTCGGGTGCTGTTAATGCAAAAAATATATTATAATGAGGGTGTAATACAGTGAAAAGGTGTGAGGATGAGGGTGTAGTTTGCAGGTAACATATTGTGCCTTAGGATAAAGAATGAGGATTGTGTAGTAATATTGGTTGGATGATGAGCGTTTAGTGTTAGTGGTGTGGTGGGGAGGTGGTTTTACGGCTGCATGAAAGGAAAGTGTTGTTTATATGATAACTTAGGGGAGAATGCTGAGGATATACCATACTGATACTATGATAAGATGAGGATGCTTAGCCTCTTTTTCAATGAAGTTTTGACAGTAGAGTGTTCTGAATATTCTCTCTCTCTCTCTCTCTCTCTCTCTCTCTCTCTCTCTCTCTCTCTCTCTCTCTGTGTGCGTGTGTGTGTGTGTGTGTGTGTGTTTGTGTGTGTGTGTGTGTGTGTGTGTGTGTGTGTGTGTGTGTGTGTGTGTGTGTTCTAGGAACAAACTGAAATATGCCTTAAGGCAAAAAATTGGAAACCTTCCCATTTCCCTACTGCATAAAAAAAATATATATAGAAAAAAGAAGGCAATCCCTTATCTTCCGGACAGGAAATTTAACGCTCTGAATTTCAGTGTTCCGTGCAAAGCGAACGATATGACAAGAGGCTCTCTCGAGTGTGTGTGTGTGTATATATATATATATATATATATATATATATATATATATATATAGAGAGAGAGAGAGAGAGAGAGAGAGAGAGAGAGAGTTATGTATATAGATAGATAGATAGATTGGTAGGTAGGTAGATAGATAGAAACCAGGCTGGGTCCAACCCGTGCCTTGTTGGCAGATAGGGGAACGCCTCATAGTTACATGAAGCACCGTCTTAGATGGTGTGGACCATGGGACCCCCTGCAGACATATAGGGCTCCACCAAGTATGCTGAATAAGGTGACAAAAAAATTAAATCTCAGCAGAAACTATGTGGCAGGGAGGTGAGATTATTTGCTACAATCTCTCCAGTGAAACACAAGTTCTCTTGGTAATGAAATTTCATGCCCTCCTGTTGGATCATCGTCTACTAAAGGTTCAACTGCACTGCCTCCTGTGCATACGGGCAGTGTACCACCAAGAGTGAGTAGGCACTCTCACTACAAATCAAAGACCAGGTCATTAAACAAACTGAAACCCATAAAAAATAACGCAATGTACCAAGCCTTGCAGAATATTACAAACTCGATAATTTAATGGCAGAATTAGAAAACAGTACTTGAGATATTATAGGTCTGTGCGAAATCCACAGAAACGAAGAAAAATATTTCAGCTCCAAGACAGCAAACACCTGTTTTACTACATAGAAGGGTAGAATGAAAGAGTTAGTGGTGTAGAATTTCTTTATAATAGATAGTTATGTTTTTATGTGTCCTACTGTGGGCATAGGCATCACAACCCGTTCCCTGAGGTCCAGCAGTCCTCCTATGTACCATACACTTCCACATGCCACCACTTCGGCCCAAATTCTCACCGTCCATTTTGAATATAATCTAGGGTTGTCTCATATTGGACTGGTGTATTGGTATTTGTGGGGATAGTTTTACGACACGGCGAGTCTTATGGTAGGTCAGTGAAGTCTGCCATTAACGAAATTCAAATCCTTAAACCGTTCCCTGCCCAAGCCTGGAGGCGAACGTAGGCCCTTTGGGACTGCAGGCCACATCTTTGCCCATTTGACCACGGGCTCAGCCTTGCAGAGAACATTGTTAAAATCAGCATTTGTGTCTGGCAGACTAGCATGGACTGTGATCAGACTATGCAAAAGACACACCCTAAAAGTAAGGGCAAATAAATACACCTATTTCCCAAAGCATAGATGAAGAAATAGAATCATTCTCTGATGATCTATGACGACCTTTCCCAGAATATAGAATAAGAAAAGACCAGATATACTATACTCATGGGAGACACAATGCAAGCATTGGCAAACTGAGAAATGGACATGTATGAGTGGGAATTTTCGGTGAAGGAGAGGGAATAACGAAGGTGAAATCGTGGTAAATTTTGCTGAAATGCATAATGGTAGGTGGTGGCGACCATCATCCACTCACTTGATGTAATGCTGCCTACTTCTTGCATTGCCATTACCACTTTTTTTCTGTCTACCCTCCTCTCTTCCTGTTTCTCCCATCTTTCCTGTCACTTTTTATTGCCTTTCTATCCTTTACAGGTGGCTTTACATTGAGTGACAAACCTAATAGTTTCCTGTAAGCCAAGAAACCATTTACAACGCTGGGTAGTAACCATATAACCAAACCTTACGTGCTCCCTAAGAGTCAACAAGTGGGTTGGTAGAGGGTTAGTGCCCCTCCCTGTAAAACAAATAACTCAAAGTCAAATGGCTACCCCTTACGGGATTATGGCATCTGGCAACAGACAGCTAGATAGATAGCATAACATGAGAGTAATGAACACATTTTTCCACAAAAGACCAGGAAGAAAATGGATCTGGAGAAACAGAAATGGAGATACAGTTACAAATTTTGAAAATGACTTTATCATAACAGATAAGAACAACACGATCGCTAATGTCACAATTATCAATAAAGTAAACATAAGAAGTGACCAGGGAGTGGTGGGATGCACAACCAGATTAAATTTCAGAAGCGAAAGAAAGAAGCTGATTGAAAGTAAAAAGGTATGCCCAATTACAGCAAGTGGAAATAAAGCTGTTTTTCAGGTAGAAATAAACAACAGATTACTCGGTCTTTAAGTTGTACCAAGTGTGACGCTGATAATGTGAGCCGTACACAAACAAAAGTGTTTAGGGAATCACTAGAGGCAGTAGGTAATGCTAATACAACCAAAATGAACAAGTCCGAGTATGCAAAAGCCACCCTCGAGCTCAAAAAGAAGAAAGGAGATGAAAGTAAAAACAGAAAAAAATGAAATAGAAAGAGCAGAATTAAGCAGTTTGATCAACAAGAGAAATGCAGAAGAAAAATGAGATAATCATGGTGCAGATCAAAGAAACTATCAAAATAGGAAAAAGTCTGAAACAGGCCCGAAATACAAGGGCACTAGAATAACAACAAATTACATCACTGAAAGACAAAAACAGTGAAGCCATCAAGTGCAGAGAAGATGCCGGTGGGCCTCCGCGTCCAAAGGGGGTCATGCACCAAAAATACAATTTTGCAGGAGAGGCTTGTAAAGGTCAACAAAATGTTTGCAACTGTAACTTCGTTAGTTACTGATGTCCAGTGCTCATTTTGGTATCAAATTACAGCTTAACACCTGAAGTGTATGAATCTGATAGAAGATAATGAATTTTGTGAAAAATAATGTATCTATTGCTTGTTGTTACAGTTGCATAATGTTGCACCCATAATGAACTTATATGCATCTCCTGTTGCAAAATATTACAATAATATCAATATTAATATTGTTAACAATAGTCGATAGCATGGGCAGCATAAAAGCATCATAAAAATACCGGACATAAATGATACTATTACTACTACTACTACTACTACTACCATTACTAGCAATAATACAGCCCCACAGAACATTCCTCCTCTTCCCCCACACACATGAACACTTTTTCTATCTCTTTACACAAAATTAATTCCCACAGTCACCCATTAATAGTGAAGAATGCAGTACAGTGCCAGTAGTGCCATGTTGTGCCATGTAGTGCCATAGTTTTCCTCCGTTATCCATACTCCGTCGTCCAATATCCAGGCCAGGGTCGTCAGCTGGGGTGGTCAGGGCAGGTGAGGTGTGACACTATAGTGCCATGTAGTGCCACAGTCGTCCTTCATTATCCATAATCCGTCGTCCATCCAGGCCACAATGGGGAACTTCCTTGTTACAGCTGAGCTATTACATCTGCGTAATCCTTAGTACATGGCAGGTAGTTCGTCTTCCTGATCTTCTTTTTGATGTTGCTGAAGGCCCAATCACAGGGCATGTACGAGTGGCCGGACTTCAGGAACACAAACTCCATCTGCACAGACACCTACCCCACCGCCACCACCACCACCTCTGCCGCACTCGCTACACTGGACATGCTAGCCTTTGGACGCGGAGCTTGCCTCGAGCTGAGGCAGCTGCGTGCAGGTTTGGACGTGGCAATGTTGAACGAAATATGACTTTCAACCCTATGTCCAGTGTCGGAAGGGGGTCATTTCCACATCCAACCATTAGAGGAAGGGTTAAACTAGTGCTCTCTGGTGCTATCACAAAACTGGCTGGGCCGGCACTTGACCCCCTTTGGACGCGGAGGCCCACACTTACTGTGAGCTGAAGAATTTTACAAAGAATTGTATCCATCAAAGACAATAGGAACCTACCAGCAACCAAGTCTTCATTTGACACAAGTGAAGTACATGAGGTAACACAAGAAGTAAACTTTGCTCTTAAAACAATGAAAAGTGGAAACGCCCCGAGAGAAGATGGAATAGCATGTGATTTACTATCTGATGCAGAAGTATAAGTTCAAAAACAGTTCTTCCACATATTTACATGATGTATAAAGAAGAAAATTACCAAATCATGGTGTAATGTAATAGCACATTTGCTGTAAAACAAAGGCAGCTCAAAGGATCTTAGTAACTATTGACCTATTAGCTTATTATCAGTTATTTGCAAACTCTTCACAAAAGTCCCTATGAATAGAATAACAATAAATCTGGAAGAAAACTAACCTCGTGAGCAGGCAGGATTCCGAAGCAGATGTTCCACAACTGATCATCTACAGTATAGACAGTGAATCAGCCAATTAACACACACACACACACACACACACACACACACACACACACACACACACACACAGAATATAACAAATCGCTGCACGTAAGTTTTGTCAGATTTGAAAAGGCTTTTGACTCAGTGAAGCACGTACGATAGCGATTATTAATTGATTTCAGGAACAGGACTAAACGAGAACATTGTAAATCCGCTCGAAAACATATACAAAGAGGGAACTGCTACAGTTAAGTTACATAAAGACTCACAAAACTTAATACTGAGAAAGGCGTGCATCAGGGTGATACAGTTTCACCAAATAATTTACAGCATGGACTGAAATCCTTTTAACCTACCCCATCCCAACCACTTTTCCACCACTGACTCCCCCCAATCCCGACCATTTTAGGAAATTTTTTTTTTTTGGCTCAAACCTTCGCTTTTGGTGAGAAACATCGAAAAATCATAGAGAAATCGCTCACCTGAGGTTTAAAATACTCATTACAGGTAGGAGTACCTCCTTACCTTACTGAGTTTTCTATCAGGCTGGCACCAAAGAAAACGAGCTCTATGGGAGGATAACTATTTCACACCACTCATAAACGGTATTTATTTATTTACTTGGTACGAATTTATATGTAGTACAAGAGTATATTGGTTTTCAAGCAGTACTATAGGCATTATAAGCATTGTTTCACTCACTAATACCTGACCTTTTTTTGCCACATTACCTGATCATCATTTCTAACTGTTTCTTCCTCTAATGCTATGTAAAGTTTGTCCTCCACATTGTCATTGATTGGGAATCACTCTGGCCCTGAATATCGTACCGTGGCATGACATGGCTATACTGGTCAGGTCACTGATAACAGGTGAATTGCTGAGACAATGGCATGTAGGGGGGGGAGGAGGTCATGCTGGGTAAGGCATTGTCTCTGCCTGGCATCTTCTTGAGGAGGGTGTCATGTGTATACGTACCAAAAATGACTCGCGAAAATTGAAAATTGTGCAAATTAGGGACCTTGCAATTTTTTCGCGTTTATGTACGTCGACGGGATTGGCAGTGACAAAACATGTGGACGTTAAAGAACGTCGACGGGACGCCGCGGGTTAAGAAAGCAAGAATGGGAGAACAAAGGAGTAAACGTAGATGGCGAAAACTTAAACTATTTATGATTTGCAGATGAAATTGTCCTAATTTCAGAAACAACAAAGAAATTGCAAGAAATGATAAATGAACTAAATAGGAAAAGTTAAGATGCACGATTACTTGGGGCAAATACTAAGACTAACGAAAGACAATGAAAGCGAAAGCAAAAGACACATTACGATTGGATGAAAAGGTTTTGGTAAACATAGAGACACCATGAAAAGTTGCTTGTCAATATATATATATATATATATATATATATATATATATATATATATATATATAAATTCATTTATTTATTTCTATTGACATTTTGTGCTGGTCTAAAAAAAAGTCACTTCATAAATTGCCTCTCTCTCTCTCTCTCAACCTGGTCATGTGCGCCACACTTACCTGCTCGTTTCTTCCACTTTCTTTTCTCATTCCCCCGTGGTGTGCGTGAGAGGCCATTGTGCCTCGGGTAACAACTCGAGATGGTTGTGGAGGAGGCGAATGAGCAATACCTGGACAGAGAGAGAGAGAGAGAGAGAGAGAGAGAGAGAGAGAGATAAGTCTTCACTCTACTTCACAAGTACCTGGTTGAATTCCCTTATTTCATCCCAGCCTTCTGTCTGCTATGTCTCCTATTTTTCATTTCTTATAATTCCTTCAATTCATTTTTTCTCTCTTTATGTCTTGTTTTTACTTACAGTCTGAGTGTCCCTCCCCACAGTAATGTTCCAGTACACACGGAAGCACCTGGCACCCAGTGTTTGGTCCACATTTCATACAACACTCTTCCAGCTTAGTAAAAATAGAATATGGTTTGCTCTAGACACACTGATGTTAAAAAGTGCACCAGGTTCCGCTAAGATACGCAAAACACTGTTCGATAAAATATTCACTAGCTCAAATCCAGGCCTCGTTCCATTTCAGTACACTCTTCTCCACGGTAATTAAAATGCATTAGTTAACACTACCATGAAAATCAAAACCAACTGTATGTTTTTTTCCTGAATCAGTTACCGCAGTTTATTTATCCCAGTCCATTACTACACTTAGTACTGACATTTAATTCAAGCAGTATTCAGAATCTTGAATCATCAACAGATTTATATTTCATCCTTATTCACGCTCTGATACCAAAGAGAAAGGAAGCAGCTATATTTTTTCAGTTTCTGTCAAATGGAGAATCATTACAGTTCTGTTCAAGACACCTTTCCAACAAATTTTGTTCTGGAAATGTGTCATATCATCGAACCTGTCCGAGTAGTGATGATGACAGACGCGGACAGGCTTTGACAAATGTGAGGCTACTGTCAAATGTGCTACTGTCAAATGTGCACTGCCAAATGTGCTACTGCCAAATGTGCCAAATGTGCTACTGCCAAATGTGCTTATCAAATGTGTTACTTGCAAATGTGCTACTGTCAAATGTGATTATGTCAAATGTGCTACTGCCAAATGTTCAGTGATGGATTTGACTGTCTCTCGTCTCCGTCACTGTTAGTGTTGTGAGTCATCACGCACGCGTCTCGCCCTCTCACATCCCCTCACTTCCCTCCTCCCTTGGCAGCCAAAGTATAAATATCTCCGCCTCACCCCATCCCCCTTGGATACACCACCATGGCCTCAGCTTTGTGAATAAAGGCAGCACTTCCTAAGTTCATCTCACCCTGGTCACACATTGCCTCCAAATCGGCTTACTGATATCACTAAGGAGGGGCACATGCAACACCTCCCTCGCTATCCCTCCCTACCTTGATTACCGCAACACCGGAAGAAAATTGTGGAATGAGAGTTTGGAAATTACTGTACCTCTCCATGTCCTGGCGTAGGAGTGAATGGACATTACTGGTCATCAGCCTGTCATAGGTACCCTCTGTGTTCGTCTCAGTAGAGCAGAAAGGAAATGGGAATCTGTGTGTGTGTGTGTGTGTGTGTGTGTGTGTGCAATCGGTTGGCATCTGTGACACATACCTGGGGTAGGTGTGTATGGCAGGTGTCTGGGGTGGGTATGTGGGGGAAGTGTGTGGGTCAGGCGAGATAAGCAAGTGTTGGTGCTGGTGATGGGTAGTTATTAAAGAGGACGAAACTACCTCTCCTACGTTGCTTGCCTTGTACTGCGCCTGACGAGTAGATGATGATAATATTATACACCATATTTTATTTAATACCTCTGCCCTAGTCATGCAGACAATGACTATGGATACACTCTAAGGTTGAGATCTTACATAGTCTCTGCAGTAGAGCAGCCTTTATAGCGTCAGTAAAAAGTATAATAGTTTACCCAGTACCTATTTAAATTCGTCTATCCAGCCAGTATGGGAAGACGTTTGCAATGTTTTACTTCAACAAACAAGGCGAGTATTATGGATGTTTGGAGAAATGTCGGACTAAAGTTGCAGTCCTTCCTCCTATACACAAACCACCTTTAAGAATATCCCTCCTCAATTTTTCCTCCGCCATGCAGAGTTGCAAACACCTCTGTCACTTTTCCTCGTGTTTAAGATAAAAATGACAAAGACAGGTTCCAGGAGTGTGACCATAATATCGTGGAAATCGTGTTCCAGGGCAAAAGCACTAAACAGATCACAAGCACCCTCACACACCCTTCCTATCGTGAATCCTGCGTGCCGGAAGAGTTACACATTCCACTTCAGTCATCAAACCAGCCGACCACTTGTCCCCGACGCAGCGTATCATCTCTGGACCCATTAAATTAAGTGCGTGTGGTGTCATAGTAAACAGTTACTAGCGTCCCTGATGCAGATTTTGTGAGAGCCGCGAGGAATTATCAGAATCATTTATTGTAGTGCTGGAGGGTATTTAAGTGATTACTGTTGGTGATTGTGCGTTTAGCTGTGGCTGCTGATTGGGAGATTGTGAAGCACTGAGTGCCGGTATTAAGACTGGTGTGACAGACCAGGTGGTATGGTGATAGTGTGGTAGAGAGAGTAGAGAGGGCACGTGGTGTGGTGGTAGTGTGGTGGATAGTGCAGTTTTGTGGGGGCAATGTGTATAGAGAGTAAGTGGTGTGGTGGTAGTGTGGTAGAGATGGTTGTGTGGTAAGGATAGCAGATGGTGTGACGATAGTAGGGAAAGAAAGAGCAGGTGGTGTGGTGGTAGTGTGGTGGAGAAAGTAAGTGGTGTGGTGGTAGTGTGGTAGAGAGAGCAGGTGATGTGGTGGCACTGTGGTAGTGAGAGCAGGTGGTGTGTTGGTATTGTGGTAGAGACATCAAGTGGTGTGGTGGCAGTGTGGTAGAGAGAGCAAGTGATGTGGTGGTAGTGGGGGTAGAGAGAGCAGGTGGTGTGGTGGTACTGTACCACTTCCTGAAAGAGAAAAAGCGATTTGAGGGTGTTAATTTGCGTCAGTCAGGAGAACAAGGAAGGGACATAACGAGAGAACGAGAGAATATTAGTCTAATAATGGAAGAGGCGAGAGAAATAATAATATATATGAAAACATGATGACTCTACATAAGAGACAATTAATAAAGTAACTGAGAATGCACATACGTTCATTTAGAATACCAGATTTTCTATATTCTTGGTTCAGATAATATTTGTGTATCTCATTGTCCTTTTTCTCGAATTTCCTGGGCGTAAACACTGGTTATTTTAGTCGCCCTTACTGTCTCTTATTTTTGTGGATTATTTGATTTAGTAGACTCAGTGAAAACGTGCTTATTATGGAAGTATGACAGAATAATGACTCATAGTTTTAGTATTTTATAACTGGATTTGAATACCAGGGCTTATGTTGCTCCTTCTTGTAGTTATAATTGCAGTCTGACCCATTTTTAACAGTAAACTTTTATCAGAGCCTCGTCAACTCGTTACCAGCAACAAAACAGCGTCGGGGGAGCGGCAGTCACACCAGCACTCATTAATTATTTTCGCTTCCCTTCACCACAAAGCAAGATTCTGTGGCTCTCGACAAGATTAGACGCAAGGAACTAAGTGAAAAGAAATGGTGTGTGTGTGTGTGTGTGTGTGTGTGTGTGTGTGTGTGTGTGTGTGTGTGAAGTGAGTACTTTAAACTCATTTTTTTTTACAAATCTCTCATTCTTGAAGTGTAAAAATTTACGATTTCCAAGTGTACTGTTTCATGGACATCGCAGTAATTAGGTTCCTTCCTTACAATACACATTAAATCAGCAGTGTTCTTCCTTACATGTAAGTCCCAAAACTGTGATGCACATTGTCTTACAGGTGCTTGGGGAAGAGGGAGAAAGGATATAAATGTAAGAAAAAGATGAATTTGGAGAAAGGAAGACGGAGAGTTTGGAACGAGGGTGTAAGAACATAATGATTTACTGGAATCATACAGAAAAAAAATATGTTGTCAGTCAGTCAGTCAGAGTGAGAGAGAGAGAGAGAGAGAGAGAGAGAGAGAGAGAGAGAGATGTGGGTGATACGCTTCCTGCGTGAAATGTATCCTCCAAAGTGAGAGGTTAGGATATTATTTACACAGTATGTTATGAAGAAGGGCACAGCGTAAAACTGTCCCTTACTATTATTTCCTGGTTTATTAGCTTTTCTTATTAGTACTTTATATCCCAGGATTTTGGTAAGAATGTGGATTTCTTTCGATTCCTTACATACTCTTCTCTTTTGTTGGTGATACCTGTGCCCGCGAGGTGAGAGCGAGTATTGTTTTCCAACGTGGGCATGTTTCTACTTACTCCATTTCCGCGTCGCTTCTTCTATTATGTCCTTTATTACTTTTGTCATTTTCCTATCCCAGTTCTTTAACAAAAACTGATAAACACAGAGTATCACCCTAGAACTGTTGTCATAGAACATGAAAAGAAAATATTAAACGCAATTCATAGTTCAGGAGTGTAAGGAGGTGAGGGAGGGGCGAGAGTATGATTTCCCTTGAGGTTATGCTGCCATCTTTGGTCCTATCTCACGCTCATGGGAGGCTGAGGGTGAGGGTGAGGGTGAGGGTTTGGTAAGGGTAAGGGTGAGGTGATGATGGTGGGTAGGGGTGGAGGTTGGGAGGGTGCGTTTTTGATGAAGTAGTGTTATTGTGGTGCTGTTGTTGTTGGGGGGGGGGCGGGTGAAGTGACACAAGGCCTTTACTATGCTTAGGTGGTTGTTGGTATCTGCTGGTATTGCTTAGAGTGTGGTGGAGGGTGGATGATGTAGTGGTAGAATGCTGTTATGGTGAGAGTTTAAGGTTGTGTGGTGAGACTGTGGCAGATATGTGGTTGGGTGTTGAGGATGGGGTCCATGTGGATCTATGTGTTAAGGGTTTGGTTCATGTGCAATGATGGTGCGGCACTGCGTGATAAAGGTGTGGTTGAAGTGTAGTGAGGGTATGATAGGTGGGTGATTCTGTGGTGAAGCGGTAATGGTTTTGTGGTTGTGTAGTGAGAGTGTGGTAAATGTATAGTTTTGTGGTGAGGGTCTTATAGGTGTGTGGTTGTGTGGTGAGGATGTGGTAGGTGTGTGGCAGCGTGGCGATCCTGCGATAGATGTGTAATTGATGACTGTGGTATATGTGAAGCGCCTTTGTGGTGTGTGTGTGTGTGTTGATTCTGGAATAAAAAGGTGTTGGGATTGATTACGGGAAAGTTATTATGCTGGTAATTTATGGTCCTGTGAACGTAATGACAATAATAACGATATTGTACGATACGAGAAGGAATGAGGGTGGGGGTGTAGGTTCCAAATAATAAGACGCAAGGATACGAGGCGATTGTGGCTTGAAGATGAGCATTTAGTGTTGGTCTTGTGCTAGAGAGATGAGTTTAGGCTGTGAGAAAGGTAATTGATGCTTATGTGATAGTTGTAACCAAGAAAGCTGAGAATATGCTATGCTAATGTTATGGTGATGGTTTTGTACTTCTTGCGTAATGAAGATTTTATGGTGCAGTGATGGATAGATAGATAGATAGGAGGGCAGACAGGCAGACGGAGAGAGAGATATATATATATAAAGGGACAGAATATGTAGACACATAAAAATTGAGAGACAGAGATATATATTCCAGATGTTTCACTATTCCAGATAATGTCATCGCGTGATATAGTCTCTTTCTCTCTCTGTTTGTCTGTCTGTCTGTCTGTCTGTTCTCTCTCTCTCTCTCTCTCTCTCTCTCTCTCTCTCCAACTAGTGCTTTTCACCTCTCCCACGGCCTCCGTTGGCTGTTACTGAACCTCTCCTCTCCACACAATGGCCCCACGACCACCACTGGGGAAACGAGAAAAGAAAGCAGAAAAACAGTGAAGACAAATGTAGCGTTGTGGCCAAGTTGTGTGTGTGAGTGTGTGTGTGTGTGTGAGAGAGAGAGAGAGAGAGAGAGAGAGAGAGAGAGAGAGAGAGAGAGAGAGAATTGGTGGAAATAAACTCTTCTCCACATTCCTCCCAGCAATTTTTACTCAACACCACATACTCCAATGCATTCCTTCATTCCATGCTACTCTCTCATCTACCATTTCATCCGCGTTTACCTGTTTCATCATTATTTTTTCACTACAATAATAGTCTTTTTGCGTCATATCTTTACTCAGTCGTAATATCGATCCTTACGGTAGCACGGTAACACACGAGAAACACTTGGCACCCAGTGGTTTGGTCTATATTACATCCCATCAACCTTCAGCCTTGTAATAAAGCATGGTTTGAAATGGGTCAAAATGGTGTTTAGTGCACCACGATACACAGAGACAAACAATAAAACTTGTCTATAATATAGTTCCTGTCTCAAATGCCAGGTCACATCCCACACCAGTGCAGTTTTAGCCACGACAATTACAAGCCATTAAATTGCTCTGCTATATACACAAAATAATACCAGCAAGACCTAGAACATCAGCCTAGTATTTCCTGTATCAATTACAACAGCATATTTGCCAGTCCATTGCGAGAGTAGTACTATTATATTAATTAAGGTATTGAGAATCATTGTTCAAAATCTCATTATTATATTATCCATAAACTCTCTTACCTATGCGAGAGCTAGCATAGTTTTTATTTTTTTTCCTGTTTCAGCCAGTGACAGCAGCAGCATATTTCTCTCCATGACAACTTTCCAACAGTTTGTCCTGCATTTGTTTCGTATTTTCTGGCCTGTCCGAGCACTGGCGATGACTGACAGACTTTGAATCATGTCTGGCCACTGCCCATGTATATCAGGCACATGCTCACTTTTTGCTTCATATGCTGTGTTGCCTTATTAATTATTTATGTGGTTGTTTTATTCCCTTAACTGTCAGTGTTTATATTCTTGCATGATCACTCTGGCTTTCGGTAATAATGTCTTGTTACCCATTACGGTAACATCCACAATGCATTCTTCACCCACCGATGCATTTGTGTGATATGGTGTTTGATATGACTGTCATGGTCATGCAGTTCACTCTCTCCCATCTGGGAGACACCGAACACATCCTATGTATTCTCTCATCTTGGGGACATCGGACACATCTCACGTATTCTTTCATCTGAAGGACACTGAACACATCCTAAGTATTCTTTCATCTGGGGGACATTGGACACATCCCACTTATTCTCTCATCTGGGGAACAATGAACACATCCCATGTATTCTTTCATCTGGTAGATTTTGAACACATCCCACGTAGCCTATTCTATCACCTGGGGGACACTGCACACATCCCACGTATTCTCTCCTTACCTTCATCATCATGACTTGAGCAGGAAATTATTGATTATGAGTTTAGTAAAATGTCTCTTTGTATTGGCGTAGGAACTAGTGAACCTTATTGGCTACCAGCCTATAGGGCAACTCTAGTACATTCTATGCTCATAGTAACTGAAGACAAAGGAAATGAAAAGTAGGATTCTCTCTCTCTCTCTCTCTCTCTCTCTCTCTCTCTCTCTCTCTCTCTCTCTCTCTCGTTTCAATTAGTAGCAGGGTCATAACCAAAGGTTTCTTTTCAATCCTGATTGCACTGGGAGATGCTACCATTTACGAGCAGCCTATTTCCTATGGCAGTCAGCAGATTTCTGGAACAGATGCCTGGGGTACCTGTGTATTGCAGGCATCTGGGGTGAACATGTGGGGCAGCTGCTTGGGGCAGGTGTCTGGAGCAGGTAGGAGAAGGAAGTGGGTGTGTTCGTGTCGGGATATTTTTAATGAAGTGGAAATTCCCTCTCTTATGCTGTTAGCTTTGTGCTTATTTAATACCTCTGACCTCTGGGGATGCTTGCTTGGCCTCAGTCATGGAGACACTGAGGATGCTCGGTGGGTATGAGATCTTACAGGCAGGATGTAAAATCTCTGCCGTAAACTTGTCTTCGTAACTTCATTGGAAAAGATCATCTTTTTCCCAATCCATTTTACATTCCTCCTGTTCTGTCGTCAGCGCAGGGTCCTGATTACACATATAAGGAGGGAATAATGGGCGTTTGTAGCGTAGTCAGATTAAAGTCACACTCAATTTTTCTTTACGTATCAACTTTTAAGAATATTCCCTTTCGCCATTTCCTCTGACAAGTAAAGTTCTACTGTACACTCTCTTGCATTTTTTTTTTTTCCTCAGCCTCGAAATGATGAAGTCAGATTGCAGCGTTGTGACCTTAATACCATGGAAATAGTAGTCCGTTGTGAGTCGGAAAATGAACAAGTTGCAAGCACCCATAGGTATCTTTTCGTGAAGAGGAATCGCCTACATTTTGCCACCCCAGTGAACAAGCCAGCCTGCTATTTGCCCTAGACGCAGATTATCGCAACAGAACTTATTGACGAACGTGTGGATGGTGGCACAATAGATTACTGCGGGCAATAAATTCCTTATCGCAGCTTAAAGGGGGAATGGAAATAATACGAGAACGGTGGAATGAGGATGGAGTGTATTTGTATTGGTGATTAATGATACTGCGGTGTGACTGCTGACTGGCATGTAGTGTGACACGGTGAATTGGTATGCATGATGAGAGTGTGATGGAGAACAAGTGGTGTGGTAGTAGTTTGGTAGTGTGTGGTAGTAGTGTGATAAAGAATGAGGTGTGGTGGTAATGCAACAGAAACTATAACGTGTGGTGTTAGTGCGACTGAGTTAGGGGGTGATGCTAGTTTAGTGGACAGAATAGGTGGTGTTGTGGTAGTGTGACAGAGAGTATTACATGGTGTGGTGATATGTGTTTTGATATAATGGACGTATTAATAGAAAAGCTCTTTCAGAATATTAGTATACGAATCAGGGAAGCAATGGAGGGACATAATAAGAGAACACTATTTTGATGGCGCAAAAGGTGAATGTAATAATGACAGGAGAAAAACGGCGGTACATAATTATGGTCTCTTTAATAAGGTGATTGAGATAGAGTCGTGCTGATTACATTTACATACATCTGTTTTCTCATAACGCTCGATGGCAGTAGGGCGACTTCGTCAAATAACCGAAAATGAGATTAATTATCTAAAGGCATCGTGTCCAGGACCATCCTCTCAACGTGGTGTGAAAAGCCAAGCATAATCGGCCCTTATTCCCCTCCACATCAACGCTCAAAGTCAGGCGTTTTTTACTGCAGAAACAGCGTACTGACTGCGGGACATTGGCATAGGGCGAGTTGACGAACCAATATTTCGGCGACAATCCTCCTCCTGTGTTTACTGGGGCTGGCTCGACCAATCATGAGGCCTGGATCACCCTCGTTGGTCAGTCATTCCGCGTGCACAGGTTAAGGCAGGGACAGCACTTGAAACCTCCCCTATCTCTGCTACTTTTACTTGCATTAACGCTCAATGATGTCGTCTAGTGAAATAGAAAGTGAGAGTGGATGTCGGAAGGTCACAAGAAAGCGACAACAGCACCGTTTTGAGTGAAAACAAGCGGTTGCTAAGCGTAAACGAAACAGTGGTGATCCTGTGTTGGTTTGAACATTAATGACATTTTTAATCCGCTCTGGGCAGTAAAGAACTCTTTGCCCAGACTGGCGTCCAGCTTTGCATTAGTTTAAGGTACGTGTCAAATTGAAAACTGTCCTGTTATTCATTATTATTACAAGTGTGTAATGCCATTAACATTATAGTGTTTCAGGTCATAAAGTTGAGCTTTGATGACATTACAGTGATTTTGGTCAGTTACATAAGATATTTTTTTTGTAAATTTGCCCAAAATCAGAAATATGATTTACAACCATGTTTGTGATATCAGTATGTTCATATGTATGTCTTGAATTTTAATTGTTTAATAATTTTGCAAAAAATAAAGTTTTAGATGCCATGTAGCTTTTTTTTGTTCGGTGTTTTAATTTCCCATATTAAAAATTTGCCAGAATTCATGGAATTGACATGATTTTTTTATTTTCTTTTACATCAGTGTGTTACATTAGTATCTTTCATTTGCATTCAATAACAGTGATGATGCAGTATATTTTGCCCACTGAAAACTTTGGGGTTGCTAGTTGACGAATTTGGAAAAAAAAAAAATGCTTGAACATGCCATTTTTTTAAATTTAATATATTATTCCATCAAATCATACAAATCTATTGATACCAATTATACATATATTTCGTACAAACAGGATATTACAGACGTACTTACTTTAAGGTCAGATTATCTCAAAAGTCGCCCTTCTCTAAATTATAACCTGTAACCTTTACCTCGATTTTTCTGCCCCTTCATACTTGTAGTTTAATTTGGCTGCTGTTACAATTGATATTTTTTTCGCTATCGATTATCCTCGTAAAACATGTATTAATGATCTCAAAGAAACTGTATTTATTCCCGAAATATAACGGTGATGGCTCATGGTTATATTAATTTTGTATACGTGGATAGAAATAGCAGTGTTGATGCTTTTTTAATTCTAGTTATGCTTGCGGATTTTCTCAGTTATTATGCAGTCTATCATCAGCGACTTGCCAGCCTTTCACGGCATCATAACAGAGGTGGGAAGGTGGCACTCACACCAGCACTCATTATTTTCGCTTCATTTTTCCACCATCAGGCCTAATTTTGTGGCTGTAGACGAAATGAGAAGTGAGAAAATGGTGAAAAAATGGTGTGTGTGTGTGTGTGTGTGTGTGTGTGTGTGTGTGTGTGAGTAATCTTTTCCTTATACTTCATCATACGTCTAATCCATCAGTGATATTACATCCCTCTTAAATATTTATCTCCATCATTCACTCTACACCTCCTTCACTGTTATATATTCATGTCTCTTGACCATCCTCAATTTTCATTCCATCCCTCCAGTTTTCCTGCCTTTAATTCTTTATCCTTTTCTTTTCTTCTGCACTGATCATCCTTCTATTTCATCCCTTCTTCTCTTGTCTTGTTTCAGTAACTCAATGTTTATTTTATTTATCTTTTTTTTTTCTATATTTTAGCAGTCCTCTCTTGCCCAATATTACTGTTTTCTTTTTCCCCTTATATTCTCAAATGTTCTTCCATCTTCCACTCTCTCTCTCTCTCTCTCTCTCTCTCTCTCTCTCTCTCCCCCCTTCCTCTGCCCCCCTTCTTTCTGCCCCACTTTTTCATATTTCTCTCTACTTTGCTTCTCAGTTCTCCTTTTCACCACCGTTCACTTCCCAGACTTACCCACCTTCACCAGACAAACATCATCAGTCTCTTACGATGGATGGTCGGACGTGGGGAAAGGCAAGGCGGGGTTTATTTACAGGACGATGGAAGGCAGAGGACAAGGTGGAAGAAGGAATAGATGAGGGAAAAGAAAAAAATGGTGATGAGAAGGAAAGCTGAAGAGAGGAATGGAAAATACATGAGAGGGAGTAAGAACTAACTCGAGGAATACTGAGAAGGAGAGAGAGAGAGAGAGAGAGAGAGAGAGAGAGAGAGAGAGAGAGAGAGAGAGAGAGAGAAAGGAAAGAAAAGCAGTATATCCGACAAATTGCAAAAACATCTCGAGGAAGAGAAGATACGGGGAAAAAGAGAGAGAGAGAGAGGGAGAGAGAGGAAAGGAAACAAACAAAGCAGTATATCAGTCAATATGCGAAACTGAGCAGGAGGAAGGGAGAAAAGAGACAAAACTGATTTCGTATAGGTAAATGTACGGATGGAAAGGAGGAAGGAAAAACAGTACCAAGGCTGTAGATGAAAAAGAAAGGTGGGAAAACTAAGTAAAAAATTAAAAAAAATCGGGAGGGTGGAAGGAAGGAAGCAAGCAAGCAAGCAAACAAGCTACTACACGAGAGAAAACACTGAGTGAGGAGGTGACGGAATCTAAACAACATTGCAGTTGGAGGAAATGGGTTGTGAAAAAAATGCACGTACTGAGAATCACGAAAAGATGGAGAGGGCATTGATGGACGAAGACGATGGAAGGAAGGGAAGGTAAATTATGGAGAGGGTATTGATGGACAAAGACGATGGAAGGAAGGGAAGGTAAATTATGGAGAGGGTATTGATGGACAAAGACGATGGAAGGAAGGGAAGGTAAAGTATGGAGAGGGTATTGATGGACGAAGACGATGGAAGGAAGGGAAGGTAAATTAATCCAGTATAAGGCAAGGGTCGATTAGAAAGCTAGAGATGAAGTAAAGTGAAAAAGGAGAAAATATACTTTAGGAAATGCAAAATTGTCAGGGTTATCGTTCTCATCTCTCTCTCTCTCTCTCTCACACACACACACACACACACACACACACACACATACGCAAGCACGCACGCACACACACACACACACACACACACACACACACACACACACACACACACACACACACACCAGTTATTCTCGCCTTCCCGACCAATTCTTGGGAACCCATGGGAACAAAGTCTTTCTCGGCATTTTCTTCGCGTTTCCCCTCTCTTGTGGTGTCTGTGGCTTCTTCTGTGTTGACTTTTTATATCATTCTATATTTCCTTTCTATTTTTTATGCTTCAGGCCGTACATCCTGTTCTTATTTTTCTTTTTTTTTTATGTTATTCCTCTTTCTCTTCTGTTCCCTTCTTCTTCTTCTTCTTGTTTTCTTCTTCTTCTTCTTCGTCTTCTTTTTCATTCCTTTTACCCTCTTCCTCTTCATCCTCTTCCTCATCATCCTCGACCTCTTCATCCTCTTCGTTTTCATTCTCCTCTTCATCCTTCTCCTCATTTTCCTCTTCCTCTTCATCTCTTTCTTCCTCTTCATCCTCTTCGTTTCTTTCTTCCTCTTCATCCTCTTCATCTCCTTGATCCTCTTTATCGTCTTCCTCTTCTCAGTCTGCCTCTTCTTCCTCTTCCTCTTTCTCATTGCATACCTCCTATTCCTTCTCTTTCTCCCCTCCTCTTCACCCTCAACTTCCTCTTCCTCCTCCTATTCCTCTTCTTCCTCTTCTTTTTCTTCCGCTTGATCCTCTTCTTTCTTTTCCTTTTCACCTCTCTCTCTCTCTCTCTCTCTCTCTCTCTCTCTCTCTCTCTCTCTCTCTCTTTGTCTCCCACACATACATAAGCATCACAATTCTCACACCTCACGGAAGAAGTACCTTTTCCATTCTGGCCCACTTTCATTCACTACCCACAATAATCTTTTGGATATCCATTATTTAACAACATAGTCTTTTTTCCAGTCGTCCATGCAGTATCGGTTAATATAATTTTTCGTGCGAAGAGTATGCATAACAGTGAACCTTCAGATTTACACCCCCCCCCCATTCAGCAAGACGTCTTTCACGACCCTTCTCAAATCTTCACTCTTATCCCCCAACCTTCTTCCTAACTTACTCTCTTTTCCTCTCAGTCACTCCTCCTTCATGAACTCTCGTTGTCAAGTTCACTTATTCATCTCATTGCCTTGAACAAACATTCTTCTTTTTAACGTAGCTCTAACTTATTTATTCCATATTAAAGTTAAAGCTTATTCTAACAAATGGATTGGTTAGATACTCCATTTTTCTTTACCTCTTTCGATTACACCTTCATCGTGCCTGTTTGCCTGCACTGCTTAACTCCAGTGAACAGCTGTTAATATTCTGTAATGTTGCACCTGACACGTCCTTAGTAATTACCGGTAGTTCATAAAAGCACAGTTTCGGCGCCATGGGAGGTCAGATTCACTATAAAATATCTTAATTGTGAAAATAGATCACTATAATTAACATATCTGTATCCATTACCCACCGTCATTCACATAAAGTTAGTTGTTTTTCATGCTTAAATTAAATTGGGTCTGTCCAGGCGAGCACAGCTGTCGACCACGGTAAACAGCTGCTTCTGTGAGG
The DNA here is from genome assembly GCF_032717465.1 of Coenobita brevimanus. NCBI lineage: Eukaryota > Metazoa > Arthropoda > Malacostraca > Decapoda > Coenobitidae > Coenobita > Coenobita brevimanus. Next base: position 5,610,797 of record NC_136959.1, read on the forward strand.
CTGTATTACGTGAACAGTGAAGTACATACACTGTGTAGGATACCGGCGCCCTCTTGTGATAGACACCACCTCACCAGTATCGGACCAGGATCCTTCCCACGGCGAGGTGTAGGGATATGTCGTGGGGAAATTAGACTCCCAGGTGGACGTACCATCAAGCGCACGCTTCTTGTCAGCGCCACATAAAATGATTGAAATATAGTACTCCAGAAATAGGGAAATATCTAGGAGGAAGGCGCAAAATTGTACCAACAAGCGAGGGAAAAGGGTCAAGTTGTTTGACGTATGAGAGCTGAAGATTACTAACAAATGGATGAGAGGTAAGGAGCAGATGAAATAAATTATCTGAAAACCTAATGAATGGGAATGAAGAGAACAGATCTGTGGTGAACATGTTTGGCTTTGGTGGTGTGCAGAGATGGATGTAGTGGCCGAGAGCGTGATAGATGTGAATAATGCTGAGAAGAGAATGCAGATTGGAAAGGTTCCTAGTGTTGAAAAGACATATACTGGGATGATTAAATGTAGTGGATATATATATATCATCAGCCGTTTGTGTGTCCACTGCAGGACCGGCCTATCCCGACCGAAGTGGGGACGATACAGCCAATGTATCTCTACCAAGTGGCTTAGGCTGTCTAGTAGAGATTGTATGTAGAGTGAGAAGTGCATGTAAGTGTAATTGTAGTGTTGGAGTGGCTTTGGTTGTGTGTGTAGGCTGTGAACCAAGTGTCATTGGCCCGTGCAAGCCAACTGGGTGCAAGCATACTTTATAGTATGCGACACTGGTTCAACCACAGCACCCCATGTGTCCGCCAATGCAATACGTGGCCTGAAGAACGCTCCCAAAGTTTATTACCCTGGTGGGGCACGAACCCTCGTTCTTCAGTGTACGAAAACACACACTTTACCACAGAGGCTCTCTCTCTCTCTCTCTCTCTCTCTCTCTCTCTCTCTCTATATATATATATATATATATATATATATATATATATATATATATATATATATATATATATATATATATAAACGTTCCAATAATTTTGCAAGAAACCTTGAACAAGTAGAGATGTACCAGTGGAATGAAGGCCTTGTCTGCAAAAGTAAATGTGATCGAAGTGAGTGCAGAGCGGCAAAGTCAAGATGTATCATTAGGACTGTAAGGTGTTTATGGTAGTTATGGATCTGAGGGGAAATTTGACGGCAAAAAGATTAAGGGATTATGGAATGTGTTAAGAGTGAATTGTTTGGAAGGTACGTTAAATTTCTGAATACTAGGAAGATTCTTTCGTTGGCAATGCAAAAAACTTAAGAGCAGCCAGACGTCTGAGTTAGCAGTGGAGTGAGATAAAAGTTTGCCCCATAGTTGTTTAGGCTATATATATATATATATGGAGTGGTTGGAGGAAGTTCAGGGAGATGTTGCTTCTCCTGACACTGCGAGGGTTCTCCCTCCTTGATAAGGGAGCTTTGTATGCTCGATATGTTAGGAGTGTAACTACTGTATGTGTGGAAGCGAGACCTGGGGAGTAAAGGAAGAAGATATTCGTGGGCTTATACTTACAGAAATGAAAATAATTTGATGCACGTGAAGTGCGTCCTTGAATGCCAGGCCTTGGGGTACTAGGCACAGTATACAATTGGAGAGCTGAGAGGAAGGATGGGACTGGAGTGTATTATTGTTGTCATGAGGAGGGATAGATTGACATGGTTTGTTCGTATGGAGAGAGTGGAGGACGACAGTTGGGTGCGGAAAGTAAGACGTGTGAACGTCGGCGACAGTGTTGCGAGAGGCAGACCGAAAAATACCTGGACAAAGGGATAAGGGGCTGAATAGGGAGGCTGCCAGAGGTCGAACAGCGTGGAGAGCCGCCATAAGGTGACGAAGACCTACGCACGCAAGCATGTCGGAGCCTTTACAAATGGTACGACGACACGACATATATAGCCTAGTGGCCAAAGTAAGATGCGTAGACTGGAGCGAAGCCGATGAGAGGGAAGAATTATTTCAAATGTGATGTAAGATTCATTCTGTGCTGTTTACTGACTGTATCTGTGACCTTTGTTAAAATGGTTCACAGCTTTATTAATGTGTGTGTGTGTGTGTGTGTGTGTGTGTGTGTGTGTGTGTGTGTGTGTGTGTGTGTGTGTGTGTGTGTGTGTGTGTAGCGAAGTCTGAACGTAAAAAAATAGTTAAGATTATAATGATGATTGCTGATAGGAAATTTGTCTACCATTTGAAAGTGGGAATGAAGGTGAACGAAATCGTCAGGTATTGAACAAAATAACAGTCCATCAGGGTGGTCCTCGATAGAAAAGGAAGGTAAATATGTAAAGGAAGTGTAGGGCAGATAGTCCCAGAAAATAAAGTCGTTGAAGGAATGAAGGCCTTGGCACGGAAGAGATGACTCAGTAGACAGGCAGCTAAAGGACTGAACGATGGCATATTAGTATCAACATTAGCGTTTGGATGCGAAATTTATCATAGCTCGAGAAACAAATGTCGAAGGATACGATGATAAAATTTGACCTTTGAAAATATTGGGGGATGCGTAGGTTAGACAGCGTCACTATTACAGAGATTCGTGAAAAAACCTGGGCCTGAATTCATACTGGTTATGTAGGCTCCCTACATCTTTTCCATAACGATTTATTTTTGTATCAGGCTGCTTAATATGATTCTATACCTTACTTATGGAGAACATGGCGATAATAGAATGATTTAAGGAACATGAAAGAAGATAGTAAAGTATAATAAACAAAATAAGTCTCTTAGGAAGAGGAGTTAGGGAGCTTCCTTAACCGAGAAGAATATATGACTTGGTGTTACTATGATTCTAGCTACTTTCCTGCACACACACATTACATACATAGGGAGCTTCTACTACACACAGTCGAGATGCATTTTAGGGATCCTGAGGGGCAAGTAATGTGTTGTAATGAGGAAAATGCTCTCATGGACACTCCCAGTAACCCACCTCACCCATTGTTCATGCACGGGTAAATGTGTGGAAAGATTTTGGGGTGTAGCTACGTAGGTTAACTGTCATAAAGACTTTGTATCATAAAGCAGCGACTTTGTATTTGCTTGTAGAGGAGTATATTTTAGACTTGTGGTCGAGCGGCTTTTATATCTTGTAGTAGTTTCCCCACCAGATGTCATGTAGTGACGAGAGAGGTAAAGAATAGTATGGGACTATTTTTATTTGTCTTGGAAATATTAAACAGGTCTCTCTATGGGAAGAGTATAAGTCCCGGGTAGCTACCTCCCTGTCTCGCTATCTCTCTCTCTTTCTGTTCTAAGGCTAATCTCCGTCTCGACCTCTCTCTAGGGTCGCTTGTCTCCTTCTCCCCTCTCTTTCCTAACATCTGGTGTAGCAGGGGTGTGTCACGTATGTTCCTCATGGTTACCAGATCTTTCTTCACGAGAGGACTGCTGACAGCTAACTGCATCATCTCCTTACTGGCCGCTGTCGTCAGCTTTCCTCAGTGTTAAGAGTGTGTAAGCATGCTTAGCACTGCTCGATTCTCGCAGACACAACACCTTCTCATCATTTGACTTCCTGCTTCTATCTGTCACTCTATCTATCTATTTATCTATCTATCTAGTATGATTTGCAATTATAATATGGAGACCTACCACATTGCTTGGCCGCGCAAAAATGGCGTACCATCGACATTTAATAGTCATAACATATTAATACATATTATATATACATTATAATGAACTTATAAGCTAATTAAGTGAAATACATAATATTGTAAAGTAACATAATTGTATTAATATTGTATACATATATTATTCATAGTAAATAGTGATTATTCAGTAATATTACATTTAAACAAGTTGTATACATATTTGAATAAATGCAATATAATTGTGCAATGGTAATACTGCTAAGTTATACATTACATATTTGAGTTATCACTTTAGTAATGTCTAATATTTCATCTAACTTGTATGATGATACTGGTAATATAGAATTGTGCTATAATTGTATGACATAATATTGTACTAACATTGTGGTACTACATAATTGTAACATTTTATGAATTGTTACTAAATATTGTGTTAATGCATAATTGTGTTGGCCTTATAATTGTAGTTACATTTTGTTAATGCAACTATTACATAAGTGTCTTGGCCTTATAATTGTAGTTAAAGTTACATAAAAGTTACATCTTGTTAATGCAACTGTTACATAATTGGCAAAGTGTAACATAATGCAATCGTTTGTCGTTACATAATTGTTATATATCGTTTGTAGGTACATAATTGTAGTTAGTGTAACATAATGCAATCGTTTGTCGTTACATAATTGTTACATATCGGTTGTAGGTACATAATTGTAGTTAGTGTAACATAATGCAATCGTTTGTCGTTACATAATTGTTACATATCGTTTGTCGTTACATAATTGTAGTTAGTGTAACATAATGCAATCGTTTGTCGTTACATAATTGTTACATATCGTTTGTAAGTACATAATTATAATATGGAGTAACATAATTGTAATAACTGCAGTCCTAACATATGCTGCGGTCGATGATAGTGATGATGTTTCGTGCCACTTGTATGTGGAGACAACAATTTGCTTTTTTGTTTGTAGTTTATGTGGTATTTTGACTTATGTAGTAACATTGACACTTATTTTCATATGTTTGGTATGTGATCTTACTCTATTTCTCTTTTTTCTTTCTTACTATTCTTTTTTTTCTTTTCTTTTTTTTTTTGTATGTATTGATTTTCTATAGATTGTTTCTCTTTGCTTGTGTACGCTTTTTCAATGTTGTTCATGGTTGCATAATTACTGGCTAATTTCCTTGGGATACTTTTTCAAAGTTTAGTTTATATTGCACAGATACTATAAAATGATATTATATAGTCCCATATTTTGTTATTTTATATAAAAAATATATACATATACACTATATACAGTATTAACTATATACACTGATTTGTTGTTCACCTGTACCTATCGTGGGTAATATGTGTGTCAGCACTGTGTGGAAATCATTGTCTTCACGACTGTGTTGAAGATGTTCACTCTTGCTAACGGCATTTGTGTTGGCCATTTTTTTTTTTTTTTCTAGTTTACCTTGTAACTTAATTTATATGTTTCCACTAGGTAGTTTTAATTAATAAATGTTTAATACAGTTCTTTTAATCGCTCACTGAGTAACTGTGATGGTATATCTTCTTTATCACTTTGTAGATGTAATAATGTATAGTTGTATGTATGAAACACGTATTTTATGTAGGTATAAATGGTAACACTCTTTGGCAGTAAATAAATGTTATAATAAATGAATGAATATATACAGTGTAGAATATTTATTGTTGGTGCAAGTATTTAATGATTGAATTATGAAGATAATTGAAGTAGGTATATGTATTTAAGCTGTAACTATACAACACGTTTTATATGTTTGTGCAGAAGCTTATTGTCTATCACTGTGTATTGTATGAATGAAGTAACTATGTAACTCACTAATTTTTACCGTGGTGGGAAATGGTGTGAGTGGTGTTGCACGTGGTGATAGCGTTGTCCTTCGCGGGTTGATTGGCGTGTTGTCGTCTCAGCACATGGTGACGTCGGCTTCCCACACTGGTAGCTGTGGTGAGTGAATGAGTAGCGATGAGTAACTTGAGTGAAGACGAGTGAGTAAGATGAGTTGTGAATATGGACTTGGTGTTTGCTTCGTCGTCCTGACCTCTTCACACCTGCGTAAGCGTTGGGGGTTGGGTGGATGTAGCAGAGAGAGGAGGGTGAGGTCTGGTGGTTATGAGTTGTGAGTCGTCTCTCACTCTTCGTTTGTTTGTTTGTTTGTTTGTTTTTCTCTCTTTCTTGATGTATTCTTGGTCCTTTTTTTCTTGTGATTTACTCGTTGTAGGATGAAGACTGCCGCTTCTTGTAGGTGCGTGTAGAAGATTATACAGACGACGTAGAGTTGTTAATTGTAGTTGATTGTAGATGGCTGTAGACTTTGTAGACTATTTGCACTGTAGGCTGTATTTTGTAGGATTCAATGTAGAACTGAAGCTAATCTTGTAGTCTCGGTTGCTTTTGTAGAAATTTGCTTTTAATTCGGAGACGATGTCCGCAGATTTGCTGGTTTGTCGTTAAGCTACTTGCAAGGCGTCGAGTGATCTCTTGACCTCTGCATCAGCGTAATGATCTGGGAGACGGAGGGGGCTGGATGGAGAGAATACTGTCAGGAGCTGATGTTGTTGGTTGTTTTCAATCTTGATATTTTGTAGGAATTTAATGTTGATTCGTAGACGAGGTTCGTATACGTTCGCTGCTACCAAATGTCATAAATGACATTTGGCTTGGGAATATTAAACAGGTCTCTCTATGGGAAGAGTATAAGTCCCGGGTAGCTACCTCCCTGTCTCGCTATCTCTCTCTCTTTCTGTTCTAAGGCTAATCTCAGTCTCGACCTCTCTCTAGGGTCGCTTGTCTCCTTCTCCCCTCTCTTTCCTAACATCTGGTGTAGCAGGGGTGTGTCACGTATGTTCCTCATGGTTACCAGATCTTTCTTCACGAGAGGACTGCTGACAGCTAACTGCATCATCTCCTTACTGGCCGCTGTCGTCAGCTTTCCTCAGTGTTAAGAGTGTGTAAGCATGCTTAGCACTGCTCGATTCTCGCAGACACAACACCTTCTCATCATTTGACTTCCTGCTTCTATCTGTCTCTCTATCTATCTATTTATCTATCTATCTAGTATGATTTGCAATTATAATATGGAGACCTTCCACATAACAAGTGCATTTTGATATGATTTTCCGTAGGGGTGGTTGTGTTTTTGACCCACAGTATCTATGTATCACGAAAGGAGCGTTTAGAGAGGGCCAATACGTGAGATAACATATATGTTATCTCACGTATTGGCCCTCTCTAAACGCTCCTTTCGTGATATGATATTCCCTGGCTAAGTATAATGTTATCCCAGTTCATCGGAGTCAGAGCTAGCTAACAATGCTCCCGAATTCCAATGATTTATTCCCTTCATTCAGAGAGTAATACATGAAAGAAGTATTTCATAAAAAAACACTCCCGAGGTGTGTTTTTTGTATGTAATGGCGGGGGAGTGTGAGGGTACATATACAAGGATACATTCCCAACATGAAACAGCGCTCCCGGACGTGGCGTGGGAATTTATGAGAGATAATGCCCCAGGGATAGGCTATAATTCTCGCATGCTGAGCAGCTTAATGTCTGAAGCCGAGTGCTGGCGAGGGCAGAGCGGGTGATGGGGGTGAGGGAGGAGGGGAAGAAAATGCTGGGGGCCGTGTGTGTGTGTGTATGTGTGTGTGTGTGTGTGTGTGTGTGTGTGTGTGTGTGTGTGTGTGTGTGTGTGTGTATCAATAAACTGGTGACTGTGAGATCAAACCCCGTGATTTCATCCTAACATCCTTTCATAACCGATTTATTTATTCATTTTTATTTATTTATTTGCTTATTCCACCTTAATTTCCTATTTTGTGTCCTGTAAATCCTACTAACAATGCCATACTCTGCATAAATAATATGCAAAAGGATGTTAACCAGCCATATCTAATAATAAACCGCTGAGGAAGAGATGCTAGGGAACCTCCTTGCCCCGATGAGAATATGGAGCCGAGTGTTTGGGGTGTTGATGGTGTGTGTGTGTGTGTGTGTGTGTGTGTGTGTGTGTGTGTGTGTGTGTGTGTGTGTGTGTGTGTGTGTGTGTGTGTGTGAAAAATAGCAAACGCATATTTCATCTGATCTTGACCAAGCTTTGTGAGGCAATTGAGGATTAGCCACAGGATCTCAACAGTTATTTGAGAAAACTGGTCAGTGGTCAAGGTCACTTGAAAAGGTCAACTGTTCTTTAACTGTTCTACACCAGAATTAGTAGAAGGGTTTAGGCTAAGACTAGGGTTCTTGTCGATTAAGGAAGCATTGTAACACCTTTTCCTAAGTGATTTATTTTGCTAATTACACTCAACTCTCCTATGCTGTCTTATATAAATCCGTGAGACATCGCCATACTCTGCATAAGTAACGTAGAAAAGGATATTAACCGGCCATATCCAAAGCTAAATCGCTAAGGAAAAGGTACTAGGGAGCTTCCTTAGGCGACGAAAATACAAGCCTAGGACGCAAGGTCAAGGTCACAGCAAAAAATAAAAATTCAGGGTCACAGGGCAAGGCCAACTTAACATCATTAATATTTTAAAATCAAAATTGGTGGATTTGTTACGGATCAGGCAAGAATGAAATAATTCGTACTGAGAGCAACTGGTTGGAGAATAAGGTCACGGAACAAGTCAGATATTGAGATTGATTGCTGGAGGTAAGTATTGCTCTCTCTCTCTCTCTCTCTCTCTCTCTCTCTCTCTACCACTTTGGAAAGAGAGAGAGAGAGTGGGGGGGGGGATGAGAGAAATTATATTAACCCTTCGTTTTTTTAGCTACTCTCTCTTTTTAGTACATTTAAAGGCAACGGAACATTATTTTCCAACACACATTGTACATACACTTTTTTGCTTTTAGGTGGTGTGGAGATGAGGTACCCTCTGTCAATGAAAATTATATCTTGGGAGTGCACAGAAACGAGACTGGTAATGAGAGAAGTAGACGATGTATGGCAAAAAATCAGAGGAGTTTGTCTGGGAGGGTTATTTTATTTTATTTTATTTTTACTTGTCCGACTCTGGGCAAAGGCTCAGGGCCTATTTCTTGGGGGCTGTCACCTATCCCAAGGCCCAGTAGTCCTCCTACACCTCCACATGTCACCACTTCGGCGCTAACACCCACCGTCCATTTTGAATACATGCTAGGGTTGTCTCATACAGGACGGGTGTACTGGTATTAGCGGGGGTACTTTTACGACATGTCGGGGGGGTCATCTGGTAGATCAGGAAAGTCTGATTTTTTAGGAAAATCAAATCCTTAAACTGTTTCCTGCCCCAGCCGGGTTTCGATCCTGGGTCCATTAGGACTTCCGGCCGCCTCTCTACCGATTCAGCCATCGCCTCCCCCATGTAGCATGTAATGGTGAAATGAAGTGTTTTATTTGGTGATTAAGGGGTTTATAAGCAGTCTTTCTCGCCCACCCTACATGGATTCTTGAATTAGGAGTCGTGAGGTGGTATATGAAGCGCTGTGGCAACTCTTCCTTTGTGATATATCGCGGATTTTACATCTCAGTATTTCTGTGTATTATATTGATGCAGACTATGGTATACCGTATAATGCTGAGGTGTGATATGCAAAATAAATCTCCCAAGAAGGAGGTACTGAGAAAATCTTCAGAACCGTTTAGAATGTGAGGACAGATGCTTTGCTTTTGAAAAATACGTAGATAGACACATGTGTTGTCACTTCTCAGATAACTGTTCATTAATAACGAAGGAAAAGCCTATGAGGCCTCTCTCTCTCTCTCTCTCTCTCTCTCTCTCTCTCTCTCTCTCTCTCTCTCTCTCTCTCTCTTCAAACCCGGTTAAGTACTTACTGACCACTGACTTACCACACCGTAATAATGCAAGCATATCACCTTGCCTGACCGATAATTTCATCCAACAATGAAAAGCCCTACATGCTACGCCTCACAAAAAAGGGAGCATATTCTCCATTCCCTCACTCTCCATGCCTCACCTGCTAACTCAGTATCTCCCCTCCTTTCGCTCCATTAGAGTCAACTGCTCCCTTGAGTCCCACTTTCCCAGCACATAAAAGCTCACCCCCACTACTGTGCCGCGGGATGCCTATAATAACTCAGATCTGGGTGCGCCTGAAGCAGGGCCCATTCTTGGTATCCTGTGTTGGGCACTTCTCACCACCTCACTGTCTTCTTCCTCATTTTGTTGTTATTTTTGCAACTCCAGGCTCGCGTTCACGTGGAACCCAGTAGACTGCTAGATGCGAGCCACTTCAACCCGTCGCTCGTAGAGGTCTTTTGTTGAGCGTGTCTTTAAGGACTGTCTATGTTGTAATGATGTGGTGAATGAGGAGAGTAAATGTGTTGCGGTGCGAATAATGCAGTGTAGTGTGGACATAATGGGTTCCCGTTTCAGTTGTGTTTTGTATTGGAATGGTAGCAGGGAAGGATAATAGCCACATTGCAGTCTGGCTAGGTGAACTCGAGTCTCTGTGGGTATGGGTATTTTCTGCTGGGTGTTTGTCAGGGTGTGATTAGGATGCTGCTTGACTGAGGGTATTGAGGGGCTGTGGTGGTTGTCTGTGTATGTATCTTTCTGTGAAGTATAGTGGTCTGTGGAAGAAGGATGTTGCCTGTGTAGTTTGTGTGTGTGTGTGTGTGTGTGTGTGTTTTATATCTTTGTAGAAGTGAAGGGTGGTGCAACATAAAGTTACAAGGGTGAGATGGTCTAACTATAACGATAAACTGTGTGCTTCTCATATTCGTATGTCCCTTGATTGAATCTATTTTTTGTGTCTTGGTATTTGTGATCTATTATATTGTAGCGAACTTAGTGCATCCTGTTTTTGTTCTTGTGATTATTTTTTTTTTTTATTTATTTATTTTTATTTTTTAACCTTAATCCTGCATGTCTTTTTTAAGGTTAGTGTCCATCTTGGCATAGCGTGATTCGCAGTTGTGTTAATGAATTCTTATACAGACGGTTCTCCGCAAGTATTTTTGTTGTCGAAAGATAGCTGCTTGCCTCACTTCAAACAGTGAAAATAAACTAATTTCAAAGTGCGAGGGAGGGTTGTGAAATGAAACAACAGGATTCTTGGTTGTAATGTGGTATCGGTTGGGATTTTTCAGAACCATAATGCATAGGTGGTTGGAGGTCTCGGGTTGATGTAATGCCATAAAGGATGTAGGCCGGTTGACTTAATGTTTTCACGGCAGTGGCCAAGTCTTGGGCCACTAGACTTTGCACAGTGGAGTTTATCAAGTGAATGAATGGTGTGTGTGTGTGTGTGTGTGTGTGTGTGTGTGTGTGTGTGTGTGTGTGTGTGTGTGTGTGTGTAATATGGAGTTTACTCACTTGTTAGAGCTTAAAATAATTATGGAAACCTTTATAGACGAACCCGTAAGAGAAATGGGTTACGTAAGTACTATGAACACCATGCCTGACAGGTGGTGACTGGGAATATGCATTATCAGTTAGGGAGGCGACTGCTTACGAGTGGCTTTTAGTTACTGCGATTTACTAACATTTTCAACAGTCTTCCTGTTCATTGCTCTCCACAGTCAACTTTCCCTACACACTGATATCAAGCCACCCTCCCCCCTCCATTTTTTTTTTTTTTTTTAGTACAGGCAATTGTAAACTTTCACTCTCTTCACATCCCTTCCATCTATCAATACAATATTTCATGTACCGGGTAATACAAAGTTATGCTACCCCACACTGACTTCACTTCGCTTATACTTAGTCGCCCCCTTCTCGTTCTCTCTCTGCGTATCTTTCCCTTCCTTACTCCACATCTCACTCTTCCAATTACTACATTCCTTTTTCACACAAGGTCCTTCACAAACGTCACTCCCTGTTACATATCACTTCCAAAGATACATTCACCCTTCACTGATACCTCTTCCCCTCCCATCACTGCTCACCACACTCCCAAACTACTCCCTAACACACCTCTTATTCTTTTATCCCTCACACTACTGCCTCACCTATCTTCCCTCCTGTCAGCTCCAACGCTAGCTCCTATCACAACGCCGTCCCTCATCACATTCCCCCGCTAACCCTATGAAGCGTCACCAACATCAGGAGGTCGTGTACCAGATCAGTATTACGCAGCCTCAGTGCTGTATGGACCCACGACCAACGGGCAATATCCCTCCCTCAAGGCCATACAGTCACCCACCCTCCCACTTACTGTATCTAACTATTTATAAAGCATGTGTGTGAGCTGGGAGCAGGGCAGTGAAATGGGGGGAGGGGCAAGGCGACGTGGAGGCGATTTGTTTGTGAGCACCCCTTGCGGAATTATGGCGTCTGACCCACTTACTGTATTTAACCATTAATAGAGCATGAGCGTGAGCTGGGAGCAAGGAAGTGAAATTGGTGGGGGGGAGGGGGCAAGGCGACATGGCGACGATTTGTTTCTGACCACCCCTTACGGGATTAAGGCGTCTGACAATAGATAGATAGACAGATGATGGCAGGAAACGGGGGAAGGGGAGGGCGTGGATATGTGGACCAAGGTTAAGGGAAGCACGACTAGGAAAAGGTTGTGAACCGCTGTCGTAGCAGTCTTTGTGCTTTCTGTCCGTGGGTCTGGTCCACAGGCCACGTCCCAGAACCGTCCGCTGTTACTATTTAGGAAGTAGTAGTGGTTAATGTTACGAAGGCGGACTTACATAGAATCCAGGAACAGTAAACCATCGCTATATTCACTGGAGTGGACTGAGCTCGCTTTCATTATACCAGTTTTATATTCCTCAACCATGACTTTACCACCTCACTGTCTCATGTTCAGCAGCAATAGTCAGGCGTGAAGGAGGAGTGATGAGAATTGCTTGAATCATGGGTGTGTGGTAGAAGGAGGATGGCTTAGTAAGGACATCAGTGCTTGGAGGTCTCTCTGTTGGTGCCACCCCTTCCAGAATGCAGTACGTTAGGTAATGGAGAGATAGGCAGATGCTGAACTTAGTAACACTCACCCCACCTTATTGCAACTATCCTAATTGTTCAATACTTTTCATTCATTATCCTAGCCGCTTGTTGCCCCGGCCACAGGATGAGGCTGGGTCAAGGCCTCAGACTGCTTCACCACATGCAGACAACCTGCCCCCCACAAATAATCTAAGGACCGAATATTTCACTTTGCCCTGTGATTATGACCGTCGACCAGCTATTTATTGTAAATGTAAATAATTAATTATTGTCTGACCTTCAACCCGTCCTTTAAGTTTATTCCAAATCAGATCAAAACTGTTTAGGTTGATCGTACCCTGTGACCTTGACCTTTGATGTATTATTCAAAGTCCAGTTTCCTCATTCCTGGGTGATCCTACCTTTTTCGATATATTCTTAAACTGAAAGTCTTTCATCCCTGTTTTACCCGAAACCCGTCCACAGAGTTGGCTAAAATCGGGGGAAATGCTGAAATTGACCTTGCCAAGGGACCCTGACCATTGACCTTGCCCGTGACCTTGAGTTCTAAGTAGTTATCTTCAATATCACATCCCAGATATCCTGCACTACCAAGATTCCGTCCACAAAAATAACTATAAATTTGGTGGAAAAAGTAAACTGATTTTATCATGCAATTTTGACTTTTGACCAGTTGTTCTTAGTAACAGAGATCAACCCTACTGTGTGGCTATGTTTAATAAGTGTTATGATCCCCTTAAATTAGAGTACAGTACTAGTTTTAATGACGTTATTGAATTCAAATGGATTCTTTTCGTTTATATAAAAGAACTACAGAATGATCATCAAATATCTCTTTTAATATATTACATAATATTTCATTTCTGTTGCTTGGAATAAATTAACACTGAAATCTCTCTCTCTCTCTCTCTCTCTCTCTCTCTCTCTCTCTCTCTCTCTCTCTCTCTCTCTCTCTCTCTGTAATCGTTCCCTCAGTGTTTCCATGTTTTGAAAGATGGTAGTTTGGCAAATTTCATTTGTACATCCTTGGATGATCCTCAGCCAACACTGTCACCAAGTTTGCTCCAGAGTCTCCTAGCCAGATGTTTTTGTTATTCCGTTCACACACTGACACACTAGGGTTCAACTTGGACCGAACCTTGTGACCTTGACCTTTGACCCAGTGCTCTAAAATTGTACGAGTAATTACTTTGCTCTTGCCTTATCCTCAGCCCATGCACTAAGTTTGGTCTAGATCAATTGATAACACTTGTTCAAAAAAATTCTGAACCCCTTGACTGATGCTAAAACTTTCCATCACGTCAGATTAATCCATTTTTGTGCCTGGTTTCCCAAATAAAGGACAGAACTAATGATTTTCAAAGGTTGATAATGGAGGGAGCCCCGAAGTAGGAGCCTGTGAACTTTGCGAGGAGGGTGGTACACTTAATATCTTCACATTGGAACCCTATGCATTAATAGGTTAAATTGGATCATTTAATTTCACTTGGTGTGTGTGTGTGTGTGTGTGTGTGTGTGTGTGTGTGTGTGTGTGTGTGTGTGTGTGTGTGTGTGTGTGTGTGTACACATACACACACACCAAGTGAAATTAAATGACGCTGTCCATGGTATTGCAAAGATCTGGTGTACGAACAAAGGTCCCATCTTTTTAGGACTCCCGTGGGTCACGTCCATTTCCATATCTATCACATCTGCTTAACACTGAAGGACACAGATGCCAAGTGAACATTGTAAACCAGGTGGTGGAAAATACCCTCAGGGATAGAAGAACATGTGTCTTTTTTTTAATATGGAATTTGAATGTCTTGCCAGTTGTTGTTTGGTGTTTTGTGGTAAGATGCCAAAAATTTGCGAATAAATATGGAAGAGAAGCAACGGACGGAGGATGGAGTGAGTTGTGGGGATGGTAGTCAAATGGTGGGTGACAGAGCGACTTGGAGGCGGTTTGTCTGCGGCCACCCTTTGCGGGATTAGGGCGTCGGGCTATAGATACTGTAGATAGATAGACATAATTCCCTACTTCATTGCCCTCCGGTCTGTCCCATACCGTACACGGATGGGACAAGAGATGACTGGGGTGTTTTACTGACGTCCTGTGACCTGTTGAACTCTCTGTTGTCCCTGAAGTAATGATAGGCCACCCAGTGCATTGAAGAGTCCATGTGTGTTGTTGATTAAAGAGTGTAAAAAGCAGAGAACCATTACATGTACTAAACCTCTTCCTGTTAGGTTACAATGGGAAATAAAGAACAGTCGGGATGAACTAATATGAAGATGACATATAATGGGTATAAATTTTCATAATAGTGTAATATTGTGTGACTCTCTTAAGTCGATTTAAAAAGTTCTTCATGGCAGTACAGAAGGAGACCTGGGGGGATGTGGTGGTGGTCTTTGATGTGCAGTAGAGCATAAATACACTCATTCATTCGCTCAAACACACACACACACACACACACACACACACACACACACACACACACACACACACACACACACACACACACACACACACACACAACGAAATCCTGAAATAGATATCTGGGGTAAGGTTTTTTTTTTATGTAAGTTTTTTCTCTTCAGTGTCTTTTTCATGCAATATTTATTCATTCACTGAATGCTAAGATACTGGGTTTTCTCTCTCTTCCTTCGCAAATTATAATACTATCAAATCAGTCAAGGAAAATCAAATAAAAAACGTTTCCATAACTGTCCATCTCCAACATCAATAAAACGATGGATGAAGTTCAGAATGGCAGTTGCATCTATTAAATCATGCATCCATTATTTCTTGTAGAAATAATATTTGTTTTTGCAGTTCTCATCCTCCCTCCCTCCTTCTTCTTGCAATGTACCGGTACTGTAATATGTTTTCGTTTTCATCCTCATCCTCTCTTCCTCCCTCTTCGTGTCATACAGGTTTTATACAAATGTCTTGATGAGCCGCTATGCAAAGATGGACAGCACAAGAAAAACCAACTTACCCTCATGTAGTAAAATTTTATCACCAGTGTCATTCTCGGTAACTTTTTTTTGTTTTTATACTGGTACTTCGTCTTCCCCTGGTTATTGAGGATTTAGTCATCCAGTTTCGTTCATATTCTTCGGAAAGTGTAGTATTGCGACTGAGTGATAAAAATAAATACCATACTCTTCAGTAATATGTGGCTGAAATCCCACCAAGAATAGCGCGATGTTTATAGATTTCTCGAAACTATACCAGCTCTTTTTTTTTTTTTTCTATTTGCTATATCTCTACGACTGTTGGGTTTATAGTTTCTGTTTGTTGTATTGCCTCCTCATGAGTTTTTTATCATATTTCATTCAGTCAATACCGTACAGTAAAGACAGTGGTGCACAACGAAGGGCAGCTTAATTTTGACACACAAAATAGTGTCAGTGTCATTTGCAGTAATCTTTTTTAGACCTCATTTTCGCCAGTTCTTTTAAGATATAATAATCTAGTTTGGTTCCTCATCTATATAATGAGTAGTACTTTAGGGCTGAGTGGTAAAGGCAAATAGTTTTTAATTTTCTATGCTTGAAATCCACAAAGAATTAAATAATGTATGCATAGTCTTCCACACTGACGATTTTTTTACTCATGGCTCCATAACTATTGGACGTATTTCAGCTTTATCCGCTGCACGATCTTTCTTGTGATTTCCCTTTTCCATCAGTACCACTTTAATGTCAATATTTCAAAATACAGTGGTGCACAGCGAAAGAGGACACAGGGACTTAGCACATCACTGGCACATCAAAATATAGTGTCAGTGCCTTTTGCAGTAACCATTTTCATAACTCATTTTCCCTAGTTCTGTTTATGGCTTAATCAGAGAGGTACAAGAAAGGTTGGGAGAGACAGAATCTTTAAACTGGAAATGTCCAGAAGGGGTGCTAAAGGCTGTAACTGGGCGAGAGGACTCTTCCATTTCGACCTGCCAGTACCCGCTGAGGAGGTCTAAAGATGAAAAGACTACGTTATTGTCACCAAGGGATTCTAGCAAATCAGTGAGGACAGGTAACGGGAAACGGTCTGGAACGGTGACAGAATTGACCTTACGATAGTTGACTACTGGTCTAAAGTTGCCGTCCTTCTTTGGTACTAAGAAAAGTGGGCTATTCCATGGACTGACGAAGGGTTCAATAATGTCCTGGTCTAACATGTTCTGTACCATTTGATCTGTTTGCTTTCTCTGGCTGTGAGGCAATCGATACGCTGGTATGTAAATCGGCTGAGTTCCTGGAAGTAGTTCAATTGTATGTTTGACAAGGTCTGTTCTACCCATCGGTTCACCGGGTAAGGCAACCACGTTTCTGTACGTGGTCAGAAGGTCGAGGAGTTGAGGCGTATTTTCTGGGAAATCTGTGCGAGTGAGATGTGAGAGCATATTGGGTGAATGCGTCGGCGCAGATCCCGTAGAGTTAATAGTACATACACCGATTGGCATATCATCAGTCTGAATAGTAGGAATTGAGGAATCCTGGCACACCTTTACGGCCGCTGGATATACTAGGAAGTCTCCAATCTTTACACCACTTTTAAGTTTTAGTGGAGCATTTGTGACATTGAGCAAGTACAGGTAGCATAAACTGTCCTCTAAGACTGTACACCACGCTGACTCATAAGTCAAGCCATTCACACAACACGTCTCAGGTAGGGTTAGTACATCCACTCCTTCTTTCGCACCGGCAACACAAACAGAGACTTTGGTGAACTCATGCGGTAACAAAATTGTGCACATATTCGTTACTGCACGTTTCGTCTCTGCGTGTTGGAGAAGATCATTCAGACTGTGTGAGGTAGGTAACTGAGACATGTCTGAGTCAGCGATAGTGTTGTCGGGAGAGGATGTAAGAGCCATGTTCGAGGGCTGAGATGATGTATCAGGAGACATTGAGGAATTTATGTCCTTGCTCGCAGTCAGTAAAGGAATGATCTCTGTATTCTCAGATGATGATAGTGGTGTTTTGGGCTGGGTTGGACTTTTTGGTAGTGATAGGGACAGAGGTAATTGAAGGACTGATTTGATCGTAAGAACAGGACAGGGACATTCCATAGTGGAAACCGGGAATCCGGAAATGTCTATACTACCACAGGCAGGTAATAATGCAATGGAATGTTGTGCCATGGTGAAGAAACCAATAAGGGCATCTGCGGGATACTGCAAGTCATTAGTGATATGAAATTCAATGGGGATAGGGGGCAAATCTCTGTGGAGTTTGACTTCAAGGGTGACTCTTCCCTTAACCTTAAACTCTGAGCCGTTAACACCACATAGGCGAATGTCTGGTGGTTCTAGGAAACTGACGTGGTTGTGATGGCGATGAATAATTTGTAAAGAATTTTCGGAGATGAGATTTACTATAGATCCTGTGTTCAAGAAGAATGACGTTGGTATGTCATGACTGCTTCCGAGAATGACTAAACCCGAGGATGTTATGGGACCTACATGGCGGATGGGGAGTTGGGTTTCTGGTTCTACATGATATTGGTCCGATACGGGCGCGGCGCTTCCCCCAACTGTGGGCGGTTGAGGTAACGACATTCCTCAGTGGTGTGAGTCGTGCTTGATTTGTGGTATTTGCAGTGTGGACGACGTGAGCGGGAAGGCGTACGCTGTCTGGTTTGGGAGTGAGGACGTCTGTATGTACGGTCGCAACTGGATGCTCGATGTCCAGGATGACCACAGTACCAGCAAAGAATTGAAGATTGTCTGTTTCGTCGGGCGCTAGATTGATCACGACTTGCGGTAGGAGAGCAATGTGTGTTAGGTCTGCCGCGTGTGGTGGGACGGGAGCGAGATTGGTCTGGGGTAGTGGAGGTGTGACAGACTGAGGAGGCCAAGGGTTGGGTGGTGCCCTGATGCGTGTAGTTCGATCCTGTTCTTTCATGAATGGCTTTAGTGACCTGAATAATTTTATCCCCTGGATTGAAACCGATTTCCAAGGCTAGCTCTCGCTGTTTAGGAGTAAGCCAGTGAAGGAATCTGAGGTAACCAATTAAGTCAGCAAAGTTGGTGAGTGAAAGCATTGGAACGCCATTCTTGTCTTCTAACCATTTCATGCCTACCAGTAATTGGAGCATCTCGCTACTAGTTGCTTTCATGGCGGCGGCAGCTTCGCGGAGCTTGGCATATTGCGCTGGGACGTGCAAGTCCTCATCTAGTTGGTTTAGGAGATTAATGAATCCCATGAGAGACGCGGTACTTGAATGCTGGCAACAAAGGCTGATGAGTTCCGTACGAAAATCAGCAAAGGTACGAATGCTATCGAAATGTCCTGCACGGATCGTGGATCCGATGTCTGATTTACCGTGGTGCAAGCGACCGAGGAGGTAAGCTACTTTGAGCGATTCCTCGGTAATTTGTCTATTGTTTATTTCTGTTTCGACTTCTCTGAGGAAATCATAGACAGACCAAGTTGGGTCCTGGCCAGTAAATTTGGGACGATTGGCATCGTCGAGATAGATAGACTGTCGAGGGTTGGCCATGGCTGGAAGTGTAGAAGTGGCGGCAGGAGAGGTGTGGGAGAGAGAGAAGGTAGTGGCAGTTAAGGGCGAGCAAGACGGGGTATGGAGGGAGGCAGGAGAGGGAACGACAGGGGAAGGAGTAGAGGAAGAAGAAGGGAGTGTAGAGGCAGGAGTAGAGGAGGAGGTATCTGGATTTACGAGGGTAGGACGGGTAGTAAGTGATTCTGCGGGAAGTGAAACGGGAGTCTCAGGTACAGGGCGGTGGTACTCTTTGCCACTTCGTAAATGAGTGATTGTGTTAGAGTCGGCAGACGGGGTATGCGCAGGTGATGTTTCCGGGGCAAGAGGGCTGGTGGTAAGCGGTTGACGTGGAAAGTATGACATTTAATGCGGCAATGGAAGATGAAAGGATGAAGATGGATACGTAGGTGGAAATGTATAAATAACAATGAGAGAATGGAATACACTAGGTGTGAAAATGAATGAAGGTGCGGGCATGGATGGTTTAAATAAAATGCGAAGGATGAGATGGAGTATAAATAACGTAGGTGAAGATGAAAACGGGGTAATGGAAATGAGATGGAATATTTACAATAACCAATCTGTAGAGAAAATCGAGGATAATCTCTATAGAAAGGAAAGATATACTATAGTTACACAGTAGAGATGAGAGTGTTGAGACGTATGACGTGCAGGGTGGCTGGGCGTAGCTGGGCTGGGGCGGGGTGGGGCGGGGCGACGGGGCGGGGCAGGGCGGGGTGGCGGTGGAGAGACAGCTGGACGGAGAGGAGAAGAGATGCCGCGATGAATCACCGGCAGGGAGTGGCGGTCTTAGGAGGCTCCGTAATGCAGACCAGATGCGGGCAACGGCGGAGGCCGGTGGTGAGTGGTGAGGGCAGATGTCGGCGCAAGGCAGGTGTAGAGCTGGGGAGTTGCAAATGCAGAGAATGGTGGTGGGCAGGCAGCGGGCAGACAGTGATAAGTGGCACCGTGGGGGCAGGAGCTATGATGAGTCCGGAACAGGTGCTGGGAACAGGTGCAACAGGTGCGGAGGTCGGCGACGGTGACACGTGCGGTCAGGAACAAGGCGTATGGGTGCGTTGGTTTGAGAGGTGAGCACTGGTGAGAAAAATGGTACACACGAAAAGCACAGCCAAGGTATGACACCACTAGAGGCACGGAGGAGGGGCGAGGCTGGCAGATGCGAGACGTCGTGTATCTTGATGTATCACTAAAAATCCAAGGAGGCGGTCAGAATGTGATGGTTCGAAACACAGCTGCTACCAAATGTAACTTGCAATACTTTGGTGATAGAAACTCCGTGTACAAACAGCTAGATAAGGAGTTTATTACAAGCTCACAGTAAAATAGTCTGCCCGTGTCGGCTGTCTGCTATCAACTGATGCAATAACGCCGTCTTCAGGCGTGGGAAAGAGTGCTGACCTAGCAAGATTAGTGGGGGGATGTATGCATTGGGGGTGGGACATATATACATCGGGGGTAGATATATTGTGGAGGGGGTACAGAGAGAGAGAGAGAGAGAGAGAGAGAGAGAGAGTAGCACTACATCGAGTGAGTGGATGATGTGTTTCCCCACCTACTACGATATGATAGGACAATGGCTGTGAATTAGTCAAGCACAGGTCTTTCCCTACGCGAGTGAGAGAAGCAAGTAGTGCGTGAGCTGCCTGCATAGCATGGATGTGTGAAGCCAAGTGCAGCAATGAGACACAGTGCTGCCGTGGTGTCACGTAGGGTTCCCAAGTAAACTACTGCACCTCTCGCATCACCGCATGGTTGACCTGGGGTACTGTACACACTAATGAGGAAAAAACTGCACAGGCCGTGAAAGCGCCTGCATGAATAGTCAGCAACGGCAGTAATATGGAGGAAAACGCCCTACCATTGTTGTGAGTGGAAGGTGACACTGTGTACTGAATGTATCTTTGATTACCACATCGAGGTGAGGTGCTAGCCACTGGTGTGTGGGAAGGTGTAAACAGTGTAAATATAGAGTGACTCTTCTACATAGGAATTTAGGATATAAGGGAAGGTATGGGTATAAGAAAACGAAGTCATGTGATAGGAGATATGACCTTGCAAATACAACAGCAAATGTGTTACAGTAATACAGTGCAATATATGTGGAAACTGCTTCTGTTGTGATAATAAACTTGTCAGTTTTGTGCAGTTCCTGTAGCGCAATATGGACTTAGTCGAGTATGTGCCTTTTCTGCCTTTGAATTTTGAATATAGGGAAAAGTACAGGTATAAGGAGAAGAACTCAGGTGACAGTGCAAGTGACTTCGCAAGACAAGTACAAGTAAGTGTTACGACGACCAAAACTAAGACATATACGGTATTTGTGATAAGGATGTGCTGAAGAAATTAGCTAAATTAGTGCTTTAGAAATTAAGGAAACTATGGGTTAAGAAAAAAAGGCTTCAGGGATAACTAAAGTCTATCTATCTATCTATTGCCAGACGCTCCAAGCCCGTAAGGAGTGGCCACAAACAAATCGCCTCCTTGTCGTCCTATCTCCCGTCATTTCAGTCATGCTCCCAGTTCACACTCCTCTCTTCCATATACCTCTCCACTCCACAGAAACTGTACTCACAGAAAAGTTAAGGTGATCTGTCGCAGCAAGTAATGTGTAAATAATCATTGTAATTTCTTTTCTCACATCCCACTTACCACAGTGCATAGTGTCACTGTGGAAAAGCTGGAAGAATAAGGGAATAAACTGAGCCTGCCACACGTACATGGTGCTTCATTCTTGTGGCAGTGGCAGACACCGGTGGAGAGGAGTGTCAAGGTCAAGTGGGACAAGAGGGAGTATGAGCGAGTGCTGGCAGAATCCCCGTGTCGTCGAGGCAGGTGCTTGGCTTTCTGCGTGCCATAAGCAGACTTCCACGCGCATAAGGACAGCCTAGAGCGATCCCAAAAGGTCCCACTAATCACCACCTCTTACCTCCACAACGTCTCCACCTAGAAACCCAGGGACACTTGATGAGAAAACGGACTGATGAGTATTATGACCTCTGAAAGTTCTTGGTGCTGGAGTTCCGTCGCTATGATTGGTTGGAAACGGGCTACTTTTGAGGGAAAAAAAAAAAAACGCATACAGGAAGGGCTCAGCACGCTAGACCCCCACGTTTCAGGGGTTAATACGGCATATTAATGTGGCAAAAAATAAATAAATAAATAAAGATGGTGATGATTCAAAAAGAATGGTACAGTACCTAAGTGAGACTAATACTGAAATGACAAGGAGAAAGAGCATAGGAAAGGGAGTAATGAGAAATGAAGTTGAAAAGTGTTTGTATATAGACAAATTAAAACATATGTAAGCTATATATATGAATACAGTATATACAATAAACCCTCGATCCAGCCGACCAAGTTCAAATGGATTACGGATCTGGAAGACTAATTCTTGGCTTCGTGTAAGGAGGCAATGGACTTACACAGCTAAGTGAACTGTGAACGAGTTAAATTTTCATATTTTTTTTAAACTGTGTGTAACATGGTGCTCTATGTGTGGGGAATGACAGTAAAAAATAAGGCTTAACTCGTGTGCTACGACAGAGAGGTTGCAATGCAAGCTATGTGCTGCGCCAATATGGCCAATTTAGCGGCAGTTGCAAAATTACTCCAAATGTCGATCATTGCCCTGGACATTGTTTGACACACTTTCCCATGTATTTTCTTTCTTTTTTTTTCTGTTCTCTTCCTTTTATTTTATTTATTTATTTATTTATTTTTGCTCACGTGTCTAGCGTGGAAACTTCCAAGCTGGCTGGAAACCTGCACCGTCAAAGGCAGGCCTCACTCCTGTCAAAGTTAGAGTGCGTTGTCAGTTACTCTAAGTCATTACGTGAATGTGGCGTGTTTCTTTCGAGAATTCATTTAATCTTTCCCTCTCTTCCCTTAGCCACTGTACAACTTCCATTCGATTTTAGTATCACAATCTATTTTCATGACAGCTTTGAGCTTTCCTTGGATTCTAATGCCATGGTAAATGAATCAGGAAGTGCATAAATTTGCCAAAATAAGGTACTGATCTTTTGTTTCTAATACCATGATAAATGAATCAGGAAGTGCATAAATTTGCCAAAATAAGGTACTGATCTTTTGTTTCTAATACCATGGTAAATGAATCAGGAAGTGCATAAATTTGCCAAAATAAGGTACTCATCTCTTGTTTCTAATACCATGGTAAATGAATCAGGAAGTGCATAAATTTGCCAAAATAGGGTACTGAATCTTTTGTTTCTAATACCATGGTAAATGAATCAGGAAGTGCATAAATTTGCCAAAATAAGGTACTGATCTTTTGTTTCTAGGCTCAGCTTCAGGGATGTGGATGAGAGGTAATAGCTAGCACATCACTTAATAACTGCGTGCTGATCCTACCACAAGAAACTTCAAGGCATATTGTTAAAGATCGTGCACATATGAGGTAAGCCGAATGCGAATGTAGTTGACGCACATGAGGTAAGCTGTACTGCCACCACTATAGCAACACAAAAGATGGGAAAGTTTCACCCTTGCAGACCACAACTTATCTCTCTTCTGTTTCTCTTTCTATGTTTCTTCCACTTTCCCTGCTCCGAAATATTTTCTTCCTCTCTTTTCCTCTTTTTGTTTTTCATTTCCTCCTGTTAATTTTATCTCTCTCTATTAATCCTTTTCTTGTCACATATAAAGGCAATAAGATATGAAGAAAATGAGTAATTAGATTGAATTCGATAGAAGAGGGAAATCAGGAGGAGCAGCATCCCTCTACTTGACTTATCAGATATCCCTACATGTTAACATAGGCACATTCCGGGAAAATGGCTCTTCCTGCATGAGGTAGGGGCTTTGCTCTCTCTCTCTCTCTCTCTCTCTCTCTCTCTCTCTCTCTCTCGATTTACGAATTACTGCATAACAGGTAATGTGCACGAAATGTGTATGGCACTGTGTTTTCATTATTATTTAGGCTGTTTTGGCAACATTTGGAACTAAGGGACAATCAGCTCTAATAGACTGTCCTTCCCCCCAGTGCGTCCATAAGAGAGAGAGTTGACGGCAATATCTGGTGAGCTGATATAGAAAGAAGGCTACTGTCGAATCAGATTTTCATCAGCATTATTTTTCTCATCCTGCATGGGCTCATATAGAAATGCTTAATGGATACACAGTGAAACAGATGGATAAACAGAAGGCATAACTTTTAGCAATCAATAGATTAGAAAGTAGCAAAGCACCTCAGTTTAGCAGCTTTTACAGCATTGGGACTTGTTAACTTCTCGTCTAGAGTCAAGAGATATTTTTCTGGAGCTCTGGAAGAATTAAATCTGTGTGTGTGTGTGTGTGTGTGTGTGTGTGTGTGTGTGTGTGTGTGTGTGTGTGTGTGTGTGTGTGTGTGTGTGTGTTGCATACGGATCCAGTCATCAAAATTTTACCCCTGTTCCTATGAGAAAACTTATAATCCAGTATTTGTGCTTAATCTAACTGTTTAACTTAATATCACTTTTCATAATATCGATACTGAATATAGCCTTGAAAAATGTAATGCCCAGCATCTCTTGTGTTGTCCTTTTTCTTATCTCCAGTGAACATCTTTAAAGACGAAATTGTTGAGCAAAATAATTATTGCGCCAAATCATTACTGAAGAAAGAGCTGATTTGGCAGAACTTTAAGTATTTATATATGGGTTACCATATATCTGTTTCCTACGTGTCTAGACAAATTGTTTACTTGCATTTACCTGTGGCTGCAATCCATATACATCCTCTATCACACCTATGTACAGTGCTCCAGTCTAAGCCCTCATGTTGCAAACCATCCACCAGTCTACTCCATCTTATTACAACACCCTGCACTCTCTCCCACACAACCGTTTTAGCTGTATTACACCCTTTCCCCCCGCGAATCGCCCCTGCCCTCTTTCTCCTAAAGCTTTGTCATTTCTCCCACACCTCTATTCTTTTTTCTGTCAAGCTCCCTTATCACCCCCCACCCCGCCTGACTACACCCACTACCTTCACCCAAGCCCCAAAGACCAATGTTCATGTGATCCAGTGCAAGGAAATAGGTTTGGTTCACCACTGCCCCTCCTCCCCCTGTGGCTCATCTTCTCTGATGGGTCTATAGCTCTCAGAGAGAGAGAGAGAGAGAGAGAGAGAGAGAGAGTGTGTGTGTGTGTGTGTGTGTGTGTGTGTGTATGTGTGTGTTACTAGAGGAAAGGCCATTCTGGGAGAGAGTGGAGGGATGGAGGGACGTGGAAGAGAGAGGAGTGGTTATGATAAGAAGTATGTACTGTATGTGAGAAAGAACAGGGAATGGTGGACAAGGAGATAAGATGGCAAGAAAAATCGAAGGAGATATTGCATTTCATCCTCTTTAGTCTGGGAGGGTCATGTTTAAACTAAGTTTACCGTAAGGTGGAAATAGAAATAATATTAGTGTATAAAGGATTTACCGAAAGCGGAATGAAGTGAACTTTTATATCAAGAATCCAACTGACATCTTCCCGGACGCCTTACTAATGATACTCCTATTTATGCAAACTACTTTGTGGTCGCATCTCTCACCCGACCAGGGAGGATAAAGCATGAGTATTTTTTTCCTATCAGTTTTTGTCCCATATATGTGGCTATTCTGCTATGAAAGGGATGCAACCAATCATTAAAGAGGCAGAATTTTCACAAGATTGAATAAAAAATATACTTTTTTTTTTTTTTTTTTTTGACAAGTGCATGTAAAAACGTGGAAGGCTGCTGCTTTCCCTTCCACTCCGTGCCACAGCTCTTTTATCTATGTGAACTTGATGGAAAGAGGAAATTATGACGAAAACTATGCAACAAACTAAAACTGAAAGCAACCCATTAGTTACGGAGCTATAAGAGTTTGATGAAAAGAAATGTTTGTGCACTTTATGCGAAATATTTGTACAGCACACACCTCTCAGTTTGATTTTACCTATGGATGGTTGAATGTGTTTCCGTTAATTACTTGATGCTCCCTTTTGGCCGTAACCATCTTACAGGCCTTTTCTATCTGTTTTATATCCAGTGAAGATGATATACATATGTCAAAGCATCTGACGTATTAAGAGACTCCCTTTTGGTCTGAGAAATGCTCCTTCCATGTTCATGCGACTTATCCATTCAGTCTTCAGCGGTATGATGGGACACTCTCTTTATGCTTACCTAGATGATATCATTGTTGTGAGTAAATCCATCCCTGATCATTTTACCAAACTCCAGCAAGTCTTTGAAAGCCTCCAGCTCGCAGGCCTGAAAATCAATCTCAGTAAATGTGACTTCCTGCGAAAGAAAATCAAATTCCTAGGCCATGTCGTAGATGCACAAGGCATTCATACTAATGAGGATAAAACTAAGGCGATCATTAACTTCCCAGAACCTACCACTACCGACGCTGTACGAAGTTTCCTGGGCCTCAGTGGCTATTATCGTCGCTACATCCGGAATTATGCCCAGATCGCTGCTCCTCTGACCCACTTACTCAAGCAGAATGTGCCCTTTGTTTGGACTAACGACCAGTCACAGGCTTTCCAAAAGCTAAAGACAGCTCTTGTAAATGCCCCTGTTCTAGCGTTCCCTGATTATACCACACCCTTCTTTCTCGGGACAGACGCCTCAGGCACTGGACTTGGTGCCGTTTTGATGCAACTCGATGAAGCATCAAGGAAGCGCGTAATAGCGTATGCTAGTCGCACCCTTACAACCGCTGAACGTAACTACAGTGTCACAGATCTCGAAGCGCTAGCGGTAATCTGGTCCTTGAAACATTTCAGAGATATAGTCTGTAGTTATCCAGTGCATATCCAAACAGACCACCTTCCACTATGTGATTTGTTCAAAAATCGCAACCTAACAGGTAGGTTAGCTAGATGGTCTGTCATCATCCAGGACTTTAATCCCACTTTTCAATATGTACCAGGCAAGTTGAATGTAGTCGCAGACGCACTCTCACGTCACGTAGCAGCAGCTATAACATCACTGCAGCCTGAAGTAACTGAAAATACTACACTAACGTCAGAAGTTGTTCGAAACTTTCAACGCCAAGACCCCATGTGGTCCAAAGTCATTTATTTCCTAGAATCTGGCGATGCCTCGACCTTACCTACTCTGCCAGTATCACTAGATGAGTTCATGCTAGATGATGATCTCTTGTACAGGGAAACACTGCTAACATGCAAAGATATGCCAATCGCGAAGTACGCCAACTTGTTGTCCCCACTGCCCTGATACCAAAGGTTCTTCATATTGTTCATAATACTCCTCAAGCTTCCCATCCAGGCAAAGACCGATGCTTGCGCCAAGCACGTCTCAAATACTATTGGCCAACCATGCGCCGCAATATCAATGCCCACTGTGACTCTTGCCTCTCCTGCCACCGCCACAAAGGATCAACCGGCTTACCAGCACCTCTCTTACAATACCCAATCCCTTCACGACCATGGGAAACTGTCTCAATCGATCTCTTAAAACTTCCTCTCACAGAATCTGGCGCTGAGTACTTGTTCGTAGCGGTCGACCACTTCTCCCGCTACTGTGTCCTCGTTCCCCTCTCCGACAAGACCGCGAAGAGCGTTGCCCGTGCCCTTGTAGATCACGTAATTTGCCCGTTCAGTACCCCTCATACCATTCTTACTGACAACGGTACAGAGTTCAACAATAGCCTTCTCGATGAGATCTGTCGCCACTTTCGTATCAGTAAGTGCAATGTCGTGCCTAACCATCTGGCTTCCAATGGCCTTGTAGAACGCCACAACCGAAAAATCTTAGAGTGCCTCAGACATCTAGGCTCCCCTAGTTCGTCCTGGGATGACTGGATCCCCCAAGTGGCATCCTCCATCAATAGTTCCATCAATGCATCCATTGCTGAATCTCCCTTCTTCGTCCTCTTTGGTTTTGACAAGGACGTTCCATACTCTCTCTTATCCTCAAAGCCAGAACCCATCTACAACATGGATGATTATGTTAAACTAAAATTGGCCAACTTCCAGACAATCCACCAGTATGTCCAATCCACTTTGGCTTCCTCTCAGGAGGACATGCTGCAGCGCCAACATAAGTCCGCCTCTCCTATCACTATCAATGTAGGCGATCTTGTCTTTGCTCATTCCCATACGCGTTCCTCCAAGTTGGATGACAAATTTACAGGGCCCCACCGAGTCCTCACTCAACAAGGCAACAAATTTCACCTCCAGGACCTGTCCACTAAGGACACCAGATGGGTCCACGTCGATGACTTAAAGCAAGCACCCCTTGGCCTCGTGTTGGAAGAGTCACTTCCACAACCTCCTGCCCCCTCTTCCCCTCCTCCCATCCCTCAGTCTACCTTGTCTCCACCTATCCCTCGGTCTCCTTCATCTCCATCTCCACCTGCTCATTCATCAACCAATCAATATCGGTCCAAACTGCGCTCTGCCCATCAACCTCTTCACGACCTCCCCCATTAACTCTACCCTGATTTTCTAGGTCCGATGTTAGCGATCTCCCTGCTGGCAGTGCTGACCCTCCTGGGGTCTGGGTCAGGTCAGGACGATGGTGGAGTACGTCCCGGGGCCTTGGTCGGCTCAGGAGGCGAGGTCTCCTTGCGCTACGATCTTGCGCCCCTGGCCGACATAGCCATTGCCTTACCTGCCTATGCGCACCAGCTCCACGGAATCAGAAACCATCTCACGGCCCTCATGGGGACACACAACCCGAATGAGTATCTCTATAACCTTTTCCTCCCACTCTCCTGGCAATTGCAATACATAAGTCACAGATTCACTGAAACCCAACTCAATGACGTCACGTCCACTCTACACCATTTCCCTGATATCTTATAACGCCACCTTTCCGATCTCAACGTTATCTCTCAGTTTTTCTACCTCAAACTCAACATGGATAATCTCCAACTGGCCGTTGACTCTCTCCTGTCTCAAGTCTCTACCTTGGTTCGTATCCTAGTCGATGCTATCAATGGACATGTCACTGCCGACTTAGTACCTGTCTCAGCTCTCCGTTCTGTCCTGGAATGGGCTCACTCCACCTTCGGTCTCTCCCCAGTCCTCCCTTACTCCTCCCTTGAATATTATTATCCTGTTCTCGAAGCCACTCTTCTCACTACATACGTCGTCGTCCATATTCCTCTCCGTTCTGCCATAACCTTTAACCTTTTCCACATCATTCCCTTCCCTTTCCGCCTCAACAACTCCTTGTTACAGGTATCTGTTCCTTCAGAATATTTCCTCCTCTCCCATGATCATCTTTCCGTTGCCTTCCTTTCTTCCACAGACCTCCAGCAATGTTCCTCCCTTACGCCGACCTCTTGTCTCTGTGCTGCCCACCTTTTTGCTATCTTCCCTAGCAGTGCTACACCCTGTGAGTCTGCTTTAGTTCGCAACCATTCCATCTACTCGGCCTGTTCTTTTGTCCCAGCTCCTGACCTCCCGGTCCACCATGCTCACCTCAACCATGTCCAGTACTTCTTCTTTGCTGTTCCCATCTCTGTCACAATCATGTATCCTGGTTCTTCCATTCGCTCCGTCCCCGCTAGTGGTCTCTACAAAGCACCTGACTATTGTACCGTCAAATCAGAGTCCATCATCACTTACGCCACTCGCTATCACCAAGCTGTTCGTAAACACTCCTATGACATCTTTCAACCAATCGACATGCCTTCAACCCTACCTTCTGCCACCATTACCATCACCTCCCCTCACTTGTGCATGCTCACCTTCCTCAATGACAGTGATTTCATTATGGATCAATTTTCTCTGGCCTTCAGCCGTTCATGGGTTCATCCAACAGTTGTGTTTCCCCCTGTGGTTATCGCTTTCATAGGTTTTCTACTCATCATCTGTGCAGTGCATTGTTGTGTCAGAAAAATGGAACGTCGACTCCAGGAAATCAGAGTCGCTACCGGCATAATACGCCCTACGCACGACGTAGAAACTCCCCGTACTTAGTGCCCTCGCATTCCGTGACTACCATTGCCATCTAACATTTAACCAAACTGTGAACAGAACTCTGCCTACTAGAAAATGATGGTATTTCTTTCAAGCATTACTGAGTGACAGTGTATCCTACAGAAAATCCAAAAAAAAAAAAAAAAAATGAAGGAAGAACAACAATAGAACTCTCATATCTACTCCTTGTTTATCATGTATCAAACTATTATTGTGTACTTCCCATTATGTTTATGTATCCCTTCGACCCTTACTGGATTTGTACCTATTATTCCTTGTATATCTTATATGTATATATCCTTCTAATTCCCTCCCCTCAACATGGCCATGTCTCCCCTACTGCCCCTGTATCATACTTATCCCTTGTACAAACCTCCCGGTCCTGCCTTACTACTATAATCAAACACCATTTAACTCCCGGTGTCAGGAGACACCATCTCAGCTACCCGGGGGAGTAGTGTACCCCCTCCACAATATGTCTACCCCCGATGTATATATGTCCCCCCCCAATGCATACATGCCCCCACTAATCTTGCTAGGTCAGCACCCTTTCCCACGCCTGAAGACGGCGTTATTGCATCAGTTGATAGCAGACAGCCGACACGGGCAGACTATTTTACTGTGAGCTTGTAATAAACTCCTTATCTAGCTGTTTGTACACGGAGTTTCTATCACCAAAGTATTGCAAGTTACATCTCTCTCTCTCTCTCTCTCTCTCTCTCTCTCTCTCTCTCTCTCTCTCTCTCTCTCTCTCTCTCTCTCTCGGTAACATTATAGTGAGTGGCAAGCCAATTCGCTATCCTCATCCCAGGAAATCATATTACGCTGGGTGGTAGTCATATAACCAAATGGCACCAAGTGGTCAAGTGAGCGCGGGCGTTACAACCAGCTGGAGCCTTTATGGGTTCCATATGAAGGGTGGTTGGAGTTGATTGCTCACATAATGCTACTCAGGGGTTCGAGGCTGGTCACCGATGCCGTAAATGTCGGGAAAGAGTAATCCAGCCTCGGTCCTCCACGCTTTTGTTTATATGCGACAAGGTGGGATTAATGATGATTAATTCTATCATTCCCCACGGTAATACTGTTTGTCATAAAAGACTGTAAATGTTAAGTTCTCCGTTGAATATGGAAACTTTTACAAATTGTCTAAATAAAATGATGCACACCTAGTATACGCTTTTCTATCATGTATGGAATTATTTTACGAGTAACACAAAGCGTAAACCGTGGTGCGGCGAGAAAGCTGTAATCGCGGGTATTTTTACGAGTACAGTAATTCACATCCGAACAAAGTTTTACAGGGTATTCAGGAATAATGGTGGGTGGATAGCTCAACTTACGCTCTGTGAACACGGGTTTTGCTACAGCGCTATTACCGTTTACTTTAGACATCCCTTTTATGTAGTAAAAAATAGAGAACCATTACATTTGTCGGGGTGATGTAAAATTCTGATTATTCACACTCAGCTGTAGTAAGACTGTTAATTATAAGCAAAACAATCGTAAGTATGATATCAGA